>NC_133769.1:88473499-88481088 GCF_003597395.2 Chelonoidis abingdonii
CTGGGTCTTTGGGTCCCCTGGGAAGGTTTTGGGGGGACCAGAGTGTACCAGGCACTGCAAGTCCTGGGTGGTGGCAGCAGTACAAGATCTAAGCTGGTAATTAAGCTTAGGGGGATTCATGCTGGTACCCCATCTTTTGGACTCTAAGGTTCAAAGTGGGGATTTATACCATGACAGTGATCAAAAAAGTTTGGAGACCATTGCTTTAGACGTTGCAGCTTGCTCTCCACAAGTGTGGCATAGTCTGGCCTCTTCCCCTGGGCACCACTAGAGGCATAACAAAGGAGAACTGGTTCAAAGATCGCTGAGGGGAGTAAAGGCCCTGTCACCTCCTGGCGCAAAGTGCTTGTCTGTCAATAGCATCCGAGGCACTTCACACAGAGAAAACAAACACACCACTAAACAGGCTCAAAGTCTTCCTCCCCTTCATCGCTTTCCTAGAAAATCATTATGTCAGTCTCTGTCTTTTCTAAATGAATTAAGTACCTGCCCCCTCTGTTGGTCTCTGGTATAATGTAACGCTGTTGTGCTGTGCCTAGCTTCCAGCTACTTTTGTTCTAGTCAGGACTACCCTCTAAAGAGACCTGTTCCAGCACCACGTGGAATTTTGTCATTGACTCAAGCGGGTGCTGCATCCAGTCCCGTAATGCCACCTCTGTGTAGCGCATGAAGTACCTTTGTTCCAAAGATGGAATATCAGGAAGAGTGAGTTTAAATTCTTCTATGAAATGTCAGCATACACCAGGGACATTTGAAAACACGTTGCCTTTCATGCATGTTACCATTCGCTGTGGTCTTCTGGGTTTGTCCAGCTGCCAAGGGCAACTAAAGCAAATGGGGCCAACAGAAATGTTAGTTGCGATGAGCAAACCTCTCACGGTTTGAAGGCCACATCTCTTTCAATGCCACATCCACTTCTCCTCTGCAAAGCTCATTTTAGGGTTCCTGAGTCCTGAAAGTTACTGAATCCAAATTGCCCATGCTCCAGGGGCCTGTGTATCTCAGAGTACATGAGATTTGGATTTAATTGAGAAGGGATATGGTGGGTTCTTAGGCAAACTTTCCGAAGTCTAAAAGAAAGTATGAGTTTGGGTTAAGAGATGGGCAAAGATTTTTGCAGTAAGAGTGGGGCGTTTACATAATGCAAACATGATCCCATTGAGGATTCTGGACTCCCATTGGTGCCAATGGGAGTTAAAAGTGAACAGTGCCTTACAGGGTCAAGCGCTTGGGTAGGTGGACACCATTTATTTTTATTCTCTGCTCCATCAGAGTTAGTTCCAGAAAAAATCTGTAGGAGCTGGTATATAAATCCATGAGGAATAAAGACAGGCTGGATGCAATAATGCTACACGGAAGATCATCTGAAGGCTAATCTGCCACAGCAGATACATAAAATATTAATCAACCATTCAAAGACACAAACACACACCAGTAAAAGTGCATACGTGATGCTTCAAAAGATGGTAGTGTGTCAATAGTTGTTGCCGAAGAGACTCTCTAACAGCAAAGAGTGACAATGAGTAAAATCCTCAAAGTGATTTATTAGCACCCCCATGAATTCATGAACAGTTAAATACAAGTTATTAACGTATTAAAATACTGTAGTGGGCACTCAGCTACATTGAGGCCTTTTATCTTAACAATGAGCTCTGGACTAGGATAAGTTTAAGATGAGAACCATAACTAAGAAGTATTAATATGACCCTGTATGTGATGGGGGGGGGAGTGGATGGGAGGGGGAGAGAAAGACTTTCATGTGCACTAGAGATGGTTTTTCAATCTGAGCATGCAACTGAAAGATTTTATGTCTGAGTCTTTGGGGAAATACATTTTAATTTGCATCTGACTATTTCTGACTGTAGCATCCAATTCCAATCTCCATCAATGTAACTGAGCAGTAGCTTGACTGAAGGCAGTGAAGTTATTCTGGATTTGCAACACACGAACATGCTTTAGATCTGAAACTGGCTCCTTATACTACTCTTATTACAATTATAACGTGTGGTCAAACTTGACCACTTTACCAAGGCCACATTCCCCACTCCCATGAAAAAAGACCATTAGACTGGAGGTCAGCAACTCTGCAGAGACTTCCCTCCACACACACAGAGTTTAACCAAATTGTTCCAGGCTCGGGACAGAGATTGTCCTCTGCACTCATCTTGGAATTTGGCCAGAGGTTTGATCCATCAAACTGGCAGATCTCTGGGATCTGATGGAAGCCTAAATCAGTTGTGCAGGGCTCTTCCTCTCTTCTTGCTCCCTGGTAGCACAGATCTAATGGAGCAATGGTTGTAGTGCCCAAAAAATTCCCCTTACAGGGAAGAAGAATCTGGCCTTCAGTTTTCACTCAGACAAAACTTCCAGAAGAGTACAAGGGCTGCAACTGAGACAAGTTCCTGCACAGGGTACACAAGAAGAGAGAGGATCTGTGGACTCTGTGCAGGAGTTGGCCACCACATACCTTTTTGTATTTCCATTCTTTTCTCCTTAAGAAGGGGTTAAAACACTTCCTTGGCTCACTGGTGCATACATTGTTTTCTCTTGCCCTTTAAATACTCATTTTTTATTTGAGACCAGACCAAAGTGGCAAAATAAAAACACATGGTACCAAATTGGAGGCCAGATTTTGCTCTCACTTAGAATCCAGTTTGGCAAAGGACTTAAGTGCATGCTTAAGTCCATCCCTATTCAGCAAAGTACTTATATGTGCACTTAAAGTTAAGCATGTGTTAATGTGCATTGGTGAATCAGGATCTCACACTACAGTGATTCCACAATCATCCTATTGACTTCATTGGTGTTATGATGATTTAAAGTGATAAAAGTTAGATCAGAATATGCCCTCTGCTCTCACTAGATTATTATTCATTATAATTTAACAGATCAATAAAAAGTCTTATTTATTTCAGCAATCATATTTAACATGACGAGCTAATCAGTGACAGTCTCCATAATTATCATGCTTTCACAGTTGAGTGCTACTGCTTTTCTCCCTGGCACCACCCTCCTCAGCTAGTGAAATCAGTGAGTTCCAAATCAGTGGAATTATACCAACTTGGTTCAAAAACTCCATTTGCTATCATTTCTGTGAGACTTTATTCTAAGAGATTTTGAATATCTATACTGAAAAACCTATATTCCATACACAAGAAAAAGGTCTCATTTACTGCAGGATGGAACTAAAATGAAGAAAATGCAATACTTGCTTAATTTCATGCCTAACCAACAGGTCCCTTTAAACTATTAATACATGTTTCTTGCATGAAAAGGTTAGTCAGTAGCCAGGAGAAAGGGGACAGCTTTTTCACGTCAATACTCAATAAAAGGCGGCTGTATGGTAAGTTATATTGAAGAATAATGGATCAGTCCACATGGGATTTGCATTCCTTTGTTCTACATGTTCTTTGGGGTCTGTGATTAAGTATAAACAACTCTTCAGAATCAGCAGATAGTTTTTCAAGCTGAAGCAAAATAGAGTGATCGGACATTATGCAAAGCCCATGCAAATATGTTGCAAGCAAGCAATTAAACCGTAAAATGCAAGCTGCATCATGACAACAATGAAGTGCCTGATAATGACTCTCCACAAGAAATTGAATTTACTGTCAGTTTGATTCCAGCTCTTGAGATGCAATATACTTCTATGAAGATTCAGTCAAAATTTATTCAAATGTTGATGTTCCTAAATGTAATATTTTAAGAATGGTTAACTTTTAATTGTGCAGTCCTATTTATAATGCATCAGCGCATCCTTTGTGTATATTGTGGAGCATTCTGTTGTATAAACTGTGATAGCTAGACATACATTAATTAATAGACAGAAAGATGTTAACATTATTCAGGTTGCTGTCCATTGTTATGGAAATCTGTTTCATCATTACCACATTAACATAATCTACATTGTATTAAGCTCCAAAAGTTCTTCTCTTAGTAGACTGTACTTCTAAGGCCTTATTCTCCTCCCTCTTACAGTGGTGCATATCAGGAGCCAATGAAGTTACCCCAGGGTAAAGCAAGAAGAGAAGTGAGAGAGAGAGAGGACTGTCCGAGTTTCCAGGCAGCTGCACCTGTATTTGTCCTTGTGATCCAATGGCACCAAATTTAGGCTTCTGGCTCTCAGCTGTCACCACTCTTGGGTGGAGACCCACATCTCTCTCCCTCCTGACCAGGGGTTCTAAGGCTGCACAGCTCCCTGCCTTACTCTGTGATATCCCCAGCAAGCCAGATGGTCTAAAAGGCCAGTGCCTGTGCTTTGCTTTCTCTGTGAAGCCTATGATGAGTGTATTGCAGCAGATGTGAGGTACCACACAGCTCCTTCTAAGCAAGCACATTTATTTGTATGGTAAAAGTATTCAACAGAAAACATTGAAACAATAAAAGAACATACACACATGCTAAAAAGCTGCCCCTACTCCCACCTCATCCATTGCCCAAAGCCCCTGCCCCTGCTCCACCCTCACCCCGCCTCTTCCCACCCCTGCTTCACCCCAGCCCTGCCCCACTCCACCACTTCCACAAAGCTTCCACCCCTGCTCCGCCAGCTCCCAGCTGGGCCGCCGGTGAGTGTGGGGGGGTGGTTCCCTCCTGCCCCCCTAAATCCCAAGGCTGGGAGCCAGGGGAGCAGAGCGGAGCAGCCTGAGGCTGGGTCATTCCACTTCCTGCCGCCCCATGAGTGCGAGGTCGGGCCCGCCTTGCAATCACTGGGCAGCAGGAAGTGGAGTGACCCAGCCCCAACCTGCTCCGCTCTGCCAGCTCATGCTGGGGGGTGGCTTCTCCCCTGCCCCCCAAGCCTGCTCCTGCCCCCATAGATCTTGGGAGCAGCCCCCCCCCAGAGGTGCCTGGGGATGGTCCACCATCCGCGAAAGGCCTGGGGCCAACGCCGCCCCCCGCCCCAGTGCCCGCTGGGGGACGCTGTTAGAGCACCACAATGATCTGAGAGGTGGCCCTTAAGGTCTTTCAAGAACATTTCAGGAAAATTACCAATATTTGTCAAATCAGGCTATATGAGTAGGCGGCTCTCCATTCCCACACCCACTCCTCAACTCTCATTGTAAGCACAATCTTAACATGCTGCGTGCATTGACTGGAGTAGGGTGCTTGGTGTGCAATTTCTCCAGCGGAACGTAATATTTCAGACAGTGAGCGGGAACCATTTTTACCAAGCAAGTAACTTCAATACAAGTAGAATGAGTTCGCAAATTCCTTCTGGACAGTTATCGTAACTGGCTAAAATGGTAATGCACTATATTACTGCTGTGTATATGCAGTATTTGCTAGACTCTCTTAGTGAGAATCATAGAGCTGAAGGGACCTTCAAGAGGTCATCTCATTCAGTCCCCTGCCACTCAAAGCAGAGACATATATTTATCTAGCGACCCATCCCTGGACGATTTTGTTGTCCAACCTGGCTCGGAACAATTCCGCCAATACGATGAAGCTTCCCCAACCTTCCTGGCAATCTACTCCTGTGCCTAACCACTCTGACAGTAGGTAATTTCTTTCTGTCCAACCCTTAAACCGCCCTTGCTGACAATCTAAAGTCAATTGTTTCTCTGATCCTTATTTGCAGAGGATAACAAGAACAAGTTTTGTCTCACTCCTCACTTATACAACCTATTTAAGTACTGTGCAAAATGTTCATCATGTCCCCTCTCCAGTCTTCTCTTCTCCAGCACTAAACAACCCAATTTTATTTTCAGTCTTCCCTCAACGGTCATGTTTTCTCAGCCTCTTATATTTTTTATTGCCAGCTTGGTCTTCGACTTTCTCCAATTCTGTCCACATCGTTTCCTGTGTGCCAGAACTGGACACAGATACTCCAGTTGAGGCCTCATCAGGTGGAGTAAGAGCAACACCATTACTTCTCAGTCTGGCTTACAACACTCTTACTAGGCTATAACCTCCCCACGAAAGATGTTTGCTTTTTTGTGGCAACTTCGTTTACACTGTTGACTCATATTAGCTCCTGGATCCACTATGACCACCAGCTCCCTTTCTGGCCGTACTCCTTCCTCAGCAGTCATTTCCCATTTTGTATGTGTGCAACTGATTTTTCCTTCCTAAATGGAGTACTTTCCATTTGTCCTTATTGAATTTCATCCTATTTACTTCAGATCATTTCTCCAGTTTGTCCAGATCATTTTGAATTTAATCCTATCCTCCAAAGCACTCCCAGCTTGGTATCATCTGCAAACTTTATAAATGTACTCTCTATGCCATTATCTAAGTTATTGATGACGATATTGAACAAAACCAGACCCAGATTTGATCCCTACGGGACCCCGTACGTTATACCCTTCCAGCATGACCGTGAACCACTGATAACTCCTCTCTGAGAATGATTTTCCAACCAGTTATGCACCCACCTTATAGTAGCTCCATCTAGGTTGTATTTCCCCAGTTTTGTTTATGAGAAGGTCATGCAACACAGTCTCAAAACTCTTTCTAAAGTCAATATATACCACATTTACTGCTTTCCCCCTATCCACAAGGCTTGTTACCCTGTCAAAGAAAGATATCAGGTTGGTTTCACACGATTTGTTCTTGACAAATCCATGCTGACTGTTATTTATCACCTTATTATCTTCTAGGTGTTTGCAAATTGATTGCTCAATTATTTGCTCCATTATATTTCTGGGTACAGAAGTTAAGCTGTCTGATCTGTAAATCCCCAGGTCCTTATTTCCCTTTTTACAGATAGGCACTATATTTGGGGACTTCCTCTTTGATTTGTCACCATGCACATCTATAATGGAATAGAAATAATAACAATATTTTGTGCTTCTATTTTCACCAACAGTGTTCCCTTTGCAGTCCCACCCCTCCAGAATATTTCTGGCAAAATGTCTGGACTATGCTTTCTGACCCTAGACCTCACCCTGTGACAACTTTCCATGGCTCATCTCTGCACCGGCTGGAATTAGAATTAGGGTTGAGATCTTCTGCCCCTTGCTCTCCTTCAGCTCAGGGTTTTTCAGGTGTGAGTCTGTATGTCCAAGCCTGACAGAAAGTAGCCCTCCTTTACAGTAATTGTGTTGGAGAACACTTCAGTTTATCACAGTATACATGTGCAAATAAGAGTAAACTACATAGGTTACAATAAATCACACAGGATCAGACTATGCCCCGCTCCTTTGCAAAGGAGTTTGGCCTGGTCTACACTACGCACTTATACCGAATTTAGCGGAGTTAAACCAATTTAACACTGCACCCGTCCACACAACGAAGCCCTTTATATCGACATAAAGGGCTCTTAAAACCAATTTCTGTACTCCTCCCCGACGAGGGGAGTAGCGCTGAAATCGGTATTGCCATGTCGGATTAGGGTTAGTGTGGCCACAATTTGACAGTATTGGCCTCTGGGCTGTATCTCACAGTACATCATTGTGACTGCTCTGGAAAGCCATCTGAACTCGAATGCACTGGCCAAGTAGACAGGAAAAGCCCCGCGAACTTTTGAATTTCATTTCCTGTTTGGCCAGCATGGAGAGCTCACCAGCACAGGTGACCATGCAGAGCTCATCAGCACAGGTAACAATGCAGTCTCCTGAGAATCGAAAAAGAGCTCCAGCATGGACTGCACG
>NC_133769.1:88482626-88550343 GCF_003597395.2 Chelonoidis abingdonii
AAACAATCGCTCTGTGAGGAGTACAGAGGGAAACCTTATGCGGGTGGAGGGCTGAGTGGCAAAGTCCAACCTGGCCGCTGATTACGCACAGCCAGAACCAGGGTGTTAGAAGAGCACACAGGAAGCGGTGCGCATCAGAAGAAGCTTTGAAACAGTTTCATCACAGGGGGTCGGTGTTGACTGCTATTTTGTTTCCCTTGTAAACCCCCCACCTTGATTGACTCCCATTCCTGTAAACAACCCACCCCCCTTCAATTTACAGCTTTGCTTAGGAAATAAAGTCACTATCGTTTTAAAATATTTGATCTATCTTTATGATACATATAAAGAGGAACAGAGAACTGACAAGGTAGCCCGTGTGGTTTGGGGGGAGAGATGAGAAGGAAAAGGTCACTAAAAAAATTTCAAAGTAATGACAGCCTTTTGGTTGGGCTGTCCGCGGGGGTGGAGTGGGCGGTGCACGGAGCTCCCCCACGCGTTCTTACATGTCTGGGTGAGGAGGAGTGGAACATGGTGAGGGGTGAGGGTGGTTATACGGGGGGCTGCAGTGGCACTCTGTTTCTGCTGCTGTTCCTGAAGGCTCCACCAGACGCCGGAGCATGTCAGTTTGATCACGCAGCAGACCGCCAGAGTTGCATCCCGCCACCGGCTGATCTTCTGCCTACTTGATCTTCCTGCCGCCAACGCGCACATCATCTCAAGCGTCCCTCCTGTCTCCATGTTCACTGGCATCTTTCCTGTAATTGATACATGTCCTTCTAATTCAGCTCTTTCATTACAGATCACTTCATGATTTCCGCGAGAACATTTCGTCTCACGTCTTTTTTCCTCGACCAATTATCTGAGAATAGCTTTCGGATGAGAGGGCGGGGCTTGAAAAATTTGAGCTGCATGAGGGAGGGAGAAAAGGGAGAGAAGTATTTAAGATACATTTTTACAAACAATGCCTTATACTCTTTCACGAGGTGAACAACACTATTCACCTTACATAACAACATGGGATTTCACTACAAGGTCGCATTTTGCATTTAATATTGGTGCGCTGTGGCTCTGGTGTTTGAGATCTCACAGATGCTCAGGTCCGGGCAGTAGAATTCGGTTGCTGCGTCATGGTAGCCGATTGTCTTTTCGGCTTCTGCAGCTTTCAATGATTCCAGGCCTTCTTTACAAATTGGTCAAAGCAGGCGTGTCTCAGTGCTCGCTTCCTCTTACTGCTTAACATAGGCAGCAGCAGAACACACCACTCCATCAATTTCTCTGGGATGGATCGCTTTACGCTGCCTCTCCCATCGCGTTGCCGGGCGCGGCTATCAATGGAGAGATACACTGCTAAACACCCCTGCCCTCCAGCCGCGTGGCTGGTTAGGCAGGGCAAGATCCCTGCTCGCAAAAACGCAAAAAAGCTCAGCGCCTCATCCACCTGACGCTCCCTTTCCCCGTGCTTGGCTACCTGCAGGGAAGACTCTTCTTTTAAAGCAACAGGCAAACACCAGTAGGACTGGCATGTCGTCCCTTATTAAAATGCCTGGGATTTCAACCTCAGGTTACCATGAACGATATCACTCTTCTTGAGGACCAACTAGCGAGATAAAGTAACGTGCGATGCTATGCGTGAACTGCCAAGCAAGACACCGCGTAACTCCATTACGCAGCAGGCTTTGTTGCTATGCTCACTACCGTCATTCCTCCTTGGGTCACATAGGCTCATGGCCGGGTCAAGTGGCCTAGCAATGGGGATGGAGAATAATGGTGCCTGCCCAGAAACCTTCTGCAAAGTTTGTTAGTACGCCTCCGGAAGAAGAACGTTGGTCATGGAGCAGTTGATCCCTTGAAGGAGTTTTGCCGCTGCAATTCCAGACATGTTAAGAAGTACGTTTCCGAGGTAACATGTTAGTCTCCTGGCCGCGAATGCATCACCATAAGGTCTCGGTCAGGGTCAAATTATCATTAGAAATACGCTTTGCTTTTAAACATGTTTGTATGTTTAGCAAGAGGCTAGATTTCACATAGAGGTCGCAGCTCCATGGCATCATGTCTGGGCTTATTGGCTGGTGACGTGGGAGGTGGGATAGATTCCGTCAGGGTGAGAAAAGTCTCTCTGGCTGGTTGGGAGAGCAGCGAAGTGCTGTGTGTGTGGTCGCAGCTCGGTCCTCCGTCCTACATCATTCCCGTCTTGCAGATCCTCAGCCATGGCAGTGAGATTACACTCCCACCTCGGAATCCAGCGGACAGGAGTGAGTATGTGGGTGGCGGACCCCCCGAGGATGCATGGCAGGCTCCAGATCGCAGAACGATGTTTTCAGCCTGCTGGGCCGGAAACCTCTTCGTTTGCGTTTTTGGCCTCCTGATCTGTTAGCTTTTCATGAGGCTCCTTAACTTATCACTACGCACTGTCACTGGATTCCTCCGTGTAGCCTCCTGATCATAGCCTTTTTCGGATTTTTTCAAATGTTTTTTTCATTTTTTTTCGTTTCTGTGGGAATGGAGTTCTGTTAGCATCGAACCTCTTCTCCGCTTATACATGCAATCAGCCTCAGCTACCTCCGCCTCGGTACATGGACGCACACCGCCGAATTAATGTGCTTAGTGTGGCCGCATGCACTCGACTTTATACAATCTGTTTTAAAAACCCGGTTTCTGTAAAATTGGTATAATCCCGTAGTGTGAGCAAGGAGCTTCCCCGTTTATGACCCCAAATAGGGACAGAGCACAAATGAAGGCTGTTTTTGGTTATATGAGTGCAAGGACTGCACAAGACCAGTGTTAGCTACCCAAACTGGGATGAGGAGGAGACAGAGCCTATGCCCCATCACTTTCCATACTGGCCACATGCTGTACTTTCTTAAGCGGTGAAGCAGTGGCTGTTGGAACTTCAGGAGTCAATCCACACACTTCTTTGAGTTGCACTGGACTGATTCTTCCTTCCTTGCACCTTGTTTTGCCAGTTACACCCACTCTGGGGAGAAAAGGAATGGGAGACTGGTACCTGGACAGAGCAGGGAGCAAACTGGAGAGGAAGAGCTGAGTCTGGAGAGGGAGAATCTATGGAGAATCTCCAAGGATAGGGATCTTACTCTCTGCGGCCTTGCACCTTGGGGAGTCATTGGCACCTGTGCAAAGGGAATCAAAATGGGTGTGAAATGCTCCCACCAGAGAGAATGGAGAACTCTGATTTGGTGGTGTTTCATATACATTGTGTACCAGGTGTAAATGGCAGTGAATATGAAACACTCCCAAACTAGAATTCTCCACTCACACCAGCAGTAACATCTCACCTTACAGCTAGATACAAATATACCAGTTATTTTCATAGGAAATTAAGAAATTTGTTTCCCCGTTTCCTCTGAAATTTCCTGCAGAAGTTTTTTTGGTTTCTTAATAAAAAAAATTAAATCTAACCCTGATAAATATTTGGTTTTCAAAAAACATTTCTGTTATAATTTTCCATCTTTTGTTTAAAATATTTGGTTTAAAAAAATCCAAAAGATTTTAATCACAAATTTCAGTTTTTCATGAAAAACTAACAAAAAAATTATCAAAAATGAAAATTCTATGACAGTTTTCACTTTTGATTAAAAGCCGTTTACCTTTGCTTCTCAATGAAAAAATGTTCACCAGCTTTATTTTACCTCCACTTTGCCCTCTCCTTCTCCCATCTCATCTCTCATTCTCCAGCTTGTTCCCTAGTGCCCCACCCTTGTCTCTCCAGAGTGGATGAAAATAAATTGACAAGATGCAAAGTACTGGAGAATCAGATCCAGTGATTTGCAATTGCCAGAATAGAAAGTGAGCAAGTGAAGGAGAGACACATAAGAAGAGAACAATCATGAGGCTTAGAATGAGATCAGCAGAGGATGCAATTGTGGAAATGAAATGAGCAAGCTGCAAAATCAGGGAGATCAGGGACTGGTGGCAAGGCTGATAGGCTGTGGTAGTTGGGGTGTATTACAGTACAGGGCTGGAAGTGTTTGTGTTCCACTCTGGAAGACAAGTAGACACATCAGAGGATCCCAAGACTTACCCAGAGAAGAGACTGGGAGCGGGGTTGGAACAGGAATGAAGCTTCATCCATTACCTAGTCTTCTTTTCTTAGTAGAGCCCTGTTACTTTTCCAACATCCCTGTGCTCAGCTCCCAGTCACAGTGCCAGAAAGGGAAACACAAAGCCGCTCTATTAAAGAAAAAGATGAAAAGCAGCTCCCAGGGCCAATTCTATAGCTATTATTTCTCCATAAATGTTGAGCTTTGTGCCTTAAAAATGAACCTACAGACTTGGCATTTTGCCTCTTGTGGTGTCATAAATCTCTGAAAATCAGCATCAAGGTAAAGATGCAAATAAGGGAGGTTTTCTGACATAAGAATCAGGATAGGCCTGTTACTAGCCCAATTTTTATTCATAAAGCCTTGTCTTTAAAAATATCTGTATTTTGACCCTAATTAATTGCTTGAGTCGCCTTAAAAAGGAACATTCAATGAGTGTGCAAAGGTTTGAGTTGCTAAAGCCACTGCTGGCTTATACTTAGGACATTGGCTTGCAATAGGCTTTCATTTGTATAAAAAGTATAGTGTAAAAACACAATCCTTTATTTACATAGCATGGAAGTGCACAGAATCTTCAATTAAACTGTAAGTTCCTCATGGCAGGACCCATCTGCTAATCCGTTTGGGCCAGGCCCGATCCTGATTTTCCTCTCTATCTAGCCTCTCACTGATCCCTCCCCTGTACTGCTTACTTGGTTCTATTTTCTGAATCTAGGGCTGAAAAGTTTGTTGATTATAACACCTTCAGGCAAGCTCTTCTTACACAGTATCTCAAATCGCTGTTTCTTCTAGGTATTAAAGGCTAGATCCACAAAGAGATCTTAGGCTTGGTATTGGCATGACCAATTTTAGGCACCATACTGGCCATTGGAATCTTCAGCCCTAAATTAGGTGCATAGGCTTCTTATACAATGCATGGGGACTGGAGAGTTAGGCATCTAAGAATGGGAGTCACAAAAGCCAGCTGACAGAGCAGGGAGCCACCTTAGCTAACCAGTAGGAAATGGCAAGGAGTGGGGGGTGGCTTAAGTTTCACTTGTCAAAGGGAGTTAGGTTGGGAGTTACCTACCTGTGGACTCCATTTGAGATTCACAGCCAAGAACCCTCTCCTGGAGTTAGACACCTAAGCCTTTCTCATTGAAAATGAGATGATGGTACAGCCCCTTCTCATTCAATAGCCCACAGGTTAGAGCCCTGATCTCAGATGTGGGAGATCCCACATTCTAATCCTTACTCTGTCTGAAGTAGGGCAGCAATTTGAACACAGGTCTTGCACCTCCTACAGAAGTGCCCTAACCACTTGTTTAGCTTCAGGTGGAGCACCTGAGGTGGAGCACCCAAGCTCTCCCGCGGAAGTTGTTCCATTTTAATTGTTGAGCCATGTTGAGAGCATGCAAATGCTTATGGCCTAGTTGTTACACACTCATCTGGAAGACCCAAGTTCCAATCTCTGCTCTACACCAGGTCTCAGGATATGAGGTTCCACACTCAGAATCAAAGACCACTTTTAACCATTTGGCCCCAAGTAACTTGTCCAAAGTCACATCTGTCAGTGATAAAGTCACAAACAGAACCCAGGTACTTTGACTTCCATTCCCTTCCTTTTTATCTTTAGACCACACTGCTTTTATACAGGCACACGCAGCCTTTGTTTTTGTACCTCGACTTTTATATATGATACTGAAACTTTTTCAAGTGGTGCTCCAAGGGGCTTGTGCGCAGTTGGCTGTCATGCTATACAATAGTTGCTTTATATTAAAGAGACCTGTGAGCAGTACGGAGTTTACACTGATGTTTTAAAGAATACTGGGCCAACTTAGCTGCAATTAAATAATACCCTTTCAAGCTAGATATTTTAAGATGGCTGCATATTTGAAACTACCGTTTCAACTGAAACTGTTTCCATATGTCTGAAATTAGGTGCTACGATTAGTGGGAGTCGGCAGTGCATAATTCAAAACAGCACACAAAACTCTGGTATTGCTTTAGGTGAGATACACATTGCTATTGGCAGTTAGAAGTAATTGCTGGAATGTAGCACGCTGTAATAAATTAAATGTGATATATGCTAAGCATGCATGCTTGCCATCTGGTTGCCAGAGAGTTGCTGTTATTACTTTGCACGTAAATACAAGTGATGTTTAAATGCAGGGAACTGAAGTGTCCCATATGCATAAATTCCCTAATGATTTAGGGGTCCAGTCCCCTCGACTCAACATTTGTTTTAAAATATGATATAATGAGACAATTTGGAATTGGAGGTCTCCTTTCTTTGCAATTATCACAAACTACAATAAAATGAAGCCAACATATTAGACACTGCAACAATAAGGCCATTCTGTGAATAGATTGTTTTGTAGCATGCTACCTGGAATACACTGAATAATACTGAATTCCTCCCCTTACCAAAGGTATTTGCTGATTTCTACTTTTAGGACTCTCGATCCTCAGAGCCCTGCAAATTTGCGGATATCTACTTTATATCTGTAGATGTCTATGGACCATATTTGCAGATGAGTGCAGATTCAAATTTTATATTCAGAGCCCAGCAAACCTGCGGACCACGTTTGCGGATTGCAGATCGGATGCAGATACAAATTTTGAGTCCACACGGGGCTATCAATCCCTTAGCTGCTGCACATGCAGAAATTCCACTGACTTGCATGCAGACTGACTCGGCCTGTATTTGCACACCTCTGAGTGGACACACTTTATTGGGAGGACTTCAGTGGGATCTGTATACACACATAGTAGCTACAGAATCAACCTCGGATGAGCCAAATCCTGCCCTGGTTTATACTCTTTGCAAACCCAAGTCAGGGCTGAATTTCTTTTCTCTGAGCATCCCTTGTAGAAAGGTTACCAAGGCATCATGTGAATGAGAACACACAAATCACACTCTTCTGTGATCATATTAGAGAGGTCACCAATCCTGGTGTAGCTATCGTCGCAGGGCTCAACATTACGTGGTAATGTATTATGTGGCATTACACAACCTTATGGAGATGGCACACAACTGGCGGAGATGCTGAGAGCCTCAGGCCAGGTCTACACTGCGACTTTAAATCGGTTTAATGGCCGATATACCGATTTAACGCTGTATCCGTTCACACGACGTCGTCATTAATATCGAGTTAAACGGCTCCTTAAATCGATTTCGGAACTCCTCCCAAACGAGAGGAGTAGCGCTAAATTCGATAGTGATAACTCGGATTAGGGTTCATGTGGACGGAAATCGACGTTATTGGCCTCCGGGCGGCATCCCAGAGTGCAGCACTGACCGCTCTGGACAGCAATCTGAACTCGGATGCAGCGGGCAGGTAAACAGGAAAAGCCCCGCGAACTTTTGAATTACATTTCCTGCTTGCCCAGCGTGGAGCTCTGATCAGCACGGCTGGCGATGCAGTTTGAAATCGAAAAAGAGCTCCAGCATAGACCGTACGGGAGATACTAGGTCTGATCGCTGTATGGGGAGACAAATCTGTTGTATCCAGCTCCGTTACAGAACACGAAATGCCAAAGCGTTTGAATAAAAAACTCCAGGATACACAGCGCTGTGTGACAAGCGTAACGGGAAGCCAGAGACTCAAATGGACGCTCATGAAGGGAGGGAGGGGGTACTGAGGACTCCAGCTATCCCACAGTCCACAGCAGTCTCTGAAAATTATTTGCATTCTTGGCTGAGCTCCCAATGTCTGTAGGTTCAAACACAGTGTCTGGCGTGGTTCAGGGAACAGCTCCTCAGTTTATTTCCCCCCACCACCACGTGAAAAAAAAAAGGGAAAGATTGCTGTGCTATGGCGTTTGCTCAATGCACTCCGCGAAAAAGGCGCCAAAGGGTTGTCTGCTGCCTTCACAAAGGGAGGGGTGAGGCTGTACCCAGCACCACCCGGGGCAGTGTTTTCTGCCCCATCAGGCACTGTGCTCTCAACACGGAAGTGGGAACTATGGGATAGCTGAGGAACAGCTACCCACAGTGCACCGCTCCTGAAATCGATGGTAGCTTTGGACCATGGACGCAAACAATCGATTTCGTGATCCCACTGTGGACGCGCTAAACCGATTTTATTAGATCTGTTTCGTAATATCGGTTTAAGCTAATTCGAAATAATCGTGCAGTGTAGACGTACCCTCAGAAAACTCCTCAGTCTGGCACCTCCTGCTACTTCTACTGCAGATTCCCTTGTTACTGAGTCCCAACCCCTGCATGAGGGGAAGTTCTTTCTCGGCTTTTGCCAAAGGAGGGGGAGCAAGAAGCAGTTTTCCCTTGTAATCCCCTTATTTTAAACCTGAATTGGATTAATAAAGTAACTGCTAAGGACACCGGCCTCTTCAGTGAGCCTAGAGGCTTTCATTCCTTCAATGAAAAGAATGCACTTAAAAGTTTCTCTCCAGACCAGAATAGCTGCTGCCCTCCCATGACATTTTACATAGATGGGTGCATTTTAGTGACTAGACTTATGTATTCCTTTGGACAGGTACTCTTTACTCGTTTCTTAATCAAACCAGTGCCCAATCCTGGAGAAAGCTAACTGAATAACTCCAGTGATAGCTGATATTGTTTGAGTTCATGTGTATAGTTAATTTTTAAACAGTGACAATCCTAATGACCCTTTAGCAAAGCAATTGCTTTCAGACTGTTGGTTGGATGCTCAATTGGAGTAAACGGAATACTGATGTGTGCCAGCTGAGGTTCTGGCCCTTTAAATTCAAATACTATCAAAGCCCTGCTATTGAGCTAACATCTTCTTCTGTGAAGAAAACAAACAAAAAGGGAAAACCTGTACAAAGAATCCTCCCTTTGGATGCAAAATTTGAGGGAAATTAAATCTGAATTTAATTTATTCATATCTGATCCTTTCATTTAAAGATCAGGTTTTACATTGGGATATCTGTATGTGATTTTCACTGAATTCAGTGAGAACCACAAATGGCTATCTCAGGGCAAAATTCTCACTGAATTCAGTGTGAATTCCATGAACATATCCAAATTTGGCCCTAAATGTCTATGAACTGAATCATGAAACTGCTGGGATGAGGGTGGGAAACTGTGTCCAAACAAATTTGTTAGTCTCTAAGGTGCCACAAGGACTCCTCTTTGTTTTTGTTAGGATTCTGTATATCAACAGATGATTTACTAAGACTTAGTCTATACCACAAAGTTTTGCCAAGATAGGTAAGTTGGCTAGAAGTGTTGGAGGAAAAATCACATCGCCAGCTGACAGAGCTATGTTGGCAAAAACCCCAGTGTAGATAGAACTATGCCAACATGAGTGCTTCTGTTGGCATAACTAGTGTCATCAGGGAAGTGGTGTTACTATGCCAGTGGAAAAACTCCTATTGTATATACTGTGTTTACACTAGAGGGCTCTGCTGGCATAGCTTTACCAACAAAGACTTTGTAGTGTAGACAAGCCCCATTTACTTGGAGATGTATATTGATCCCCTGCACGATGGCATGGGGACCCTTACTTCAAAGAAAACAATCAACACAGTCTAATGGAATAAAATTGATCTTTCTTTTTGTTAATAACTAACCCCATTCTCTATTTTATTCCACAGGAAATTCAAAAGTTTGATTTAACAAACAAAACACATCTGAAAAGCACTGTAAACTGATCATCTACCTCTTGAAAGACCACCTGAGGGAGCAGATTTTACCAACAGTCCACCCAGGATACCTCACCACTAATGAAAGTGTAAACCCAGAGATAGCACCACAACAGATCTTAATTTTTGTATTAGGGTTTCATTAGAGGGAATCTCTCAGAAAACTAGCTGAATTATCAGTGTAAGCAAAAAAGCAAAACAGTGCATTCTGTAGCAGATCTATATGTTCTTTATTTGCTGTTGTTTGTAATGTATAAAATAATCTCTTTTCAATATTGTCATTTTTCTTTTAGCAAATGTGATTTTTCTCTTCTACTTTTCTTTTGTTTACCTCCTTTTTACAAATTAGTGTCCATGCACATAGCATGTATGAGGGAGTGGGGTTTCTTAATTAACTAGTATGTCCTTCTTCCACAGAATTACAGGAAAATTATAGGGTCAATGTAAGCAGTGGCTCTTTTTGGTTTGTTTTACTTTAATTTGTTGGTAACTGTGGTAGTTATTTAACAAGGACATAGTCACCATTAGTTGCAAAATAACCCCATTTCTGTCAAATTTTGACCTATTGTTACAAGTAACATTTAAAATTACTAGAACTGAAAGAGAATGGAGAAAAATATTTTTCTGTTTTCTCCTTCCATCACATTTGTTTACTTTCTGAAATTAACAATATCGTGTGTATGCCAGTTTCAACATTTTTCCAGTATAGTCAATTCACCTGTTGCTTGTGTGGGTCTTTCACAAAGCAATACCGGAGAGAGAGAAACGTTTTTAAAAGTAGGAAAATGTGATTGTAAAACCACACAGATTGGCAGAGGGGATCGGAGACAGGTGTAGTATTTGCAACTACTTTTAACTCATTTTCTGAAATTAACTAGATTTCAAGTTGACAATGGCACTTTAAGATGAGAAATATAAATTCTGGAGCAAAGGTTGTAAAGATTATGAAGAGACTGAATTCAGGGCCAACATTACTTGACAGTATGCCTTTAACATGCCAATGAACTTACCTCTCCCCCAGTGCAAGGAAAGGGACTTGAATATCTTGAAGTGCAAATTGCTCCTTTCTTTGTCACATCGTCCTCTAGGCCAAAAGTTGCTGAACAGTTAATGGAAAAATACTTGTAAGGCTTCCATGTTTTCCCAAAATCCTGGGATCGCTCCAGAACCATGGCTGCTGGCCTTGGTGACTTAAACACCATGATTATGTGAGTAAAGTAAAACTCAGCTTCCAAATCCAGCTGGATCCTCTCCTTGTGCACATCCTCAGCTGACTGCCACCATGTGCGAGGCAATCGGAAGGAAGAGTCGGCCATTGCAGAGGGCGGGTGAGCCAGATGGGTGTGAGCAGCATTGCATTTGTCACACTTGGGCCGCTTGCATGTCAGGTCTGCATTCTCACTATATGAACAGTAAAATTCAGTGGAGTTGCGCCCACATGTGGTATCTGTCCACAATCTTCGTCCATGGGCGAGGTTTCCCATTCGAGGGTTGCACGCTTTTTCGCAATGGGACCCAACTCCGACAACACTGCTCAGTCCTAGGTGAAGAAAAATACATGTTAAACTAAAGCAATTGATCTTTAACGGCATTGCTCTGAGAAGACTGCATGGTTACCATTCAGGTTACCATGTGAAACAGCTCCCTGTGTAACCTTCACACAAGTGTAGCTAAATCTTGCACTGGCCAACACACAGATCAAGAAGAGAAGCCCAGAATCAGGGGTTGAAGGGAGCTGTTGCAGACTAGGGCAGCCCTCAGGACTGCAACTGTTTCAGTCAGAGAACATCTGGAGCACAGGCCTGCCCCAGCCATACTTCCTCCTGGTCCCAAAATGCTCCACTGAGGGGCACTTACAACAGCCCTACATCCCCTTTGCCTCAGCCTAGCTCCTTCTCCCTCTACAGTGGATGCTACATTAAGCACAGGGGCAGTGGATGCCCCCTAAGGCTTAGTGTGGTAGAGAAGGAACGCTCAAGGGTTCCCTGGAAACCACATGCAGGAAAAAGTCCTATTGGGTAGTTTCTAGGGAACCTTGAGGGTTTTTTAGCTACCACAATAAGCATTATGGAGCACTCTCTGGTGTGGCAGACACATCAGTGGGGAAAGGGAATAATCCCTTCTCTTGCTACTCAAGATATTCAAGTCCCTTTCCTCAAGCTGCTTCCTGAGCTATCCCAGAAAACACTGAGGATTTGAAATGGGACAGTGACCCTCTCTGAATACCCACAAAGATACATATCTCAGGGTATGGCCGTACAATCCCTCTCCTCAAGACCCCAGAAAGAGACCCATCCCGTCACAGGACAGGGAGGAGGCCATGAAGAAAGCAGTAAGTAGCGTGGAAGTTGGGTGGTGCTAGGGTTTACTGGGCAGATGAGGTAACTGAGTTTTGGGTAGGAGACAGGGAGGCAAGTTGTGGAGGGCTATTCAAGCAAGGTGCTTCGATATTCCTTCTGAGCCTGGAGGTTGTTTGCATAGTAGGAAAACTGAAGCATCCCCTCCCCAGGTGCTGCAGAGATCAGGATTTAGCCGGTACACTGGTTCATATTTTGGAAGTTTGTTACTAATGGTGTGTAAAGAAAAAATTCCACTGTTGAAATGGTGCTGGCAAGTTGCCCTGTAATTTAGTCTACGTGGTTTTTGTTCAGGTTTGCCTAGAAGTCTTGTTGATTTAAAACTCATGCAATTACAGTGTCTACACAGAAAATAAAATCACCACAGGGGTTCAGTGTGAAATCTTTAGCAAAGTTACAGTCATGGTTTAGTAATTTTTATTATAAACTTTCCACCTATTCATGAAGCTGACAGTCAGTCAGGAACTAGATGCTATTTTATGACCCATAGCCATTTAACTTAAAAAAAAACAAACAAAACAGCTCTGATGACTTGAAAATGGGCATGCCAAAACATCTGAGGTGCATAATGTGTTCTTTATCACTGGGCCAAACATACACAATAAGCTTTATGCACTATCGATTATGGTTTCCTCTTGGTCTTTTTGCTAAGTTCAAGTGTCATTTTGGTTTAATATCCAATACATCCTTTATCTGGGGGCTATTATTGTTATTCAGCTTTGGTATACAGCAGTTGCACTGGAGCTCTATCCTGCATTAGCAGAGGGGTAGATTTAATGATCTGATAGATTTTCCCTCCCCTCATTTCTAATACCAAGGATCTATGCAGGTTTTTTATACAGATTACTCAGAAAAGCTGTGGAACATTGTTTATAAAGCACTTACAAATGGGCATTGGCTACAAATATCTTGGAAAGATTTTAATGATCAAAATACTCTGTGAAATAATGAATCCCCCTAGAGGGATAAGAAATTAAGTGCATTAAAAAGGACAGTTGCAGGCAAGAACTAAAATAAGACAGTCTCAGCTCAAATTTACAAAATACACTTATGCCCATAACAGTGAATAAATACAACTGCAAAATTAACAGAACAACACTTATCCCTGTTCAAAGTACTGACCAAACATAAACTAAACGACACAGCTCTCCTGAGAGATAGGGAAGTAAGTATTTTACCATGTGCGTTAACAGTTAGCAGGGTCAGCTCCAGCTTTTTTGCTGTCCCAAGCAGTGAAGAAAAAAAAATAACGATAAAGCTGCGATCAGCGGCACTTAGGTGGCAGCTCTACCACGCCACTTTATGCTTCAGTGGCAATTCGGCAGCCGGTCCTTCCCTCCAAGTGGGACTGCGGGACCTGCCACCAAATTGCTACCGAAGACCCAGACATGCTGCCCCTTTCCATTGGCCGCCCCAAGCACCTGCTTCCTTCACTGGTGCCTGGAGCCAGCCCTGTCAGCTAGGCCTACCATGGGCTGACTTCATGTGTTGGCTGCTTTCTTGGATTCTTTAGCTACATTATTGTAGTGAAGTTACCCGTTAAACAGGTGAACGTTTACTGTAGCACCCTCCACCATTACATTTCAAATTACTGCCTCTAATAGAAAGCACTCTTGTGAAGAAATAAATATATCAGTTCTTAGTCAGGACTCCAATATGATTTTTAATGAGTATCCATATTGATCAAGTGCTATCTTTGTGCTCAATATTGTATAGTATATAGAGGAAAACGTGGACTAAAATCATTGCCCTGCTAAAGTCAATGGGAATTTCAATGGAGCCAGGATTTCACCTATAAGTTCTGCCCTAGGCTCTTACAGTAACTGTTCAGATGCACATGCGTTATATTTAAATTAACAAATGGATTAATGTAAATAAAACACTTTCTGTAGTCCTTTGGTAGGCCTCTCTCTTTGGGGCTCTGTCCTGCAGAGGTCTGAGCTTGTCCATGATGTTCTGAGCACACAACTCCCATTAAAGTCCATGGTAGTTGAGGATACTCAGAAGTGGTTAGCCCCTGCTAGCATCAAAGCCTTATTTCTATACTCCCAGGGGCTTTGAATTAGGCCTATAGTTTTCATTCCTCATTTGGGAGTGGATCCTGCTCCCACTGGAGTCTATGAGGACAGGTTCAGGCTGTTGAAATTCACAAGCCATTGCTTCTTATATTGGGGGAAAAAACAAAATCTTTGAATAATAGGAAGCTTTTTTTCAAATGAAAAGAATGAGAATGATGGATGCAGAGTGCTGCAGTTTTTGAGATGTGACAGTTTTCTGGCTTAGTGCTGTTTACCACAAGAATGCCGCAAAATTGACAGACTGGAGCATAAAGATTTTCTCACTATCAGCCACAAATTCACATCAGCTCTTCCACTACCAGAAAGGTGCATCTCCATACCCCTTAATGGTTATGCTTAACCATATGCTATTTCATACCCTATATACTGTATAAACCACTGAACAGCAATCTTTAGTAATGGACAAGAGCATACAAGGTACACCAAGACTCACCTGTAAAATATCCCAGCCTAACATATGGGTCCTGTTTAAGCATTTTTTCAGTTGACACACTTGCCTAGTAACATTTCATGTACACTCTTGCAATTGATTATATGAGTTTTCTATAACAAGCTGATAATGAGGTTTGATCAAAAAGAAAATCAGTCCTCGGCTTGAAAAAGAAAACATTATATAAACAGTTTATATAACACAATATTAAAGCCTAATTGTGACGTGTTTTGAGATCCTTGTAAGTGCAAAGTGTTTATTATATTAAATACATTTGGCAAGGATGGGAAAGGGGTTTAAAGCTTTATCTGTGTGCTAGTTTTGACATCAGTACTTTAAAGATAATTATAAGCATGACTAAAAACTTTATTTACTACATTGTGAATTCTGCTTTCCTCACTCCCCTCTAATACTGAAGTAATGGTGCCCACACCGAAGGATAGTAACTGACACCCCGATTGTTAGAGCTACATTATCTTGTAGATCTTAGCTGGTAAGACTCAGAACAAGCAGTAAGGAACAATCTTAGTGGTACAGGGGTGTACTATATGCTACCCAGATACCAAGGAGCTTCTAAATAAATAAGTCAGCCAAAGGGAGTGAATGAAAGCTATCTTATCTTTAATTCAGGTAAAGGTGCTATGAGCAACATGAGCGGAGGCACAGTGGGGTGTCAGTGCTAAGGGTCAGTAAAGTCCAGGCATGTTTATCTTATTTGAGATCTTTAGACTGCTTTGCTTGTGCATAAACTTGAAGTAGCAGTTACTTCAGAAAGAATGCACGTGTCTGACTTTTCCCTCTGAGTCAGATGTGATAAAGGGATAGTGCATAGGAATTACAGCTGGAAAACACTTATCAGGACACCCACTTCATTGCCTACCAGGGCAGCTACAGTGCACTGTTTGGTGCTTTGCCCAGTCTAATTCTGGCTGTCTCACATGGTGGAGTTTCCTAAACTTTCAGTGTCAGGAAGCTTTTCTTGGTGTTCTGTTTAAATATTCATTTTTTCACTTTCATTCTCATTACCTCCAAACTATTCCAGACAGTCACCATGTCCCCGCTAAGATGTTGCTTAGCCAGTCTGTACCTACAGTATTTAGCCATTGAAAACTCCCCTTACTGCTGAGGCTGAGGAGATGGACACAAGACTGCTGGTGTGCATCTGCAGTATTGGATGGGAAGCAGTGTGACAAGCTACCCCATACGGAATGTAATTTGCATTCCTGAAAATCAGTTCTGGCAAAATGAGAACTGACTTGGGAAATATGCCCATAGTATGTCCAGGAACTAGTGGGAAAGGAAAGGGAAAAGGGAAAGAAAGGTGACTTGACCTAGAACATTTTACTGTTTGAGGACCGCTTTCGGAGGAATCAATAAAAACCCAAACAAAACAAAAGAACCTGAGATGTGAATGCACACTTCTCAGAAACACTGACTGTTTTTGACCATGGAAGAGGCACTTTTTCCCTTTAGAGGTCATTCCAGCTATAGCTAAAATAATCCAAGCTCCTTATTCTCTTTCCTGCTAAGAAAGCTCCTGTTCCCTGTATCCATAGGCAGAAAAAGGGTTGAGTTGAAAAAAAAAACAAAACAGCTTAATGGCATTAACCAGTATTGCTACATTGTCATCTTTCCCTCTTGGACGAACTGCGCCTTCCTGATGTCTTCCCTGGCTCTCCCATTCCACTTGACTTTTGACACTCTCTTAGGAACTTTTTAATGAGCCGATCACATTTTTAAAAAGCGAATGTTACATCTTTTCCTTGAGGGGCTGCTAAGGAACATTGAGATCCGAAACCTGTACAGGAAAAGTCTAAGGGTGTGAGTTCATATACACAGTGGTGTACACTGCAAGTAAAACTCTTCTTTGTTCGCTCTGAAAATGATAATCGGGCTAGAAAGAAACACTTTGATCGTTCAGTTTAAATACTGCCCTTAACCAGCGGTTTACATATATTTATTGCTGTGGAAGGAGGAAGACAGGGAATATGAAGTGATTTCGCAGTCTGAAACTGTGTTCCACAGCAGCTTCAAGCTTTATTCCTTCCTAAGGTTAATGATTGGGGAGAGGGTTTAGAAGGAATGAAAATACATCAAGACCCACCTGCAGCTACAGCAGAGCAGCGCAGAAGTACAATGAGCCAGATCCAGCTCTCCATGGCCAAACTCCTGGTCAAAGTGCATGAATCAGGGAGGAGGACCAGGAGCCTGGAATCTCTTCTGCACATGAAGAAGGTTCTCCTGAGCAAATCCTTCCTGACAGGTCCTTCATTCGCCACTCACTGGAGTGCTAAGGGCAGGAGGGAGGCTCCAGCCCCCAAGTCTCCCCCGGGGAGTGACATCGCGGGACAGCTGCTGGCTCCTCCAGCCCCCGGGGAGCCGCGTGCCTCGCTGAGAACATTTCACTTCCCCGCGGGGACCCGCCGGGCTGGTGCTGCTCCCGTGCAGAGCATGGCAAGCTGAACTCTCTGGCCCTTTCACTTCCCGGCCGCCGCCGCCTCCTGCGGCTGCTTCCTCCCAAGGGGCACTTGCAGGAGGTGCATTTTATTGCATTAGTCCCGATCTCTGTGCCTGCGGCTCCCGGGTCCCCTCCCTCGCTGGCTTTTCCCTCCGTTGACAGCCCCTGGCTCCGCGGGCTGTAGCCTGGCTGTACTGCAGCAGGAGCACGGAGCCAGCCAGCGCGAAGGGACTGGCTGCCGCTCCAGGGGGCTGGGGGTTGACACCGCCCCCAGCCACATCTCCTCCAGCGCAGCTACCGGCGCCCGCCACGCACCCCGCCTCCCTGTGCCCCCCGGAGCAGCCTCCCTGAGGCCGGGGCGAGCAGCCAGCTCCGACTGCCAGCTGCTGGCGGGAGCGTTGCGGGGCGCCCGGGCTCGCCCGCCTCAGACCCGAGCGTGTTCAGGGGCCTCCTCAGTCAGATGGACGGCGGGCGGGCGGGCACTCGGCCAGTCCCAGCCTCCCCGTCGTGCTCCGACCAGCGCTTCTTCCAACCACTCCGTCCCGCCCAGCTAGTCCTGTTCTCCCCCTCCAGCCCAACTAGCCCTTCTCCCCTTCCCTCTCCAGCCCAGCTAGTCCGGTTCTTCCCTCCAGCCCAGCTAGCCCCCTGCTCCAGCCCAGCTAGCCCTTCTCCCCTTCCCCCTCCAGCCCAACTAGTCCGGTTCTTCCCTCCAGCCCAGCTAGCCCTTCTCCCCTTTCCCCTCCAGCCCAGCTAGCCCCCTGCTCCAGCCCAGCTAGCCCTTCTCCCCTTCCCCCTCCAGCCCAGCTAGCTCCCTGCTCCAGCCCAGCTAGCCCTTCTCCCCTTCCCCCTGCAGCCCAGCTAGACCGGTTCTTCCTCCCAGCCCAGCTAGCCCTTTTCCCCTTCCCCCTCCAGCCCAGCTAGACCGGTTCTTCCCCCCAGCCCAGCTAGCCCCCTGCTCCAGCCCAGCTAGCCCTTCTCCCTTTCCCCCTCCAGCCCAGCCAACCCCCTGCTCCCTTTCTGCTCCAGCCTAGCTAGCCCCCTTCTCCCCACCCAGCTAGTCCTGTTCTCCGCCTCCAGTCCAGCTAGCCCTTCTCCCCTTCCACCTCCAACCCACTTAGTCCGGTTCTTTCCTCCAGCCCAACTAGCCCTTCTCTCCTCCCCCCTCCAGCCCAGCTAGTCCCCTGCTCCCAGCCCAGCTAGTCCTGTTCTCCCCCTCCAGCCCCAGCTAGTCCTGTTCTCCCCCTCCAGCCCAACTAGCCCTTCTCCCCTTCCCCCTCCAGCCCAGCTAGTCCCCTGCTCCCTGCCCAGCTAGTCCTGTTCTTCCCTCCAGCCCAGCTAGCCCCCTGCTCCCTGCACAGCTAGTCATGTTCTGCCCCCTCCAGCCCAGCTAGTCCTGTTCTCAGGGCCAGCTCCAGACACCAGCTAAGGAAGCAGGTGCTTGGGGCGGCAGCACTATGGCTGCTACTGGGGTGGCACATCCGGCTCTTGGGTGGCAATTTGGGAGTGGGTCCCTCAGTCCCTGTTGGAGCGAAGGACCTGCCACCGAATTGCCGCCGAAGAGAGGAGCAGCGCGATTATGCTGCTGTGGCTGCTTTTTTTTTCTCCCCCCCCCCCGCCCCGCTTGGGGTGGCAGAAAACCTGGATCCAGCCCTGCCTGTTCTTCCCTCCATCCCAGCTAGCCCTTCTCCCTTTCCCCCTCCAGCCCAGCTAGTCCTGTTCTCCCAGCCCAGCTAGTCCTGTTCTCCCCCTCCAGCCCAACTAGCCCTCCTGCCCTTCCCTCTTCCAGCCATCCCGTCTGCCACCAATTATCCTTTTTCCCTCTCAGCCAATAGCTCTCCCAACCATCTGTCTCCAGCTCAGTTATCCTTCCCACCCACTTCCTTCCTTCAACCATCACTACCTCCAGCCATTTTGCCCCAGCAGTTTCCCTCTCCTATCCAGATTAGCCACCCCATTGCCATAGCCACCCCATTGCCACAGCCACCCCCACTCCCCAATCACCCCCTCCTGCTTCCCAGCCCTTATCCCCTGCCCCCAGCCCCAGCCCCGGCCCCACAGCTCAGCCATCCTTTAGTCCTACATCCCTTGTGTCAAATGGCCCATGAAGCAGAGACAACTCACTTCCAGGCTCCCACCTGAACACTGCTGGGGCCTATTTGACATAAGGAGGGAGGAGGGCTGGATTGGAGACTGCACTGCCCTGAAAGCCATTTTCTTGCTTCTTCTTTAAACATACACATATTCATGACTATCCCTACACCAGAGTAACGACATAAAACAGTGCTCATCATAATACACCTGTACTTGATTCCCTTCATCCCGCCCCCGCATTTCACCTCCCCTTCTGCGAAGTGTGAACTAGAAATCATTAGGACCTTCTGTCTCCTCAGCAGCCACCAGTAGGATGAGACACAGAAGTCTGGATCCAGTCCTTTCAGAGAGGTGACAGTCAGTCTGCAGCACAGCACTACAACTATCAAGTGGTAAGCACACAAGAGATTAGCCTGGTGGGTATGGGACAGTGAGTTCCTGTCTAGACACACATATGCATACTGCACAAGTCTAGCTGAGGATTAAAGAAAATGACATCAGTGGTGGAAATGAGAAGCCTACTCTTGTGTTATGTAAATCTGCACTGAAAATTAGATATTCAAAAGCTATCAGCCTAGCTGTGTTATCGAAATAGAGATAATTGAATACTTGGAGGCAAATGGTACAGTTCTACAACCATAATGGATTATAACAGGACTAGATACCTCTCAGAGGGCATTTTGGTAGCCCATACACA
Organism: Chelonoidis abingdonii; assembly: GCF_003597395.2. NCBI lineage: Eukaryota > Metazoa > Chordata > Testudines > Testudinidae > Chelonoidis > Chelonoidis abingdonii. Next base: position 88,502,388 of record NC_133769.1, read on the forward strand.
TGAGAGAATTATAAAACCTACGATCAATGGAGTGATATTTATAAAACATTTTTTAATCTTGGAGGGGGAAAGCTGAAAGGTGATCTAAATATGAGAGCAGTTGTTTTAAAATAAAGTTATCCAAGTTCAAAGTGGAAAGAATAAAGGCTGAAAAATTTCATAACAGTTGCAACATGCTCACCTGCCAGGTTAGATTCAGATAAGTAAAAAAAAAAGTGATTGTTCAGAAGCTTTCCATGCTGGTTCTTCTAACCCTTCTGTGCTGAGAATGAACATCAGAAATTGCAACTTAAAAAGGTAATTATTTAAGGAAAATACATATTTTGTGAAAAGCCATGGCTGGAGGGCTACAAGAATATTCCCCCATCCTCCACCATAAATGACGGGCCCAGAAAGCATCTCTATAGTCTGCAGCTCTCAACATAGCACACCACAACTGTCCTCTTCCACTACACCATTCTAAATGTCCAGGAAAATGATATCCTACTTGTGTATTTCCTCTTCAAAGATCTATTCCATTCTACTAATGTTGGAAAACTAGAAAGAGTTCAAAAAAGAGCTACAAGCATGATTCAAGGTCTGGAAAACATTCCTTACAGTGAGAGATTTAAGAACCTTAATCTACTTAGTTTATCCAAGAGAAGGTTAAGAAATAGCTTGTTCATGAATGAGCTATAAGTAGCTACATGGTGAAGAGATTTCTGATAGTAGATGGCTTTTTAGCAGAAAAAGGCATAACAAGATTAAATGGTTGGAAGCTGAAGATAAAAATTTGCATCTAAATTTGTGTAACAGTGAGGGTGATTAACCATTGGAACCACTTTCTTAAGCACATGATGGATTTTTCATCACTTTAAGTCTTGAAATCAAGACTGGAGAGCTCTCTACATGTTATGCTGTAGTTTAAACAGAAGTTATATACTTGATTCAGGAATTACCAGGTGAGGCTCTATGACCTGTGGCATACAGGAGGTCAGACTACATGATGATAATGGTTCCTTCTGGTCTTAGGATCTATTAATTATATCATGGCAGATTAGTTCTAGGAAGGAAGGAAAAACCTTTGAAATTTACATGGTTCTACTGCATAATCTGTCAGAGTAAGCAGAAACCAATGAAACAAGAAACAGTTCCAGTGTTTCAATTACAGTTTCTCTCTTAATTTGGTCACTGACTAGTTTGATCCTCCTTTTAAATTGATCTAAATGTCAGGAATAAAAAAAAAAATCACATATATATTTAAAAGTTTAACCTCCACCCCTTTTTGGGTGCTAATGAGTAATGCAACTACTAGCTATGGAAAGTTGCTATTTGGGGGCCTGATCCTGCATGGCTGAAGTTAATGAGAGCATTGCCATTAATGTATATGGTAGGCCCTTAATGCATAAGGAAGGTCAGAATCCTAAATTAGAAGTGTTTTCCCTGCGTTTTTTCTTCTCTGTGACATTAAGAGGACCACATCTAATGATTTTGTGATTGATTCACACATGGTAATGGACATTATTGGCGGTATCATATGCTAGACAAACTGTGATATGCACCCTGCTGGCCACATTGGTAACAGGAGTGACTGCTTGTTTCAGTTGAAGTGACAGAGACAGACTTGAAATAAAACAAGAGGAAGACTTTTTAATTGTACAGAATCAAGAAAAGTGGTTTGTTTTTTTAACGTCAGGCTGTATTTTCAATACTCATTTCTTTAACTGTGTAGTTGATCCACATTGATTTTAAAAGATACCATTCCCTGTATAGGACTGAGACACTCAGTCCTGTACAGGGAGTGGCATCTTTTGAAATCAATGTCCTGCAAAAGTCACATAAAGAGGAAATATCAGAGGGATATGTAGTTAGTGTTGGGTCTGGACTCAATTAATTCCAAGAGTATTAGGCGGCAGCAGAAGACATCCAGAAGGGGAAAAGTCCAGCCCAAGAGCAGCCTTTCCTGGAATCTCTCTGTAATAATATATTTACTTGAAGTGTATTATTAAACACTTGATGTCTCTATGTACTGTTTAGATTTCCAGACAAGTTCCTGGTAAACAAAGGAGACAAAACTGGATTTCAAGTTGTGTGGATGTCTGTTTGTTTGAGTCTGTATGCAGTTGTTGTGTTTAATAAATGCCTCCTGTTTATGACGGACTGATTCCATTTATTATGACACCCCACCCACTTCAACATAAGTGGATCATAGAGATCAAGCTTAAATAGTCCCCAAACTTGGGAAAAGCAGCAACGAGCTAAAGTGGATGGTTTGGATCACAAGCACTATCTATTTTTACAATACTTTAGGAATCAACTTCAGTAAGTTACTATCCCTGAAATAATTTATCAGAGGGGTAGCCGTGTTAGTCTGGATCTGTAAAAGCAGCAGAGAATACTGTGGCACCTTATAGACTAACAGACGTTTTGGAGCATGAGCTTTCGTGGGTGAATACCCACTTTGTCAGATGCATGAAGTGGAAATTTCCAGGGCCAGTAAGGGACAAGATATAGATATCGCGTAGCAAGCAAGCTAGAGATACGAGGTTAGTTCAATCAGGGAGAGTGAGGCCGTACTAGCAGCTGAGGTGTGAAAAACCTAGAGAGGAGAAACTGGTTTCTGTAATTGCAAGCATGCGAGTCCGTTCAATCTGAGCCTGATGGTGTCAAATTTGCAGATGGAACTGAAGCCAGCGTTTCTCTTTGAAATCTGGTCCCTGAATTTTTTTGCTGGAAGGCTGGTCCCACCTTAAGGTCTGCTATAGTGTGGTCAGGAGTTGAAGTGCTTCTACAGTTTGTTGTATTAATGCCATCCTAATATTCTGATTTGTGTCCATTTCCTTTCCGTAAGAGACCTGCCAGTTTGGCCGATGTACAATAGCAGAGGGGCAATTGCTGGCAATATGATGGCGTAGATATTATCTGTGGTGGATGTGCAGGTGAATGAACCGGTGATGTGTGGCTGAATCTGTTAGGTCCTGGTGATGGTGTCGCTGTGTAGTGATAAATGTGGGCAGAGTTGGCATCGAGGTATGGTTGCATGGATGGTCTGAGCTGGAAGTTACTATGGGTGTGTGTGCAATTTTGCTGGTGTAGAATGACGTCAGGTGGCAGTTGTCCTTGGGCTAGGATGGCCTGCCACAAGCTTGTGAAAGTGTGGGATTCATTGTCCAGGATTGTTGTAGTCCCTGATGATGCGTTGGAGGGTTTTAGCTGGGGCTGTACTGTGATGCCAGTGGAGTCCTGTGATTTCTTTCTTGGGTTTGTCCTTGGCAGTAGGAGGCTTCTGGTACAACACGTCTGGTCTGTTGATCCTTTCGCTTATTTCCTCACGGGTTTTTAGGATTTTGAAAGCTGTGGAAGATTTATGTAAGGTGTGGTTCTCCTGTCTGAGGGTAGAGCAGATGCGGTGTACCTCAGTGCTGGCTTGAATGACAATGGATCGTGTATGTGCCGGATGAGAAACTGGAGGCATGAAGGCAGGCAAGGCGGTCGGTTAGGTTTCGATATATAGGTGGGTAATCTGACAATCCTTATTCTCTGTGGTGTCTAGAAAGTGACCTCTTCCGTGTAGGAGTGGCCATGGCTGAGGTTGAATGGGGGATGTTGAATCGTGTGAGAAATTTTCTCCAGATTTCCAACATGGCCAGATCGATGAAGTTATAATGTAGCGTAGGTAGAGAAGGGGCGTTGAGTGGAACGAGAGCTGAGGAAGTGTTCTAGGTCAGCTCATACAAAATTTGGCATTGTGGGATCCAGGGTGCCATAGCAGGCCACTCGATTGGAGATATATATTGTGATCAAATTGAAATAGTTTGGTGTGTAGGTAGGCACATGAGCTCAGCAGCCATTTGTGCTGTGGCACATCATACGGATACTGTCTCCGAGCAGTTACCATGCTGTGTGTGGGATTTGTGTGTAGAGAGCCTCACAATCCATGGTGGCAGGATGGGTGTTTTTCTGGGAGTGACAATGCATTGTAGTTTCCTCAGAAATCAGTGGGTCACGGAGATAGCGGAGTGCTGGTGGCATAGGGTTGAATAGAGTCCACATATCCAGCAGCCCTTCAATGTAAAGCCAATGCCCGAGAGGGCGTCAGGATTCCGGTTTGTGGATCTTGGGCATGGCCGGTGCAGCCATTTAGGCGAACCTAAGGCGAGTTCCTAGGGCGGCCAAGATTGGGCATCAAAAAGCGTGCCCCCAAATTTTTTAAATGGTTTGCAACCCGCGCTGCTGGAAGATGGTAGTCTGAGCTCAGCCGGCACCAGGGCGCCCACGGGGTCAGCGGCCGCCTACGCAGCGCAGCAAGTCCAGGCGTCCCCCAGGTAAGGAGCCCCCACGGCACACCGGAGCCCAGGGCATCCCCGGGCAAGGCGCCCTCTGCTTCCGCGCAGCCCGGGACCCAGGGCGTCCGGGTTCAGGGAGCCCCCGCGGCAGCCCAGGGCAACCCTCGGGGTCAGCCGCGCCGCTGCCCCGCGGCCAGAGGTCGGGCCTGCTGTGGCACTGTCTCCAGGGAATCCTGGCGGCAGGCCAGAGGCTCAGACCCTCCCTGCTCCAGAGAGGGGGCTCCAGCCTCTGCAATTTTTCTGTTGCGGGCGGGGCGCCGGCGGCTGGGCAAGCTGCGCAGCTCTGTTAGCGCATCCGTGGCAGGGCCCTGCGATCGCGGCGCAACACCAGGGCTTCCTCTGGAGGAAAGCGGCAACTGCCCCTGGCTCAGCCCCACTACCCCACGGGGGGCACGAGAGAAGAAAGAGCCTCAGCGGTGGTCTGGTGGAGCGGAAGAAGAAAGAGGATCCAACGCTCATCGCACTGGGCAAGGTAACAAGTGCCTCCCCACAGGTGCGGCCTCAGTGCTGTGCTCCTGTCCCCTTGGTCCTGGCTGGTCCCTGCTCCTGCTCCCCTTTGCCTGGATGGCTGGAAGAACAGCAGCCTGCAGAGTGAGCTGCCCCAGTGCCTCCAGGCACCCCCCTGACCCCATCCCCCCCACAGCCCTGACCCCCAGCTCTGAGCCGCACCTCTGAGCTGGCACCCCCTACCTACTTCTCCCACATCTCCTGAGCCCAGCCCTGTGAGCTGGGCACCCCTGAATCCAGAGCCTAGCTCCCCACCCCTGGGCAAACAGCACCACCCCAGGCAACGACAGCCCATCTGGACCAACATCACATCACCCAGCAACTGCCCATTATGTAATTGCAAATGTATACATGCCATTACAAGCTTTTAATGTTTAATAAGTGTATTAGTTCATTTTCAAATTATTACAATTAATTTTTGAATGTATTCACTAGTTATTTTTACATTTCCTAATACGTGTTACTATAGATTGCAAATGTTTTATGGAAGTGCCCTGATTTTGCTTTGCCCAGGCCCCCTGAGTCCTTCTGGGCGCTCTGTCTGAGTTTTAAAGCCTGCCTGCTGTGTTTTGCCTGCAACAGGAGGCCAAGCCTGAGTGCCCCATAGCAGCTGCCTGAAGAGTGCTTGGAGGAATCATGCAGAAGGAGCGTGATTTGTTTGATCTCTCTCTCATGGAGGCTGTGCCCACTTGGGCAGGACAGCAGTCTCAGCAGGACTCTTACCCAGCACCTTGCCTCAGTTTGTAGATGGTATGCCACCCATACACATGGAAGTTTCGCCTAGGGCGCAAAATATCCTTGCACCGGCCCTGATCTTGGGTAGTAGATAGAATAACCCTGGTCGGGGCTCTGAGGGTATGTTGATTTGTTCCGGTATTAGTGTAATAATTTAAAAAAAGTCTACCACTAGAACCTGCCAAATTAAAAAAAATAAACTGAAAAATATGTGGAAAATCACAGTGACATAGTTCACTGAGGATGAGGGTACAGGAGTGCTGAAACAATTTGTATAGTTGGGGTGCGGCGAATCATTGAACCTAATTGTAAACCCTGTATATGATGGAAACCACTTCAAGACGGGGGGGAGGGGGGGAGGGAGTTCCAGCAGCCATTCCCAGCACCCTTAGTTCCAACACCTATGTACTGATATAATTTAAGGATTGGAATTTTCATCAGCAGTCAGATTTCATTTAAATTATTGTTAATAGGTTTGCACAAATGTAACTGGATGGCACCTAGTAAACAATTCTATTGATGATGCATAAGAAGGATTACTATTTTTATTTTGTTATAGTGCAGTATTCCTCAAATATGCTAGACACTGTACATGCTCATAGGAAGACTTAGCCCCAATTCCCAATCTTTCAATTTAATAGAATCCAGCTCACTGTCTCTCAATTGTGCTGGTCTGCAGGATTAGCAAACGTAAAATAAACCAAAACCAAACCAAGCAAAAAAGAATGAAGTCTTATTCTGGCCAGCAAATAAGACTGAGTAAGCACAGAGAACTTATCTGGTCAGGTAGGATGGTACCATTTTCCATAGTCACTTTTTGGATTACAGCCACTCTTAAAGGTTGCTCCATTAAATGCTCAAAAGTCAGGAAATATCTGCTTTAATTTAGGCATGGAGCAGCATGCATCATCCTGGCACCAGGGAATACAGCTGCACAGAGGTCAGAAGACAGTACCATATGCGAGTTACAGTTCTGGAGCTCTGTGTGGCTCAAAAGCTTGTCTCTCTCACCAACAGAAGTTGGTCCAATAAAAGATATTACCTCACCCACCTTATCTCTCTAATACCCTGGAACCAACAGGGCTACAACTACACTGCATAGTTCTGAAGGGTAGCAGCCAGCAAGTAGATTATAGAAAGAGAGAGAAGTGGGCACAAGAGCAGGAGGGGGCCAAGAAAGAGGAGGAAACTAACTGCAGCATAATCTACCATGACAGCACCAGGAGGAGGGATATTTGCCTGACTGCAGTGGTTATAAAAGCTTGGAATTTGTGTGCTTTGCAGATAGTGGGTGAAGCTTTATGCTCTGTGCTCTACAAAAGGTATAGCCTTGACTGCAAAGTTTTACATTGTTAAAAGGTACGGCTGCATATGCAGTTCCATTATTGTCCTATGATCTGTGCTTACATCTTGGTATTATGCATGAATTTGCACAGGACACATCAGGTGTGGTTATGTTGGCTAGATTAGAAGGGGATAGCCAACATATCATTCAGAGACACCATGATTTGTTTAATGGTGATGGTGTTCTGCCCACAGGATACACATATTCTCCTTAGTTGGATTAGAACACCAAGCCCTTTGCACCACTTGCATATCATGTACCTCTTGTGGACAAGATCTGAGCAGAACTGCAGTGCATGAAAGATAATGGTATCCTTTGGAAGGTGTAAAAGCCTACATATTGGACCTCAGCCAGGATGATTGTATGCAAGAAGAATGGTGACATTCAACTGTGCACAGATTTTAGAGCACTTAATAAATGTGAAACATAAGCCGGCTTCGAAGATGTGACATGCTGGTAAGTGAATCTCTGATTTTTTTCTATTGGATTTCTATTGAATCCAGTTATTGAGAGAGAGTTGCTAACTTTCAGCCACAGGTATTACTGACTTTCAGCACACAATTTGGGAGGTACTGCTATCAACAACTCCTTTTGGTTTAGTCTCTGCTCCTGAGGTATTTCAGAAGGTGGTCGGTCAGATCATGGAAAATATCCAGGTGCATGTAGCTATTTGGATGACATGCTCATCTTTGCTAAAACCCTTTGTAAGCATAATATTATTCTGGCCCAGGTGGTAACCCAACTCCAACAAGCTGGCATAAAGTTGAATGTGGCCAAGTGCAGTTTTGCAAAAGATGCTGTAGAGTTTCTAGGGTTTTCTCTGTTGGCTGATGGTGTGAAACTGGACACCTGAATGGCTAAAGCTGTTGCTTCACTACTGGTTCTCACTGATCATATTGATTTATGTGTATTCCTTGACCTAGCTCAATACATAGATGGCCATGCTCTGCCCCATTTTGGTATTTTTGCCAAGCCACTGTAAGATTTAAACTAGAGCCAGGGACAGTTGGCTTGGACCAAAGAGGCAAACCAGGCTTTTCAAATCTTGCATCAAGCGCTCCATTGGATCCAATCCCATGCTTATTTGATCCATGGAAGCCCATAGTGATTCAAACTGATGTATGCAATTGAGGTCTGGGCACAGTTCTGCTCCCAGACGAACAGCTGGTTATATTTGCATCCTGTACTCTCACTCTGATGGAAGCAAAATATTCCCAGATTGAGCTAGAGTTCTTGGCAATAGTTTTTGTTATTGTATGCTTCAAAGTCTACTTAGGGGATGACATTTTACCTTAGAGCCTGACCATTTGCCTAATCTGGGTATCTATCATAAAGCCATTGATCTTTTGAGTGTGAGGCTGCAGCAGTGGATTATTCAGCTGTAGCAGTATGACTAATTTGGCGCATATCAAAAGAAGACGTAATTTATTTCTTGATGTTCTTTTAAGAAGTTCTGCTAGGTTGGAGCCCTCATATGCAGAACCGCAGATCACACCATATACTTTTTTACTGTAAGATGGGTTGAATGATTTAGGGTGGACCATTGTCACCACTCTTCAAGATGCTCAACTGTGCAAGGTGATACGTGCTGTGCAGGAAGGCTGGATGGACCCAGTCCTTAAATTAACTTGCTTATATTCTACAACATTTATTCTGAGTTCACGGTGAAGAACTGTGCTGCTCACTGTATCTTATGCAGATGAGCCTGGTTGATTGTTCCAGCAGTGTTGCGACAAGCAGTCCTTGATGTGGTTCATGAAGGATATTTGGGAGTTATGAAGATGAAGGAACTTCTGTGTGGTTATGCTTGGTGGCCAGGGCTGAACTCAGACTTTGAGTGTCATGTGAAGGCATGCTCAGCCTGCACAATGCATAGTACTGCTGCTCCTCCGGCCCCTTAGGAACCAGTAATTATAGCAGTGGCATTGGAACAATTTTTATAATGGGGATTCTGAAAGCCATTGAACAAAACTGTAAACCCTGTATATGATGGAAACCACTTCAAGCCAGAGGGTGCTTCTGCATCCCAGTGTCCCAAGTTCCAGCACCCTTAGACAGATCATAGCAGAGAACTGCAGTGGATATTACTGCCCCCTAAATTGCATTGCATGGCTGCACACCGTTGACTGTTACAGACTATTAATCACATTACCCCTTTACATTCATGATTTCACAAGGCACCTCAAAGGAGGCCATTTCTTGTCTAACCACTGTATTAGCACTGTGTGGCCTGCCAGAGAGTCTTGTTTCCAATAATGGGACCTCTTCTGTATCAAGAGAGTGTAAAGACTGACAAATATTGGTACAGTACATTATAAATCTGCTGTGTACCATCCCACAAAGAACTGCATGGGACTCTGAAGAAGCATTTGGCTAGCATACTGGAGGAACATCGGGATGCATCCTTCCCTATTGCATTGAGTCATGATCTATGATATTCAGCATACACTTCATGAAAGTTCTGGAGAAACCCCATTCTATCAGCAATTCACTGACTTATGAGGAACAAGTTGTCTATGCTGATGAAAAAGGTTTATTCCATCCTTCCACCATTGGGTATGGAACCCAATTCATTTGATCCTCAGAGGCCCAGTCCACTTTTGAGCAACTGAAAAAGACGTTCACTTCAGCACCCATCCTTGTCCGAGATCCCACCCAGCTCTTTACTGTAGAAGCCAATGAATCAAACTTTGCCATTGAGACTGTGTTATTGCAACAAATAGAACCCCATAATCAGCTCCACCCATGTGATTTTCTTTCTGCAGGGGTTAGTTTACAGGAATAAACCTACAACGTTAGGGATACAGAAGTGTTAGCAATCAAGGCAGCATTCTTACAGTGGCATCATCTCTTTGAAGGGGCCTGGTTCAGGTCCGTATACACCACAAGAACCTGGAGTGTTTCCATACAACCAAACACTCAAGCAGCACCAGATCCATTAATCCCTCCTTTTTTAGCTCAATTCAACTTCATAGTGTCCTACTGTTCCAGGGTTAGGAACAGAAGGGTGGATGTGCTGTCCCACAAAGAATGAATAGGTAGGTTGAGCCTGGCACAGAACCTTTTCTACAGTGCTCAAATCATTCAACTTTGTAAACAGAACAGTGGTCAGTAGCCTGACATCCTCCATTCTGTCTCTATTGCCTCATGATCTGTTCGCCATCCACATCCATTAGACCTTGGGTAATGTGGACAGCCAGGCTGACTCAGAGTTCCAGCTACCATATGGAACAAATTTATGCCCCAGAAGGTCAGCCTACACTCCAGATTTTAAAACTGTACCATGACATGCTGCTCACCAGGCACTTTGGCCAGTCTAAAATGTAGGCCTTGATTTCACAGATTTTCTGGTAGACAGGTCTGAGCTGTTATGTCAAGAGCTATGTAAAATCCTGTGACCTTAGTGTTTGGACCAAGAACCCGTGCTTGAAGCTACCCTATCTACTTCAACCATTGCCCCAGCCTTGATCCCTGATGTGGAGCTGTGCTACTCTCATGGGTGCATGGTGGTGCTGTTCATGGTTGACCTCCTGACCAAGATGGCACACTTTCTTGCTGCCCAATTCCTACTGGCCAGGAAACAGTGTCTCTCTTTTGGGAAGAAAAGTCTTCCGGTTCCACAGCTTTTCATCTGTTATCATGTCAGACCAAGGTCCACAGTTCATGTCCCACTTTTGGCGTGAATTTTTTAAGGTCTTTAGTGCAGAGCCATTTATCTCATCAGCGTATCAACCTCAGATTAACGGGCAGATGGAACGGATCAATCAGATCTGGAGCAATATCTTTGATGCTTCCTGAATTACCATCAAGATAACTGGGTCTCTGCTACCCTACACAGAGTTTGCATACAATAATTCAACCTGCACCTTCATACAAGTGCCCATTCTACGCCAATTATGATTTTCATCAACATTTTCACCCAGCTGTGTGTTCAGTGAGTCTCCCAGTACCTGCAGTGGCAGCTCTGGTTAGCTGCCTGCACCAAGTGCAACAAGACCTCAGGGAACATTTACAGGCTGCTAAAGAAGCAAAATAAGCACAATGCCAACCAGGCCGCCATGCCATCCTCAACCTTGCCATAAGGGATAAGGTCTGGCTATCAACCCAGAACCTCACATCATCCCACCCTTCAGCCACATTGGAGCACCAATACATGGGCCAATTGTCAATCCTGGATCAAATCAGCCTGGTAACATTTAAGCTGCAACTACCCAAGTCACTGAAGATTCATCCAGTATTCCATATTTCCCTCCTCAAGACATATACAGAGAATGTGTTCTGAGCATGTTCCAACCTACCACCCCCCACCATCCCCCTGGCAAGAGGAATACTGATCTGGAAAATCCTTGACTCCCAGCAAGTTCAAGGTAAGCTCCTGTACCTAGTGAACTGAGAAGGGCATGGGCCAGATGACCTAACCTGTGGAGAATATCCATGCACTGGACCTGCTGCAGGACTTCCACCATATTCACTTTGAGCAGACAGGCCCAAGGGCCTCTAGAAAGCAAAGGGTTGCCAACTTTCTACTAGCACAAAACTGAACACTTTTGCCCCACCTCCTGCTCTGTCCCTTCCCTGAGGCCCCACCTCCTCCTCTTTCCCTTCCCTGAGGCCCTGCCCCCATTCACTCCATCCCTCCTCTCTGGTGCTCTCTCCCACTTTCATTCACTTGCTCATTTCACCGGGCTGGCGCAAGGGGTTGGGGAGTGAGAGAGGGTGAGGGTTCTGCCTGGGGGTGTGGGCTCCAGGGTGGGACCAGAAATGAGGGGCTCAGGGTGCGGGAAGGGGCTCTGGGGTAGTGCAGGCTCTGGCTGGGAGTGCGGGCTCTGGGGTGAGGCTGGGATGAGAGATTTGAGATGTAGGAGGGGGCTCCAGGTTGGGACCAAAGGATGCAGAATGTGAAAGGGGGCTCCGGGCTGAGGAAGGGGGTTGGGGTGCAGGAGGGGGTATGGGCTCTGGGCTGGCAGTGCAGGCTCTGGGCTGGGGCAATAAATGAGGGGTTTGGGGTGCAGGAAGAGGTTCCAGGCTGGCATAGGGGGTTGGGTGCAGGGGGGAGTGAGGGCTCCAGCTGGTGGATGGGGCTGGAGATGAGAGGTTTGGGGTACATGAGGGGGCTCTCGGCTGGGGATGAGGGGGTTTAGAGTGCAGGAGGGGGTGCGGGCTCTGGGAGGGAGTTTGGGTGCAGAAGGGGACTCAAGGCTGGGGTTTGGGGCATGGGAAAGGGTGCGAGCTCTGGGCAGCGCTCACCTTGGGCAGCTCCCAGAAGTGGTGACATGTCCCTCTGGCTCCTAGGTGGATGGGCCAAGGGGCTCTACGCTGCCTCCATCTGCAGGCACCGCCCCCACAACTCCCATTGGCCGTGGCTCCCGGCCAATGGGAGCTGTGGAGTTGGTGCTTGGGGCGGCAGCAGTGCCTGGAGCCCCCCTGGCCGCCCCCTGTGCTAGGAGTCAGAGTGGGGACATGCCGGCCCCTTCTGGGAGCCACATGGAGGCAAGTAGGGAGCCTGCCAGCCCCGCCAACCAGACTTTTAACAGCTTGGTCAACAGTGCAGACCAGAGCCTCCAGGGTCCCTTTTCAACCAGGTGTTCCAGTAGAAAACCAGACACCTGGGAACCCTCAGAAGGCACCACTGAGGTGGGGGTACTGTCAGGAATAAGGGCCTGCAGCTGAGCCTGGGACTAATTAGCTCAGCCTCCAGGTAGATTAATCAACAGCTGAGCTACAGCAGAACTACCTGATTGATGGAGGGGATCCAGCTGTCCTGCTTTGAAGCTTAGCAGCAGTAGCAGGTGACTGGCTGCTCCAAGCTTACATCTGCAGCTGCAATTGCTCCTGTATCTGCCTGGGTGCCCCAAACTTGCTGCTTTCCTGCTCTGGTCTGCTCCAGTCCTACTCCTTGCCTGGTTCCTGACTCCAGCTCCGACCACGAGGCCTGACTGCTCATGCCCCAGCTCTGGATACTCAGGACTCTCATTTGTAAACCTTGATGGTCTGTCACAACCCAGTAAATAACTTTACTGCAAAGTACATCTGGCTCACTAAATATTTCTTATCCACAATATATAATATACAAATTAACATAAGAAATACAAAATAAGTACATCCCGTATACCATAGCAGGGTAGGGTTGACAACTTTCTAATCACACAAAACTGAACACCCTTGCCCCACCCCTTCCCCGAGACCCCGCCCTGCCCCACCCACTCTCCACTCACTCCGTCCCCTCTCCCTCTATTGCTTGCTCTCCCCAATGCTCACTCACTTCCATTGTTCTGGCGTAGAGGGTTAGGGTGTGGGAGAGGATGAGGGCTCTGGCAGGGGGTGTGGGCTCCAGAGTGGGGTCATAAATAGGGGGTTCATGGTGCAGAAGGGGGTTCTGGACTGGGGCAGGGGATTGGGGTGTAAGAAGCGGTGAGGGCTCTGGCTGGGGGTGTGGGCTCAGGGCTGGGGCCAAGGGGTTCAGAGTGCAGGAATGGGCTCAGGGCTGGGGCAAGGGATTGGGGTGTGGGAGGGGGTGTGGGCTCTGGGGTGTGGCCAGGGATGAGGGGTTTGGGATCCTGGAGGGGGGCTCAGGACTGGGTCAGGGAGTTGGGGTGTCAGAGGGAGTGCAGGATGTGGGCTCTGGGAGGGGGCTTAGGGCTGGAGCATGGGGTTGGGGTGTAGACTCTAGGGGGAGTTAGGGTGCGGGAGGGGGTTATGAGCATGGGCAGGGGTTAGGGTGTGGGAGCGGGTTTGGGGCAGGCTCCAGCAGATCAGTGCTTACATCAGGTGGTTCCTGGGTGGCAGTGCAGCGGGGCTAAAGCAGGCTTCCTGCCTGCCCTGGCTTTGCATCGCTTCTAGAAGTGGCTGCCATGTCCAGCTCCTAGGCGCAGGGGTGGCTAGGTGGCTCTGCGTGGTGTGCACTGCTTGCACCTGCAGGTGCTGCTCCCATTGGCTGCAGTTCCCAGCTGCAGAGCTGACACTTGGGGCGGGGGCAGCACACGGAGCCTCCCTAGCCACCGCTGCGCCTACGAGCTGGACATGGCTCCTGCTTCTGGGAGCCGCGCAAAGCCAGGTTAGGCAGGGATCCTGCCTTAGCCCCTCTGCATCACTGACCGGACTTTTAATGGCTTGGTCAGCTGTGCTGACTGGAGCCACCAGGGTCCCTTTTTGACTGGGCATTCAAGTAAAAAACTGGATGCTTGGCAACCCTACATCAGGGGCTGTCATATAGCATAAGTCCCAATTCTGAACCTTAGTGTCCAAAATATGGGTGCCTGTGTCACGGAGTCACCGGGTGATGCTCTGGAACAGCTCCCCACAAAGCCAGTCAGGACTTTGGGGAGCCTCTTCTCCCTTGGAGCAGACTTGTTCAGGGCAAGAAGCTCACACGTCTTCACCTCCTGGGTCTCTCCTTGGAGCATTCAGCATTCTCTGCCCCTCCGTGCACTTCCCACGTGCACCTTCCACAGCGAGTCCGCCAGGCGCGGGGCCTGGGAAGACCGACAGGGTCCTGCAACGTCCCACTTTGCGAGTCAGACGTGAACTTCTCACCAGCCAGTAGAAACTAGAGGTTTTTAATTTCGATGACGACGAACAGGTTAAAACAAGCTCGTAGTACAGTGAAACTGGACCCCCAGCCGGGTGCATTCTGGCGGTCAGTGAGCGCAACCAGGGCCTGCACCTTCACTCTCTCGCCCCAGCCAAGCTCCAAGACTTTCACAGCGCCCTCGCAGCCCCTCTCTGCTCAGCTCGCGTTCTGGCAAGGAGTCCACCTCGACCTCTTTGTCTCCAAAAACACTATTCAGCATGGCGACCTTTGCAGAGAGGGATTCCAGGCCATACATCTCTGCTATGAGAAACGTGCCAGGTCATTATGCCACTGCCTTTTACTGCTGCAGCAATCACATACCCTTATTACACGAAACCTAGATACTAAGAACTGCATAGGGGATCAGACGCCCCAACATATGTATTAAGAAAACATTCAAGGGACGGTCCTTAGTATCATCAAAGCCTGTATGAAACCTCCATAGCTTCAATTACAGCTTAGAATCTGTATAGCGCTGCACCAAGCCAGAAACTTGCCCAGTGTCTGGCTCACTCTGGTCTCCCCCAAAACTTCCCCTGGAACCACCAAGGCTCAGATGCCCTGAATCCTCACAAAGCCAAGGGAAATAGACCTCACTTCCCTTCCCCCCTCTTTCCCTCCCTCCAGATCTTCCACCACTGGTATCTACGGAGATTTACCGCCTCTTCAATCCTTGAAACACAAACACAGAGATGATCAGGTTTCTCTCAAAACCTCTGCAGAGTCCCTGCTAATAGTGCAAGCTTGTCACTCAACACAAAAGAATTTTCCCTCGCCCTCGTTCTAGTTAGCCTTACAAGAGAAAAAAAAATTGCAACCAGGGTCTTAAAAAAGAAAGCCGTTTTATATAGAAAAGGAAAGAAAAAAGCCACTAAAAATGTCTCTGATAGGTGATAATATATCATGGTCCATGCCTTAAAATAAAACACAATGAATAAACATCCTTATCAAAAAAGAATACATTTAACATCACAAAATACATCACATGTTAATACAAAAAACATATAAGCTATTGTCTTCTACCGCCGGTTTGTCCTACACTTGAATAAGCCTGGAGATAGAGAGATCACTCTCAGAGCCGAGAGAGCAACAGAGACGAGACAAAAGAACACACACCCAAAACTTCCCCCCCTTTGAGATTTCAAAAATCTTGTTTCCTGATTGGTCCTCTGGTCAGGTGTTTGGTTCCCTTTGTAACCCTTTACAGGTAAAAGAAACATTAACCCTTAGCTATCTGTTTATGACAGGGGCTCCTGCAGCTCCTGTCCCACAGGACTGGCTGGCTGGGCTTGACTCCACTGCCTGGTCCAGGTGTTGCAACCTCCAGAGTCACAACACTGGTTGGCTTTGGCTCAGGCCTCCCTTCTGCTAATAGGGGGCTGGCCGTGCGTGTGTGAATGGTATTGAGACCTGGCACATGGGGTCACAACATTCTTCATTCAAGTTTGGCCCAGCCAGACCTCCACCGTCATGATGGAGGGGCAGCTGGACCAAAGTGAGTGATGCTGAGACTCCATGCACTGCTCACAATACCTGGTGTGGGGAGCTGAGCCCAACCAGTCCCACGTGAGTAGAGCAGCAGGAGCCAGTGTGGCAGGATGAGTGCAAGTTGGGCTCTTCAATCCTCCCCCATGAACCCCTCACCCCCATGGGGGCAGAACATGTCACCCTTTTTGCCTCACCTCCTCACAGAGCTCCCATGCAACTCTGACCCATTCTGGCAACCCAAATCTGGATTGAGAAACCCTGATCTATAGCATCTCTCTCTCCCCAATGGTCTTGCATGTCACACAATCAGTGTTTATGCTCCATTACTTTTAGCGAGTACAACGGTTGTTTCAAATCATTCAGATTTGTACCTTCCTGTTTCATGATTTCAAACGAACAGACTAACAGAAAAATCTGTTGACCCCCTAGCTGTGTCCAGTACTTCAGAACATAAGAACGGCCATACTGGGTCAGACCAATGGTCCATCTAGCCCAGCATCCTGTTTTTCAACACTGGTCTATGACAGATGCTTCAGAGAGCATGAACAGAATAGGGCAATTATCGAGTGATCCATCTCCTGTCATCCAGTCCCACCTTCTGTCAGCTAGTGGTTTAGGCACACCCAGAGCATGAAGTTACATCCCTGACAATCTTGGCTAATAGCTATTAGAATCATAGAAATATAGGACTGGAAGGGACCTCAGGAGGTCATCTAGTGCAGTCCCCTGCACTGAGGCCAGACTAAGTATTATCTACACTATCTTTGATTGGTGTTTGTCTAACCTGTTCTTAAAAACCATCAATGACAGAGATCCCATACCCTCCCTAGGTAACTTGTTCCAGTGCTTAATTATCCTTACAGTTAGGAATTCTTTCCTAATGTCTAATCTAAATCTCCCTTGCTGCAATATAAACCCATTACTTCTTGCCATGTCTTCAGTGATTAAGGAGAACAATTTATCACCCTGCTCTTTATACCAACCTTTTACATACTTGAAAACTATGTCCCCACTCAGTCTTCTCTTCTCGAGACTAAACAAACCCAATATTTTTTCATTCTTTCTTCGTTTTCTATACCTTTAATCATTTTAGATTAGCTTTCCTCTGGGCTTTCTCCAGTTTGTCCACATCTTTCCTGAAATGTGGTGCCCAAAATTGGATACAGTACTCCAGTTGAGCCTTATAATGCTGAGTAGAGTGGAAGAATTACTTGTCATGTCTTGCTTTCAACATTTCTGCTAATGCAGAATGTTGCTCATGGTTTGTGCAGCTATATAACACTGTTGGCTCATATTTAGTTTGAGATCCAGTGTACCCCCTGATCCATTTAGGCAGTACTCCTTCTGAGATAGTCATTTCCCATTTTGTATTTGTGCAATTGATAAGTCCATCCTAAGTGCAGCACGTCAGGGCCACTCAAAGGATTCTGGGGGTCTGGGGTCTTCGGCGGTGGGGGGCCCCTGCTTTGGCGGTAATTCGGTGGCGAGGGGCCCTTCCGCTCCGGGACCCGCCACCGAAGTGCCCCGAAGACCCGTGGTGGGAGCCCCCGCCATTGAATTACTGCTGAAGTGGGACCCGCCGCCAAAGTGCAGCCGGGTCTTCGGGGCACTTCGGCGGCGGGTCCCGGAACGGAAGGGCCCCCCGCCACCGAATTACCGCCGAAGATCCGGCTGCACTTCGGTGGTGGTGGGCCCCCGCTTCGGTGGTAATTCGGCAGCAGGGGGTCCTTCTGCCCCGGAGCGGAGGGACCCCCCCACCAGTGAAGACCGGGAGCAGAAGAAGCTCCGAGGGCCTGGGCCCCGTGAGAGTGTTCGGGGCCCCCAGAGTGAGTGAAGGACCCCGCTCCAGGGGCCCCGAAAAACTCTAGAGGGGGCCCCTGCGGTGCCAGGGCCTGGGGTAAATTGCCCCACTTGCCGCCGCCTCTCCCCCCCCAGGCGGCCCTGCAGCACATTGCATTTGTCCTTATTGAATTTTGAATTCTAATCCTGTCCTCCAAAGCACTTGCAATCCCTTCCAGGTTGGTACCATCTGCAAACTTTTTCAGTGTACTCTCTACGCCATTATCCAAGTTATTTATGAAGATATTGAACAGAACTGGATGTAGGACAGATCAATGCAGGTCCTCACTCAGCACGTCCTTTCAGCTTAACTGTGAACCATTGATAACTACTCATTGAGTATAGTTTTCCAACCAGTTGTACACCCATCTTACAGTAGGTTCACTGAGGCTGTATTTCCCTAGTTTGCTTATGAGAAGGTCCTGTGAGACAGTATGAAAAGCCTTACTGAACTCGAGAAATATGATTACAAAATAGTGGACATGATGGACCTATTCTCCATGCTAATATTTCTTATACAATATTGGAATTGCAAGAGCTACTTAAAGAACGATCGCATAATCTGAATGTATTTGTTAATGACTAAGGCCTAGATTGTCCCCCACTAGCTCCACACAAGAAGGGTCTCCTTTGCACATGGGAGCTCCTGCCCCTTCTCCCAGAAGGGGGCTCAGCCACCACATCAGCAGATGCTAGGAAAAGGGATGGAGACTCAGCGTGCAGAGAGGGGCAGGAATGGGTGGGTCTGTCACAGGGCCAGGAGAATACATATTGTCCTCTCTCAAGCACTGTGGAAATTAATCAGAAAAAATAATGCATCCTGGGAGCGCTAGTGTTTGCCACGGCCAGGGAAAGGCCATGGTAACATGGCTGCAATGGAGCTGTGCTGCCAGGTTGTTGTGGGAGCCACATAGGAGCAGAACAAGTGCAGGGGCAAAGGGACTCACACAGATGATTCTGGCCTCCTGTGGTTTCTCTGGGACTTCTACAGATCCTGGGGATCTCACCCACATTTGAGAAGAGTCCTTTAGCCTTTGCTGCTGGGACCAAATCCTGACCTCCCAATAGGATGAGCTAAGGGAATTCTGTGAGGGCCTCTTTGTGGGAAGGATGTTCTGGGGCTGATTTTTAACAGCACGCATACCAAGCTAATTTTAGAAAAAAATTCTCCCCTGAAAGGACTCCCATTACACTATTAAATCAGTTTGGACTATATACATATTTTTGCATAAAATCTCAAAAAAAAGTACAAAATAAGGTTTACTTTTTAACTAGAAGTCTGTTCAAAGATCACTCCTCTCTGTATTGGCATCCATATCTGTATTCTTG
The DNA here is from genome assembly GCF_003597395.2 of Chelonoidis abingdonii. Lineage (NCBI taxonomy): Eukaryota > Metazoa > Chordata > Testudines > Testudinidae > Chelonoidis > Chelonoidis abingdonii. The sequence continues at coordinate 88,521,526 of NC_133769.1, forward strand.
TTATAGTTTAACAAAGAGCCTTGAGGTGAGGTGCAGTTTTACAGATATTCCGCTTAAAGTAATCAGATATAAGCACTGTCGTGTGTGTCATTTGGCTTCTGCCAGTGAGTTCACTCCCAGTTCCAGAGAGGAGAATGGTGGGATGTTCAATCCTGTATCGGAGGCAGACTATTATCCAAAGGGAACATCACTGTCTAGTGCTAGAGAGGGGGGATAAGACATGAACTTTCTTTCCCAATGAACATAACTGCAGGATAACTAGTTTTAGTACAGATGTTTTAATCGTGATACACAATCCCATTAGCCCACAAAAATGCCCGTGGGTTTTTTCTGTCCTACAGCTATGCAGCATTCATTCCTCTGAAAACAAAAGAATCATTTGGTACAATAAAATTCATCAGCAGCTGTTCTAGCGGGATGGCATGGTGCAGTGAAAATGTACTGCAGACTTAGAATCCATGGGGCCACACCCTCAGCTGCTCTAGATTGATATAGTTCCATAGAAGTCAATGGCATGATGCTGGTTCACATGGATCTGACCCAAAAGGTAATCAGATATTGCAGTATCAGGCCATCTACCACTAAATGGACAATGTCTTATAAATTGTGTCTTAAGCCTCCAAAACATTTCCATGTGAAAGTCATGCTAATCAGCTCTTTTGCACTATTTCTGAATGGCACTAGCAAAATGTGAGTGCAGCCTGATCTGGGATGTGTTAATAATGTTGATTTAATGTATCCACTTAACTGAACTTCATTTAATTAATTTTAATCAATATTAATAATTATTATTAATAATGGTTATTATTGATATTAATTAGTATGGGTTTAGGTTTGCCATTTTGTTTGATCAGAAGATAAAGTTCATCCTGAATCAGGCTTCACAGAGTTTATAAAAGGACCTTTCGAGGTATGACAGGAAGCTTACAGTAAGACAGATATAGTAATAAACACCTTTTTTTAAAATCAATGAAATAGTAAGCAAATAGTAAAACAGTTAGAATTACAGAATTACAATTGTATTACTATTATTCAAGAGATACATATGATAATACAATATTATGTGCTGCAAACGTTGGTTAATACTCACACTTTGTTTTAATAACCTGGTGTTGCAAGATAAACGATCACGCCTTTGCCGGTTCCATTTTTACACCTCTAGCAGAGGAAGCTAATGAAGAGCTGTTAAAGCTGTTTACTCTTTAACTTAACTCAATAAGCCTTAAACTGAAATAAAGCGTGGGGAAACCAAGCTTAGCTTAGTCCCCTTAAAACTTAAAGTTTGAAAAGAAACAAAGTACGGCCTATTAATAGTTAATAGCCATCGTAGATGGGTAACATCGATACGTTGTTGAAGGTGGAGACAACGAAGAGTAAATGGGTGGATAGATTGCCTCCCAAATGGCGAGATGAATTGCCTTTTTATAAGGCATTGGTCGGAAGTCCTTCTTCTTATGCCCAAATTTCATCCTTCCCCCACAGAAATGTTAGGGTACACTTACCCCATAGGCTAATATGTATGTGCATATGGAAGACAGATATGTACGCACTTGTGGTGTACTTGTTAGGTCTGTGGATACCTTTTTGAAAAATCCCCTTTGCTATCTTTCATTGTCTATTGGTTTAGGCAAAAAGGTCTCTAGACATCTGTGTGGGTGCTTTATCTGTTTTTACTTTTCTGGGTAAGGGTCCCAAAATGTGCTAACTTTGCCTTAGCTTAACATACAGAGTTTGGCCTGTAGGTCTCTTGCATTACAGCCAAACTTATTTTTAATATAAATCTATAACCCTATTACATCAAATACTCAAATTTATAAGAAAAGATATATTTATACAAACAAGCAGATTAATCCTTAGGGCTACATGAGGAATCCAGATTAATTCACTATGCACCCAGTTGTAGATTATTCCATATTTGCAATCCGTTAGGGTGAAATTCACCTCAGTGGAGAAGAAGGCCTGCCCACAGAGTGCCGTCTGGAACATTTAAGTTTGAGAACCTCTGGCTTAAGGGTGCTCATTTGATCGCGCCCCCCGCTTCTTTGCGTCTGTAGTCATTTACGCCTCACCCGCACCACACAAGTATATATACTGCTATATACTGCAGTGGTGCTTCACTTGAATAATTTTTGGCTTCTTTGTTTTTCACTTGAGTTGGTTTTTTTTCGTGCTGCATGAATGAGCCAACCATCCATTGTAATAAGAGCTAAAGCAAAATTGTGATTTTGGTCCATGCTTACAATTAAATGTGCAACACTGCATTGTGGAAAATGGATTAAACGTACAGATGGCAACTACTTTGTATAATGCTATGCAAACTTAACAGATATCTGTCAAAATGCACAGTGCCCTCTGAGGACCTGATATGCCTGGAGGAATCAGTTTTGCTAGTTATACATTGCTGTGGGGAAAATGTGCACTGTAAGTTGTTTTTCCCCCACGAAAGGTTCTCATGACCCCCCCTATACATTCCACACCACTCTGGGGGACCGCCCTCCAGTTTGAGAACCTCTGCCTTATGCCCTGTATTAAAGGCTAAAGTGATGATCAGGGTCTTCTGCAATGGGGTGAATTTCAGCTGTAGGTCATGAAAAGCACACCAAAGAGATTTCTGACTCATATTTTTGCTGTGTTTTCTGTAAATATTTGGCGACTGACATAAAAGGGGTTTTAATTGTTGGGTGTGTGTGAATGGCAGTGAACAAAGTATTGGAAAAGCGAGGAGTCTGCAGCATTACAATATCCACTCTCCACTCCTTTCAGTAAGTAGACTGAAGTGATATGTTGCAATATAATACAAAAGGATCACAAGACTAGGGTTCCTACACTTGTAAAGACATGTGGTTCGTGTATTGTCTTGTGGCTTGGTTTATCCTTACATTGTGTGTGCTAGAAGAAGAACACTTATGGTGTCAGTAATGAGAGACTAATTAGGATGTCTGAGTGAGGATTCCCACTTATCTACAATTGAACCCTCAAGGGATGAGTATTAAGGAGGTCCCCAAGATCTTGTCTACACAGGTTTACAAAAGTGATTGAGCCTGCCTGAGGCTTTTGACTCCAATTGGTTTTGAAATAGAACCTGATTAGAATGTCTGGGAGAATTCCCCAATGTAGACAAGACATATGAAGCTACATCTTTAGTCCACCTCACAAGGGCAAGCAATTCCACTCTGTTCATAGTGGCATGGGCAGAAGGAAGAGTCTTTCTCTGTGGAAAACCCCCAAAATTTTGGTAGATCTGGGTCCTGTATAAACTTAAGCCACTGCTGAGGTAAGGGGAAGAATCTGATCCTCTGGCAACAAGCTGAAGCTTTTGAAGTCTGTATATTAGTATGTCATTTTACAGAGATGTTTGTCACTAGTACTAGAGATTTGCCTATTTTAAGAAAATAAGAGCCTGAATCATATTCCACTAAAATCAGTGGGAGTCTTTCCAATGATTTCCAGGGATTTTGGATCAGACTCTAAGTTAGCTAGCTCTTGGGCTTTCAAACCAGACCCATCTCTAAATTTTTTAAAGCCTTTGGTTTATAACCCTTGTGCTTTTTTTCTTTTTTGCAGACTACTGAAATTCTTCCAACTGTTATCAAGCAAGCAGAGAAAGCACTTCACTGACTCATCACATTTTGAGACAGTTTGGCTCTTCAGTTTCCTGTGAGCAAGTTAGCTACAGGACAGTGCAAAGCAGTGCCTAAAGACTCACTCACACTTCCTCATTCAGTTCTTTTTTAAGCTAAGCTGTGTTTTGATATTAGTCAGAACCCCAATAATAAATGAAGAAACCAGAGAACTTTACTTTTCACTTTACACTGTGATCAGCTTTTTGAGCAAAGTATTTGGCATGCTGGACCAGCATGCATAGCAGACTGAAAGCCCATTCATGGGATTTAGTGTAACTGGAAGTCAAGTCACAGTAACATTATGGCAATGATAGCTCTATTCCTAAGAAGCCTGTAAGGAGAATGGAATGCACCCAGTTTCTGCCTGCCACTGGGAAAAATGCAGAGATTCATTAGGAAACATGAAAAGAGAGAGGAAAAGGAAATCCCAGAGTTTTCCATCAAAGTCTTAATATAAGCTATGTAGAATCAAAGCTGAGGCAGTGTGGGTGTGTGGATTCTTCTTCTACCTCTTGCATGTGACTACAAAAAGGGTTGATCCTTTTATCAATCACACACTGACCTGCTTCTGAAATGGGCTGCCAAAGCACTGACTCCTTTTAACTTTTCCTCTTTACCACACATTTTGGACAAGCTGGAATGAAGGGGAACCAGCTAATCTGCACATGGATCGGGGGGAGAAGAGAAAGATGTTGGTGGGGAGTAAACATGACTTGCAGTAGAATCCACAATTTACTCACTAGATTATTGCAGTCACCATTTTCTTTGAATCTCATGTAACCTTTGCTCCTGCTGGCTGGCTTGCTTTTCTGCATTATTGACCTCTAACTATCAAAAAGATTATGAAATTTGGATGCCAAAACAACCTATGATAGTGAAACATTTTAATTCAGTTGTCTGGTCCCTAGTACTTACAGTAAGTCATTACTGAGCACTGTTACCATCCAGTTCAACTTCCAGCCAGGAGAGGGCTCACTAACAAGCACAAGAAAGTACTACAGTAACTTCTCTCTTAACGTCCTCCTGCTTAATGTTATTTCGAAGTTATGTCGCTGCTCCAATACTCATTTAAAGTTAGGCAATGCTCCCTTATAACGTTGTTTGGCTAACTTTACAAGGGAGCACTGCACAAGTTCCTCTTCTCCACCTACTCCCTCTTTCTTCCTCTCTCCCTCCTGACGCTTAGGACTTTCTGGCAGGGAGGGAGCGAGCGAATGAGTGGGGAAGCTGCCCACCCCCGGCAGGCAGAGCCGCACAGAACGCAGGGGGTTTAGGGGCTGCAGGGCCCTGGGCTAAGGGGGCCCCGGGGCCCTGGCCTGCAGCTCTAAAGCCCCTTCGGAATGCAGCCCTGTGAGCATGGGCCGGAGGACTCAGGAGGAGCAGGGGCAGCCACGCAGCCAGCGGCCAGAGAGAAGCGGCGCTTTCCCCATCAAAGACAGCTGGAGAGAAGTGGGGCTTTGAAGGGGAAAGCAGCACTTTGAAGGAGAAAGCGCTGCATCTCTCCGGCCACTGGCTGCACGACTGCCCCTGCTCCTCCTCAGTCCTCCAGCCCGTGCTCACAGGGTTGCATTCCGAAAGGGGCTTTAGAGCTGCAGGCCGTGGCCCCGGGGCCCCCTTAGCCCAGGGCCCTGAAGCCCTTAAAGTCCCTGCGTTCCAGGTGGGCCTGCCTGCCTGCCTGCCTGGGGGGGAGGGCGGCCAGCTCCCAGAATCGCAGCTCCCAGAATTGTGGCCATGAGGGCGGTGCTGCTCTGCGCAGAGCCACCTGCGCACCAGCTGCACCAAACAGGAGCTGCCCCAGGTAAGTGCTCTGCACCTCCTGCCTGCCTCAGCCCTGAGCCTCCTCCTGCACCCCACCCTGAATGCCCTCCTACACCCTAATGCCCTCCCAGACCCTACACCTCCACACTGAGTGCCCTCCCACACCCTAACTCACTCCCAGACCCTGCCCCCAGCCCTGAGCCCCAGGGGTAAGCCAGGGGCACCTTCCCACCACAGTACAGTACAGTACATAATGCCTTTTGTCTGCCCCCAAAACATTTCCTTGGAACCTAACCCCCTCCATTTACATTAAATCTTATGGGAAAATTGGATTCGTTTAACATTGTTTCACTTAAAGTTGCATTTTTCAGGAACATAACTACAACATTAAGTGAGAAGTTACTGTATTTGAGGACAGAGGAGACCTGGCTCAGGGGAGAGCTGGGAGCAGCCTTAGAGCCAGAGTAGCAGGCCAGAAACAGGAGCTTGGGAGCTGGCTATGCAGAGAAGGCTGGATAGCAGACAGCTTGGGAGCGTGCAGGAATCTACAGGATCTTACTTCATTCATAGCCTGCAGTCTGAGAGCTGGAACTGAAAGGCTTGAGAGCTGGATAGAGACCCACTGTGTTGCTGACAGGAGGCCAGGAGTAGCCTCAGCAGAAGGACAGAGGGCTGCAGTACGCAGGCAAGAGGACTGTGTGGAGGGGTTACACTGGGATGTCATTCCCCTGTACTGGGCTGCCATAGGAGCCGGACTGCCATCTGTAACTAAATAATTGCATCGTTGCTCTCAGGCAGCCTTAATTAAGGAATCCCCAGTTATTTCTTGGGAATCTGGGAGAATTTATGGGAAACCAGCCAAGAGCAAGAGAGTCTGAAGGGCCTCGGGCTTGGAACACCTACAGTGCTTCCCTCCAATCATGTGGTATACCCAGCATGATGAACATGTCCATGACATACTACTGAGCTGGGAAATCTTTCTGTGGGTACAACTGCTTTATGTGAACCATGAAAAAGCCCCCCACTCCTACACTAAACTGCAAAGTCTTTATCAAAATCCTCTGAAGTTACTGTGTAACTCTGAGGTTCTAAACACCTCGGGAATGTTTGTAACTCTGAACAAAATGTTTCAAAAGTTTACAACTGAACATTGACTTAATACAGCTTTGAAACCGTACTGTGCAGAAGAAAAATGCTTCTTTTAACCATCTTAATATAAATAACAAGCACAGAAACAAATCTTTGTCAATTTAAAAAAAAACTTTCCCGTTTTTAGTAGTTTACAATTACCAGTACTGTACAATATTTGCTTCCTCATCCCCCCCCCCACCACCTGTGCTGCCTGATTGCGTACTTCCCGTTCCAAATGAGGTGTGTGGTTGACGGGTCAGTGTTCGTACTCTGAGGTTCTACTGTATTCATTGTTGTGCAGATGAATTCATTTGTCCACTAGGGAGAGAAAGTGACATCTAGTGTCAGCTATGAGACAAAGACCATGGCAACATGCATATACAATTGTAACACTAAGTACCACAGCCAGGGATTGGCAGACTAGGGTGTGTGCTGGTTACACTCAATATGCTGGCAGAAGAAGTAAGGACGTAGGGTCTGCTATGCTGACTCTACACAGCCACAGGATTCCTCTTGGACTTGGCTGATATTCCTGGGGCTGGATACATTGGCTTTACAGCCAGAATTTGCTGACGTGTGGTACAAAGTGGCCAAGGAACGTATCATGTATTGGGACCTCTGAGTTAGCTGAAAAATATGTACGCTCACATATAGGTACTGGGGACTATTTTGGGGACTGAGAAGTAGAAATTTTGTCGTAAAGTCTTGTCCTGGCTCTGCCACTGATTCATTCTGTGGCCTGGGGCAAATCATGTAACCTCTCTGGAACAGATCAATCTCTGGTGTAGCACCCATGATTTCAATTAATTTAATCAGGCTTAAATTTGGCTCTGTGTCTGTTTCCCCATCTGTAAAAATGCTTAACTGGTTAATGTTTGTATAATTCTCTGAAAATATAAAATATCATATGTGATAAAGTAGTAGCTTCCTACTGTCTAGGTATCTGAGGAGACAAAAGTGCATTGGTTTATCCTAGGCAATATATGAAATATCTAGTGCTGATGAACTTGTACCCCCATATGCTAATTTTAAGCAGGAGTATGTGAATAACTGGTGTCTAGGGCTAAGAGCTCTCACACTTGGTCAAGTTACAACCCTGTCTTCAGAATTTTGAGCACAGGCTTGTTAGACCAGGTTTGATGCCTATCCATCCCAATACACTTTTTCCCAGTATCGGTATCCCAGCACAGCTTTCACATAGTCTATTGGTAGATCCTCCAGACATACTGTATGTCTTGCTTTTTGATGCTATGCACACGCAGAATCGAGCCCTGAGGATAACTGATCTCTGATAAATCTACAGAGGATGGAATTTGAATGATCAAAAGACAGATTAACCACCCTTTAATGTAGTAGCATCCAGGGGAAGGGAAACGGGAGAGGGGACACATTTCCCCCTGAAATGGTATTATGCATCTGATGTTTTTCCGAGAGTGATTTTCAGTCATGACTTTAAGCAGAATGAAGAATATAATGTGGAATAGATCATTAGAGGCTTACCAATCCCATTCATGCACCTTGCTTATGTTGTCAAGTATCAGAGGGGTAGCCGTGTTAGTCTGGATCAGTGAAAGCAGCAGAGAATCCTGTGGCACCTTATAGACTAACAGAGGTTTTGGAGCGTGAGCTTTCGTGGGTGAATACCCTCTTGGTCTGACGAAGTGGGTATTCACCCACGAAAGCTCACGCTCCAAAACCTCTGTTAGTCTATAAGGTGCCACAGGATTCTCTGCTGCTTGCTTATGTTGGCAGCTCTCCACACTTCCCATACTGAAGGCCTGATCCTGAATTCCTGACTTATCCTAGGAAAGTCAAGGGAAGATGTGATTGAATAAGGGATTCAGGACTGGGCATCAAGTGCAGAGATCATTTCGCCCACGACTGAAATGCAGCCACTTCTGTGGTGAAAGACAATAATGGAGTTAGATCAAGACTTCAGATTGAATGCCATTACATATAACCCTGCTTAAATACATGAAGATTTTATATGATAAAACCCACATGCAGGACCACTTCCATTAGGCAACCTGTTCCTTAGTGACCACTTTAAAGTAAACCCAGTTTTTCCAGAATAATTTTGTTCACTTGCAGTTAAAGGCTACCTCTACTGGGAAACTGACTTTTCTGATCCTTTGGGATGTAGTTAAGATCATTTTCATTGTACATACATTTTTGGGTTGTGAGGGGGAGTAGAGAGAAGAGAAAGAGCACATCAGATGGCAATTAGGAGTGACCTGAAAATACGTAGCAGGATGCTACTTCATTTTTAGGCATGACAGTTTTAACATCCTACAACAGTTGTACATAGGATGGGTTAATCTATATATTTCCTCTACCAAAACAGTCTGTGTGGGTGGGGGAGTAGAAATGAACAAGCCTTCATATCTGTGTTTTTCTCACCACTGCCACTGTTTTCCTGCGTCTCAGTCTTTCCTTCGTCTTCTATGTCTCTCCCCAGATCCCCCATATATTTCCCTCCCACCATGTTCTGTATATTTTCCCTCATTATCTAGCTCCCCACCTGCTCTCTATCTCCCTCTGTATCCTCAGTCTGGCATCAATTCTTTCCCTCCCTTTCTCTTTCCCTTCCCAGGGTTCCCCCGTCCACATTCCTTTTGCCAAATTATGTTAGGAGATTGTGTGGGAGAAATTATTGCCAAAGAGTTCAAGACAATTAAGTAATAAGGGAGACATTAAAGCACGACCGACTATACTTTTCTGGGCAATTATTACATATCTCGTTTTGTGGTATAAGGCACGAGTCCAAAAGTCAAATCATTTTAGGTTCACGAGAAAAGAGACAGTGTATTCCTCCCCTTCCTCCCCTCTTTTTTAAAGGAATTTAGATGTAGTGAAAAGTGCCCTGTGACAGCCCTGAAATCCTCTATCCTCACAACTGGGACAGCTGTGATAGTGGTAGCGCAAGTATCCCATACAGTGCCTCACCCTCAAGTCACTTCGGCAAAGACCACTTCCAAGGACAAGAGGGTAGTTTAGGCCCCCATCCCACAAAGAGTTACGCTCATGCTTAACTTCAGGAACTATGACGAAAGCCACTGAAGCCAATGGCCCTATCACTGTGGGCTAAAGATAAGCACATGCATAAGTATTACTGGAGCCTAAGTCTTCATGCCCAGTTCAGCGCAAACTGCTGAGCCAATTAGTGTACTGGTATCAGGGGCTGCTCCAGGCACCAGCACAGCAAGTGCGTACCTGGGGCGGCAAGCTGTGGGGGGTGGGCTGCCGGTCACTTGAGGGTGGCAGCCAAGCAGCCTTCGGTGGCATTTCTGCTGGAGGTCTGCCAGTCCCATGGTTTCGGCGGCAATTCGGCGGCTGGTACGACGAAGGCGCGGGACCGGCAGATCACCCGCAGAACTGCATGACCAGCGGACCGCAGAAATGCCGCCGAAGGCTGCCTGACTGCTGTGCTTGGGGTGGCAAAAAACAGAGCTGCCCCTGACTGGTATGTTTTCACCTTAAAAGCTCTATCATAAAATAACAAAAATTGACAGCATGTGTAAATAATAAGAATACAAGAATGGCCATACTGGGTCAGACCAAAGGTCCAGCTAGCCCAGTACCCCATCTTCTGACAGTGGCCAATGCCAGGTGCCCCAGAGGGAATGAACAGAGCAGGTAATCATCACATGATCCATCTCCTGTCATCCATTCCCAACTTCTGGCAAACAGAGGCTAGGGACACCATCCCCGACCATCCTGGCTAATGGTCACTGATGGACCTATCCTGCATGAATTTATCCAGTTCTTTTTCAAACCCTGTTATTGTCTTGGCCTTCACAGCATCCTCTGGCAAAGAGTTACACAAGTTGACTGCGTTGTGAAAAACACTTCCTTTTGTTTTAAACCTGCTGCCTATTAATTTATTTGGGTGACCCCTAATTTTTGTGTTATGAGAAGGAGTAAATAACACTTCCTTATTCACTTTCTCCAAATCAGTCATGACTTTATAGACCTCTGTTATATCCCCGCCTTAGTCGTCTCTTTTCCAAGCTGAAAAGTCCCAGTCTTATTAACCTCTCCTCATACATAAGCTGTTCCATACCCCTAATCATTTTTTGTTGCCCTTTTCGGAACCTTTTCCAATTCTAATATATCTTTTTTGAGATGAGGTGACCATATCTGCATTCAATATTCAAGATGTGGGTATACCGTGGATTTATGTAGCTGCAATACGATATTTTCTGTCTTATTATCCATCCCTTTCTTAATGATTCCCAACATTCTGTTCGCTTTTTAGAGTGCCGCTGCACATTGAGTGGACGTTTTCAAAGCACTATTCGCAATGACTCCACAATCTCCTTCTTTGAGTGGTAACAGCTAATTTAGACCCCATCATTTTATATGTATAGCTGGGATTGTGTTTTACAATGGGCATTACTTTGCATTTATCAACATTGAATTTCAGCTGCCATTTTGTTGCCCTGTCACCCAGTTTTGTGAGATCCTTTTGTAGCTTAGGACTTAACTATCTTGAGTAGTTTTGTATCATCGTCTGAAAATTTTGCCACCTCACTGTTTACCGCTTTTTCCAGATCATTTATGAATATGTTGACTAGGACTGGTCCCCATACAGACTCTTGGGGGGACATCACTATTTACCTCTCTCCATTCTGAAAGCTGACCATTTATTCCTACCATTTCCTGTCTTTTAACCAATTACCATGACTGAGAGGACCATCACTCTTATTCTATTGGTGAGAGAACTTGTCAAAGGCTTTTTGAAGTACACTATATCCACTGGATCCCCCTTGTCCAGATGCTTGTTGACCCCCTCAAAGAGAAGAGAAGTTTAACCCAGGGTTTTAGGAAGAAATTAGGAGTGAGCTAGGAATTTATTAGGTTTATAAGTTTCTTATAGGCTTGTAATCTTGGTGATATGAATGTACTTTGGATTTTGCCTAAGGGATGAGATCACAAAACATCTGGAGATAAGTGAGCTGATTAGAAACTAGTCAGTGTGGTGTAAGGATGAATTTAGAAATATAGTGATATATCTTAAGCAAAAACCTCAGAAATCAGATAGGGTGAAGCAATGGATTGCTAAAAGGAGATTGACTCAGTTATAAAACAGACTAGAACACTCAAGCTGCACTTGTAGGGCATCATTTTTCAATGGATATGCAGATGGATGCAGAGTTACAGTAGTTTAAGATAAGTTAGAAAGTTAACAAAAGGACCAATGCTGCACAATGCTGAGAGCTGGATTAAAACACTGCCACTATGGACTAACTAGGGTACCAACTCCTGGAGTCCGTGATAATTTGAAAAAAAATCAGTTTTAATTAAAAATTGTTTCTAACTCTCATAGTTGCAGCACTAATCTTGAAATAATGAACAAAGACATCTGCCAGAGTCTGCAGAGAGCCTCAAACAATAGCTCTGAGAAGTGTCAACTGCCTGCCTCATCTTTCTGGGTTGTTAACTCTGAAACCCTGTGCCAACACTACCCTAACAGAAGGCTCTATGTATGTAGTGCCCTCACTGTAACTAGCCCCTCATGTCTCTCCAGCATATTATCAGAAGGGGCCCCCATATTCAGAGGGATGAATAAGGGCTGAGTTCTCCCTGCACCAGGACATATCCCAGGCTGTCTGAAGAGATGGACCAGAGGTCCAGGTAGTGCAGAGGCTGACCTGCTCAAACAGCTTTGGTAGGCTCCCATCAATCCAACAAGACAGCTCTTGCTTGAGGAGCCCCCACTGCTACCATCCCTGGGAAGGTTAGGGCCCTGCTGGAGGAAATCTAATCAGAACACCAGGGCAGGGCCAAAGGGGATCCAGGTGAGGTTGTGCCTCGGTTGTCTTAATCTTACCCTGAGCACACACTGAGGTTCTGCATCATCAAAACACAAATAGGGTACTTAAGAAGTGTTGCGCCAGCCACAGAGGCCATGGTGGATGATGTCACACCAGACAACTGTGTAGTGAAGTTCTCAGATGTGTCTCGGTCCAGTGAATCCACAAAACTCTGTGTGGGGGGGAGGGAGCGGTCCTCCCTGGGGCAACGCCAGATTGGGTCAGGGAATGTGCCCGTTCACATGTCAATGGAGAGTTTGAGAGCATAGTGTGCTGGGGTGTTTTTTGTCCATCCCAGTGACATGGCTGAAGAGCATGCAGCGCCAGTTTTCAGTACAATGATCAACTGAAGGAAGGCTAGATGTCTGCAAGGATTATGACTTTTACAAAGTAAACCAGTTTATGCTAAGGATTTGGCGCTGACAGCACATAGGGAATGTGCTTAGCTGCTCAGAGTCTGACTGTAAGAGGGCCCAGGTTTCTGACCTGAACAGCAATACAGGTAATATGCAGGTTTGTTAGATCCTGAAGTTTGTCTCAGTGTGAAGACGTTTGTGTGTCCATAAGCAAGACAGAGACTTCAAGTAGGAGGCAGTGAGACCTGTTTGTCAAAGAACGTCCTGTTTGCTGCTACCATTTGAACTCTGCTTGCAGCCTAGGTAAATGAACTCATCAATGCATTCCATGGCATTTGATCATACCTGCACCAGTGGTTCTGGTATCCTAGCTCTGAGGTGCTGGAGTCTTCTGCCATAAGGCATTCAACCCCATAATGTTGGCAGCATCTTTGAGATCTTTAATTGAAGTGAATTTTCTTCATTTTGGATTGACTTGAAATTAGATTTTACTATTCTGAACCAATTTCAACAGAATGTTTTGACCAAAATATTTTTTTCATTTTGTTCTCAATTTTTGAAGCAAAACATTTAGCACTTATCCAGCTGTTTGCATCTTCATATCACTGCATAGCATTAATCCTAACAACAGGGAAGGTAAGTGCTGTATGTATTGTAAAAATGGGGGAATAGAGAGAAGTTCATTGAACTACCCAGGAGTACACAGCAAGTCAATGGCAGAGCCAGGATTACAGGTGCAGAACAGAAGTTAGGTAAAAAAAAATAATTGTGGTACTTTATGTGGGATTTGTTAGATTATAATAAAATGCCCCTTTCTGTGCACACTCTTAACTCCCATTACTCTTTATCTCAAAGCACAAAAGTCTTGACATTTCCAATCTCTGGGTTGATATTTCAGTGAATAACGCTTACACCCTGTGTATACATCTTCCAAAGAAAAATGTGGGTTTGATTCAGACCTCTGACACTGAGGGGTACTGTACCTTGTAAAACCAACATTTATTGCAAATTCACAACTGGACTGCATAAAGCAGTACCTTGTAAAATCAGCTACTGCAAGTGGCTCTGTGTGTATGAAATATGCTTTGGGTTTTATTTAAGTATAATAAATTCAAGATTTCTTTAAAGAAGGAAAATAAAGCCAGTAAAGAAACAACTTAGTGTTTCCATAGAAACAACACATATTGTTGCTGGGACATGGGGTTTCTTTACATTATCATAGGTTCTTGGTGTAAGAATTTTGATTTATGAGTTAAAAGCTTGTGCTAGCTTGTACCCAAGACCTTGTGTAATATTAACTGAATTATGTCAAGCATTTTCTGTCAGCTATGAGATTTGTCATAAATCACAAGAAATCTTGTAATAATGTAGTTCTGGGTTTTATGTCTCCAAAAAGCCCCTTTCATAATGGGAAATACTGACTCTTATGTTCTTTAACATTTTTCTTTCCTCCCTCCCCTTAGGCTATCCTTTTTTCTTTCTTTCTTGCCTCTCAGGGAAATTAGAGCTTTTCCTTTTGAGTGACTGGAGAAAAATCAAATATTTAGTTCAAATCCATGTTTGTGTCTTCTCTGTCACTCTGTAGTGGGACAATTTCCCAACATCTGCACAGGTGTTTTAATACTTGGGGCCCCATTTCAGATTTGAACACCTCCAATCATTCCACATTTCAGCTGTCAAAGCAGCACTTACAAATCAAAGATAGGCTCACACTGAACATCTGGTATTGAATACTTCTGCACTACATTCACATCTGAATCTCAATCCAGATTTGAATCCAAACTTTGTGGCTCTACAAGGACTTATACCAACATTGCAGATCCAGACATCCCCAAATGTTGTTGAAGTTGGTGTGACTTGCTACTTGCAGATTCCCCCAGTGTAAGGCTAATTCATGGGGATCAGAGTCATTCCTATATTCTCTCATAAGTCCAAGAAAGAAACCACCACCTTTCTGACACAACGGACAGCGAAAAAAGGTAACATCTGCACAAACCCAAGGAGAAAGAACTAGACTGTGCAACCCACATAATAGGGAGAGCTTACTCACACATGTAGGTCCTGGGCATGCTCGCTGCTGTAAGAGTTGCAGAGTTCAGTCTATAATGATCAAATGCAGGCCAGCCAAAATAAATGAGACTTGCAGCACGTCCAAAAGGAAGCCACTGAGAGGACTCCCTTTGGAAGGAAGTTCATACTGGAGGACCCCAGCCAGGAAAGCCCTGCTTTGAGCTGAAGCTAGGGACCAAACACAGATTCGTTTCAGATGACCATAACCGCTAGGCAATGACATAAAGCAAAAGGCAATTGCTTAAGTGTTAATGGCTGTACAGAGGCCAGCCACCTCCTTAGCAGCTGCATGTGGCCTGTCTGTGGTGCCATACTACCAATTTCTTCCTTATTCAGGGGCCCTTAACTCACACTTTACAGGTACTGTAATTTAAAACATTCCCCTCCTGGCGTCCCATTTATTCAGTCCTTAAAAACTGTCTCTCCAGGTCCCCAACCTGAGTTCATTCACTCTCTCTCTTTAGGTAAGGCAATCCGTAGCCCTTCTTCCCAGAGGTAGGCCCCAACTCATAGTCTCTCTGGCTTTACCTGTGTGGAGCTCAGCCCTCTGACTTCTAGGCCTCCAAACTCTTCTGCTAATCAGTATCTTAAGTAGGAGCTTGGCCTAGTACTTACTGAGCTGAAATTCAGCCTTCCTGTTCTGACTTCCAGGCCCAAACCTTTCTCTCAGCAAAGGTCTCTAGGAGGAGCGCTTCTCTGTTACTCCTCCCTTAGCTTCAGAGCCCTCCCTGCAGAAGCATTTCACAATTTCCTGTACTTCCTTCCTTTATTCCTCCTGCTGCACTTTATATGGCAATCATCCTGATCTCTCCCAACTGTGACTTCTTCTGTAATAAGGGTTGGCTAGCTCCAGCCCTTAATGGGCAAGCCACCATGTTACAAGATCCTAATCAGAAAGGGCTTTTTATTAGGGTTGCCAGGTGTCTAATTTTTTACCAGAACGCCTCGTCAAAAAGGGATTATGGTGGCTCCGGTCCGCACCACTGACCGGGCCATTAAAGGTCCGGTTGGCGGTGCTAAGACAGGCTAGTCCCTACCTGTCCTGCCTCCACGCTGCACCCCAGAAGTGGCCAGCAGATCCAGCTCCTAGGTGGAGGAGGCACAGAGATTGGCATGCTGCCTCCACCCCAAGCACTGGCTCTGCACTCCCATAGGCCAGGAACTGCAGCCAATGGGAGCTGGTGGGGGGGCTCAAGCCTGTTGGTGAGAGCAGCATGCAGAGCCCCCTGGCCCCCACATCTAGGAGTGAAACCAGCTGGCGCAGTGCAGTGCCAGTGAGACTGGGGCGCAGTGCAGTGCCAGGACAGAGAGCCTACCTTAGCCCTGCTGCTGACGGGAAACAGCATGAGGTAAGCTTGTGCCCCAACCCTGAGCTCCCCCAAAACCCAGAGCCCCCTCCTGCATCCCAAACCCCTCCTCCTCGGCCCCACCCCAGAGCCTTCACCAACAGCCCAGAGCCCTCACCCCCTCCCAAACTCAAAATCCCTGCCTCAACCCACAGCCTCTCCTACATTCTGAATCCCTCGGCTCCATCCCCCAGCCTGGAGTCCCCTCCTGCATCCCAAACCCCTCATCCCCAGCCCCACCCCAGAGCCCACACCCCTAGCCAGAGCCCTCATCACCTCCTGCACTCCAACTCCCTGTTCCAGCCCAGAGTCCCCTCCCACACTCTAAACCCCTCATTTATGGCCCTACCCCAGAGCCCGTCCCCCCAGTTAGAGCCCTCATTCCCTTCCACACCACAACCCCACTGCCCAAGCCCAGTGAAAGTGAATGAGGGTGAGGGAAAGTGAGCCACCGAGGGGGAGGGAATGTAGTGAGTGAGGGGCGGGGCCTCGGGGAAGGGGAGGGGCTAGGGTGTTCACTTTTGTGCAATTAGAGAGTTGGCAACCCTACTTTTTATGACAAAACTGAGACCCCATGTTTGATCCTGTAGCATATTGATAGCTAATGCAGGTCTGGAAAAGTAGGAATACTAGGCTTGCCAACCCTTCAGATTGTCATAGAATCTCCAGAAATTAAAGATTAATCTTTAATTAAACATTATGTCATAGGATGAAACCTCCAGGAACATGTCCAACCAAAACTGGCATCCCTGGCATGGAATAACATATTTCCTTGCCTCAGTGCAAAAGAGCAACTATATTTTGCAACTGTCGCAGCCGCTGAACAAGTTTAAGTGGAAGCCTAATTAGTCTGGCTTTAACTAGCCAAAATGAACACAGGCCAACTTGGTAGGGAGTTTGTCTGAGTCATCCTCCTCACCCCCGCCTCCTCCTGGATTTCAGCAAGGGAGACATGTACTAGAAACAGAATCAACCCAGCAGTTTTTTAGCCTAATCAAATAATTGACTATCGTAAACAATCAGTTTATGCTCAGTACCTTATTATTCCCAGAGACCGCTAATGTACAGTAATTCCAATTTCAAAATATGAAATCAATAAATTAATGAGTCCATCAGATGTAGAAATCTCCAACATAGTTTCCACAGTAGAAACACATGAGAACTCAGGTTGCATCTAGTTTGACTTGATTATAATAAATACAGTTTGCTGTTCCATATAAAATAAAAAATGTAAGCATTGCCATGAAAGTTAACCCAACATTTATGGAGGGGCAGTGGAGGGAAGTTAGTCTTGAGGTCTAATATTTCTTGCTTATAAAACAGCTGCCATTTTTCAAGTTTATGTTGACCTTGAAACACTGCGGAGAAAACACATTCTTCACCAGTGGGAGAATGCATTTCTGCAGTTGAGTCATATTTTAAGAACTCAATCACAGCTAAGTCTTCAGGGAAAAAATGAGCATCAGCATTCTCCTTTGGACTTGTCAGGTCCAGAGGTCTCTACAATAGCATTCACAGATGACCAATTTTCCATTCTGTTTCTTTGCACAAATCTTATTATCTGCACAAAAAAATGTGGTGGTCTCTCTCCTATCCTGACCACAGATTTAAGAGCAAAAGGTGCAGTGAAAACCTACATTACTAAGAGTATTTTGCTCAAATATATTTTACTACATTTACCAGGAGGATAACAATGTATTATCCTCAGTTAAAAGTAAACTACATCTGGAAAAATAAATGACATCTTGTGATGCATAATCATTGCTTTTTCAATGTGTTCGTCTACAATGACCCTGCTCCATCAGTCTGTCCCTATTCAGCAAAGCATTTATGCACTGTGCTGAATTGGGACCTTAGGCCTGATGTACCACTGAAGTTCCATTTAAGAACTGAAGATGGCTTTTAGGGGGGAATTAAGTGATATGCATAGGCCTTATGCTGGCCCTCTGCAGAAGAGTGAATTACACCCTCTCAGAGCTGGTCAAATATTGTATAATGGATTTAAGCCATTTTTGTTTGTGAAACATTTGTGAACCAATTTTGATTTCTGTGCACTTATTTGTAAATATTTGCTGATTAGCTGGGCAAATTATTTTCAGACTCCGGGTGGCTCACAAACTGTTCACTACAAGCACTGACTAATCATTATTTGCAATTCATGATGCGTGAATGCTAACATGGTATTGCTTTTGATCACTCTCTCAATGACTAAACTTTCTCACATGAGAATGACAGATGGTGAATAATGACTAATGAACACCTGGTATGAATCCTTGACACTTTTGGGATTCACAAATATTCTGAAGAATTCTGGCAGTTACCCAAATATTTGCAAATACTGATGAGCTTGCCACCATAGTTAGCAGGGAATTTAATCTGAATTGTTTATTCACCTATATATTTTCCTGAAGCTGTGTTTTCTATCATACAGCTACTTGCTAATTTGAAAAATTCAGTAATTCTCAGTAGAACTCCAAGTCATAATATGAATCAGTGGGGCTCTCCTATACTTATATTAACATTTTTTATCTGTAATCTTGAACTGGCTTCAGGGATAAGTATTTTACTGACTCATTTTCCATTCCCCATTGTGTTTGGGGAAGTTCTCGTTCTCTCTTTCTTTTTTTCCCATCCCAATTCATGTGGGTGAAATGTTCCCAAGATAGATCCCTCTTTCTCCTTCTAATGATCAGCTGCTAGCAGAATTCTGCAGAGTTTGAATTGCAAATAAAGGAGGGGGATGTTAATTTTAGCTTCCCTCCCCTAATCCCTCCTCCCCCCCCCCAAATAAATTCTTATTTTGATTTAAAAAATGTAGGTTTTGTGAAATCTTTTCTAGGCTAAGAGGGAGATTTCCAAATGTGCCTAAGAAATTTAGGAGCCTAAGTACCATTTTCAACCAAGAATTAGCCATTTAGGCACCTCAATCCCCAAGATTTTCAATGAGATTTAAGCTCCTGAATCACTGTTGAAAATGGGGCTAAGAGCTTGTCTTTATAGGGAGTTATTATGGAATAGCAATGCCTGAGTAACTCCTGAATAACTCAGTGTGCAGCTGCTCTTATTCCCATTATCTTAATCCACTTTATATTCACACTTTACCTAATTCCAGATTACCTTGCATGTACAAATAAGCCTTTAGATGCTTTTGAAAATATTACCTTAAGGCCCAATTTTGATCTCACTTATGCTAGATTTACACCAGTGTAACTATTGATTTCAGACGAATGAGCCCAAATTTACACCAGCATAAGTTTTAAAATCAGGACTTTCCTTCCATGTTAGCAAAGGTATGGTTCTGCACATCCAGCTTATGTTCCACACTGCCCTGTGAAAGTAGAGGAATGACATGCATTTTAACAAGGCATGTGTGTGAATTCCATGCAGGATGGGACTAGGAATGCTGCCTACAGGTTTTCTTGTGCAGATATGCATGGGAGCCTTACATCCACCTGAATTACTTCTGCTGGGCCATCCCATCTGTTTCTTAATTTTTTTAAATGATAAAAGGATTTAACTAACACACTAAACCAAAAGAAGAGGAAAACAAACGGTTGATGTTGCCAGATGGAATCTTGTTTGTTTTATTCTGCATGCAGTAGGCACAACAGCTCTAGCCTTTATATATTGCTCTACAAGACTCAAGCTCTTGGTAGCCTGATTAGCATTACATCATGAGAAATAAATAATCAAGATAGAAACAGATATAACAAATAGCGCAGGGCAATTGCAGTAAAATATTACTTAAGGGGAAAATCATAGTTCTGGAGGCTGTGGAATACAGTAAAGCCAAAGGCTGAGAGAAATTAACTCAAACACAGAAATTATTTTGACTGCTGTTGACCTCACAGTCAGTCAATATAATTTTTTCTTTCCCCAGCCCCGTTGGGGGAAGGCCACTGACTGGAGCAATCTTCAAAAGCTAGAGGGATGGGGCAGGTTCTGGAGCCTTCTGTCCATTATTTGAGCAGCTTGGGGAATCCTTAAAGAGAGGGGTTGAGATGACAAGGTTCTTGAGATCTCCTCAGAAACAGAAGTCAGGCCGGGGCAGACTTGGGAGTGGGGCATTTTCTCTCAAGCGTGTGGGGAGGATGGGGGCGGGGGGGGAAGAGGAGGAGGGCACGCTTCATGAAACTCCTTCCCCAGCAGGACACATCAGCACAGTTGCTTTTCCTCTCTAACAGCAGCCTATGGCTGCTCTGCTCCTCTCCCTACTGCCAGCTGGCTCGTTCCTTGGCTGCAGATGGGGCCAGCTCAGGCCACCAAGATATCTAGGGAAGGGAGCTTCAGGCCTAAAATAGCTAAAGAATTTCCATGTCAAGTGCCATTTTAATGCTGCTGCAGGTGTTGGCCTCTTCCAGGTGCAACATCAGAAGACATCAGTGGTGGTGACATTCACCTAACAGCATTGCCCTGCTGTGTGTGCTGTTACTCACTTTGGAGGACAATAGTATGATCAATGTCCCTGATCCAAAGTTCCTTGAACCCAACGGGAGTCTTTCCATTGACTTCAGATCAGGCCTTGTACTTGGTCACATGATCCATTTTTTACCACTAGGATTTGGAAAAATAAATCCCAACAGATGATAAATCTCTCTCCCCCCACAATGGAGACTGTCATGGGGTGCATCCCTCACTGCCAGACTGGTGCCTCCTTCTGGTCACTTTGAGGATTAGCTCAAGGCCAATGCCCCACCTCCAGTTTGCACACCATTGCTCTGACTCTCCGTCTGGTCTATGGCCCCTCTCTCAGCCTCAGGAACTGCCATATCTTCTTCATACTCAGGCCTCTGGCCTTGCCACCATCTATGTTCCTCCATTCTGGGAGGGGTGAGAGGAAGGACATATCACAGTCTTATTGTCCGGCCACTTTCCCAGAGGCAGGTGGAGGAGGGGACCCAGGCCCACAGGGGACCTCAGGGCACTTAGATCAGCCCCACAGCCAGCCAAGAGTTCCCTCTTGCTCCCCCAGTTCCTCCCAGCAGCTGTTCTGTCCAAGGTGCTTACAGGTCTCTTGGCCCTCTAGCAACACAGTCCTTACTCAATGAGCTGCAAGCAGCAACTGACCCACTCTGGCCCTGCAACTCCTTTTATGTGAACTCACTGGGCCCTGATTGGTTGCTCCTTGTATCCTCTCCTGGATTGGCTGTGCCTTATACAGCCTCTCTGGGCTGCTTAGAGTGCTCATCTCCCCTGCTCCTTCTGAGACAGGGCATAGATAACTCTTTCTATACCTGTGTGGGGCAGGCACCTCATCACAGAGCCCCTGATGTTTTTGTCATGAACAAGCCATAGTTGTAAGGGGTTGCCAAGAAAACCAGCAGCATTTAGCTAGAAGTGCCTACTGGCAGCAGCTGGGCATTAGGTTTTTTTTCGAAGGATGACAGAGCTTACGTTTGCGCACAATAACACACTGTAGCTTTAGTATTGTTTCCAGCTGAAAAGTGGTTATGTGTTGCCTGGCCAAGGAAGTTATCCTGACTGACACATTCAGGCTACGTCTACACTACAGGATAATTCTGAATTACATTAAACCGGTTTTATAAAACAGATATTATAAATTCGATTTCACGCGGCCACGCTAGGGACAGGAATTCGGTGCTGTGCGTCCATGGTCTGAGGCTAGCATCGATTTCTGGAGTGTTGCATTGTGGGTAGCTATTCCATAGCTATCCCATAGTTCCTGCAGCCTCCCCTGCCCCTTGGATTCTGGGTTGAATCATTGTCGCTGGTGGTTCTGGGTAAATGTCGTCAGTCATTCCTTCCTCCGGGAAAACAACAGCAGACAATCCTTTCGCGCCCTTTTATGGATTGGCAATTCACGTACGTTGGACCGTCCAGGGATGATATCCCACAGCCGGCCCTTATGTTGCTTAAAGCAGGATAGGGCCCTAGGGCCACGGGCCGGCCGGTCTGTCATGTGGTTCGAGCGTTTTGGGGAAAACCACATAATATGCCATGCACCATGACCGTAACTGAGACCCAAGGCCAAATATCTGGCACATCGCGCCGCAAACCGTGGGAGCCAGTAGCCCGAAAAAAGACCTACAGCGAATTTTGGAGATATATTTTCCGGATTTGGGCTTAGACCCCGCAATGGCCTCTGTCAACAGGCATAGAGTGTATGGCCAATCAACCTGGCAAAGAGCTACAGCACTGGGACAGCGGTACGGAGCGGAAAAAATCCACACCCCGCAAAAAAAAGACGAAAAGGCAAATATAAGAACAACAACCGGCGATGAGTAAAAAAATATTTTTTCACTTTATTTTTTTTTTGTGATCTGAATCGAATGTATGGAAGAGAAAATCTGTTATAATGCAGACTCAGTATACGAGAGACGAAATGCACAAGGTTCTAGAATTCTAGGGCTCACAGTACTGGTGACAAGCGCTAAGGACCAGCAGAGACTCCATAGAAAGGCGCATAATAGGAGGGGAGGGAACAAAAGCAGCACCGAGCCAGTAGGCTTTTAGCTGAGATCAGCTATCCACAATCAACAGATCTCCGAAACACTATTCATGTCTGCCTGAGCTCCAGTGCCTGTAGATATACACAATTAGGCGTGCGGCTTTCAGCACGAGCTTCGCTCAGTTTACTCGCTCGCCCACTCGTAAGAATAAAGGGTACGATCTCTTCTTGATGGTCTCTTATCAAACTGGTCACCTTTGTCTTAGGCTTGATGCTAGCCTATGTCACTGCGTATGCTAGTGCAGCAGTGAAGTCACTCAGTATTTGCTTCTTTACCCTCTCTGGGTGCTGAGAGTGCCAGTATGCGAACTGGTTACGGTTCCTCTGTGTGGAAGCGTGGACCATGCTTGGATAATCGTGCCATAGATCTACATGTTGGCCTGAGATGATGGCGATGTCAGCAGGGGAGCGCCTGAGCTAAACCAGACAGCGATGATCAGTATCGGTCTCCGAGCTCATGTTAGCACTCCTGGTAACAGGGGGTCTCTCATAAAAGGCTGTGCGGGGGGAGCTTCAGAGTCGCCCCCTCCTGTTCATGTCCTGTAAGACCAAAGATTCTGTCTGCAACTCCGGCTCTATATCTAGCCAGTGTGATGCCATGGGATCCACTCCCCACGACACTTTAAATTGTCCTAGCATGGGCACAATCATCGCAACCGCGCGGAGGCTGACCTCAAACCTCTTTTATCACCTAAACTCACTGCATTCTTTAGTTACTATCCTCGACACACATGAGCGAGAACACCTGCCACGGCTAAGCCAGGAAAAAGGTGGGGAAGGAGGTAGAGAGGACGCCAACGGGTGGAGTATGTCGTCAGGGGCGCCTCTCCTCGAGCAAGATTAATGACAAGGAAGCGCTGTGCTTCTATACAGATCGGGATCCTCTAGCCTACACTGCTGCCTATCCTGATTACTGAGAGGAGATGATCTATATTTCTCAACATACGGAAGGATCTGACTCCGAAGGAAGTCCCGCGTCCAAAGTTTTGCTTTTTCCTGAAACCCGGGGCAGATTCGTTAGGGCAAGGCGGTAGTTCAGGTTCCGCATTAACTAGCGTTAACTCCGCGCGCGGAAGAAAGATAACGTAACATATCACAGCTCAAATTCGGCAGTCCTTATACCTCCAGCAGTAGGGACGATCGAGACTGGTAAACATTGCGCTAGACTATTCATCAAAGCAAATAGAATGTCTGCTTGTGTTAGCGTTGGAGATCAATCGCTATGTCCAGGACATACCAGTCACTTAATAGGTGAAACTTGTAAAAGAAAACAGTGCCAAAGAGTTGAAGATCGCTGAAATAATCGTTAGTAGTGGATGGAATCGACATTATTGGGCCTCGGGAGCTATCCCACAGTTGCACCAGTGACCGCTCTGGACAGAAATCTGGAAAACGGACGCAGTGCAGTGTATACCAGGAAAGCCCGCGCACTTTTGAAATTTTAATTTTCTTTTGCCCACATAGGAAGCTCTGATCAGCACGGATTCGGTGATGCACAAGTGCCAAATCAAAACAGAGACTCAGGCATGGGGACCGTCACGGGGATAGGGGTAGATTATACGCCTTTTGGGGAAGCAAATCTGTTCTATCGGAGGACCGTTACGGGAAGACGAATTTGCAAAGCGTTTTTGAAAAAAAATGCTCAGCTAACAGTACTGCACGTGACAAGGTTAACGGGCCAAGCCAAGGGACTCAATATGGTACGCTATGAGGAGGGGTACTGAGGAACTCGCTATCCCACAGTCCACGAAGATCATACCGAAAACAAATTTGCAATATAATGACTGACTACCCATGCGATTAGGTTCAAAACCATTAGTCACGTTTAGCGGTTTTCAGGGACGAGCTCACTCAGCTCTAACTCCTCCCGCACCAAACTACGTGAAAGGAAAGGGAAGAAAAAATCATTTTTGAACCTATTTCAATGTAACACCTTGTTACTTAGAAATTGCTGTGGTAGACGCTAATGCAGCAGAGTGAAGCACAGTATTGGATGCCTACTCCCACTCTTGTGGCAGATTGAGCAGAGGACGTGGTATACACGGGTCTTATTGACCCGAAGCAGCCCAAATGCTTGATAATTAGTTATTCAATATTAAACATGATTGCGCCATGAGAAATGGAGCCCAGGGACGCCTCAACAGAACCACAGCTACAAACGAGGATTGAGTCGATGAGTACATGCCCAGTAGATGTTACAGAGAGTATGTAAAACCGTCTTCAATAATATAACAACTGGGAGGACTGACCAGCTCAATTCAGCACCTCTCTTCAAGAGTAAGAGAAAGATTGTTGCAATGGCACTGATTTATAAGCAATGAGAATTGACTAAGGGGTCATCACTTCAACCCAACATAATATAGATTGCATGGGACTTACATAGGACACAAAAGAGGATAGACTTCCCCACTCATATTAATATCACTAAAACTCTGACATTTATTATATTTTAAGAAGTGCGGGGACACTGCCAACACGATAGCGCAGAAGTTTGGGGAGGAGAGGAAAGCAAACGGGTGGAGTTGTCGACAGAGGAATACCTGATAGAATATGACACTGGAGCAGCTTGCTGCTATGACTACCGAGTGGTCATCTAGAACCTTGCCTCTATTCTAGCAGGATGATCTATTTTTAGAACATAAAAGAGATTGACTCGAGGGAGTCAATTCTCAGTTTTGCTTTTGACACCGGCCGACTCGTCAGCTAGGGTAACTATGATAGCACTAGACAAGTACAAGGGGAGAGATAACGTCTCTCATTTGCAGTGTTGACTCCAGCAGTAGACGGTACAGAGACTGGAACATCTTGCCTATCATTTGCAAAAGCAATGAATGTGTGTGTTGCGCTGGAGTATCGCTCTGTCCACGGGATCCGTACAACAATATGGTGACTGTAACAAAGAAAAAAAAAGCTGAAACAGGTCCATGGTTTGGCCGTCTATGGTTCTCAGAGGCAATCCAAGGGAAAAGGCGCGACAAGGATTGTCTGCTGTTGTTTTCCGGAGGAAGGTAATGACTGCGAACATTTACCCACGATACACCAGGACACATGATTTCAACCCAGAATCAAGCGGCAGGGGAGGCTGCAGGGAACTATGGATCGCTATGGATACGCTAACCCACAATGCAACACGCCAGAATCCGATGGCTAGCCTCAGACATTGGACGCACAGCCACCGATTCCTGTTACCACCTAGCGTCGGCCGCATCCGTGAAATGATTAATTATATCTCGTTTTATAAAACCTTTAATTTACATTCAAGAATTATCCATTGTAGTGTTAAGACGTTAGCCGAATGTATCAAGTCAGGATAACTTCCTTGGCCAAGGCAACACATAACCACTTTTTCAGCTGAGAAACCAATACTAAAAGCTACAGAGTGTTTAATTGGTGGGCAAACGTAAGCTCTGTCATCTTCGGAAAAAAAACCTAATGCCCAGCTGCTTGCCAGTATGCACTTCTAAGCTAATGCTGCTGGTTTTCTTTGCACCCGTACAATATGATTGTTCATACAAAAACATTTCAGGGCTCTGTGATGAGGTGCCTGCCCACAGTAATAGGAAAAGGAGTTATCTCTTGCCCTGTCACGCAGAAGGGCGAGGCAGATGAAAAAGCACTCTAAAGCAGAACAGAGAGGCTGAATATTAGGCCACAAGCCAATCCGGAGAGTAAAGGAAGCAAACCAATCAAGGGGCCAGCTTGGTTCACATTACAAAGGGTTGCAGGGCCAGGTGAGTCAGTTGCTGGGCTTGGCAAGAGGCGCATTGCAGTAAGGACTGTGTTGCGAGAGGGCCAAGAGACCTGTAGCAACCCTTGACAACAAGCTGCTTGGGCAACTGGGGGGCAAAGAGGGAACTCTTGGGGACTGTTGGGAGTGAATCTAAGTTGCCCTGAGTCCCCTTGTGGGCGCCCTGGGTCCCCTCCTCCACCTTGCCTTTCCTGGGAACAGGGCGGAACATAAGGACTGTGATATGTCCTTTCTTCACCGCCCTCCGAAGAATGAGGGGGGTAAACTTAGATGTATGCAAGGCCAGAGGCGCTGCAGTATGGAAGAAATATGGCAGTTTGAGGCTGAAGAGGGCCATAGTACCAGACGGAGAAGGAGAGTCAGAGGCCCAATGGTGGCAAACTGGAGTGGGCATTGCCTTGAGCATTCTCAAAGTACAGAGCGGAGGCAACCCAGTCTGGCAGTGGAGGCGGATGGCAACCCCTTAGACGTTCCATTTGTGGGGGAGAGAATTATAAATCTGTTTGGGTGATTTTTTTTCCAAATCCTAGTGGTAAAAAAATGGAATCATTGGACAAAGTACCAAGGGCCTGATTGAAAGTCAATGGACTACAGGCTCCCGGGGGTTCAAGGAATTTGGATCAGGACATTTGATTCTTACTATTGTTCCAAAAGTGAGTACACAGGCACACACAGCAGGGCAATGGCTGGTAGGTGAAATTCCACCACGATGTTTTCTCGATTGTGCACCTGGAAGAGGACCAACAACTTGCAGAGATTAAAATGGCAACTTGACATGGAAATTCGTTTTAGCTATTTTAGGCTGGAAAGCTCCATTCCCTAAGATATCTTGGTGGCCTGAGCTGGCCCATACTGCAACGCCAAGGAACGAGGCCAGTAGGCAGTAGGGAGAAGGAAGCAGAGCAGCCGTAGGTGCTGTTAGAGAGGAAAACGCAACTGTTGCTGATGTGTCATGCTTGGGGAAGGAAGTTTCATGGAGGCGGGCCCTCTCCTTTCCCCCCGCGCCCGCATTCCCTCCCCAACACGGCTTGAGAGAAATGGCCCATCCCAAGTCCTGCCCGGGCCTTGACTTCTTGTTGTCTTGAGGAGATCTCAAGAATCCTTGTTCATCTCAACCCATATAACTTAAGGATTCCCCAAAGCTGTCAAATAAGGACAAGAAGCCTCCAGACCTTGTCCCATCACCTCTAAGCTCTATTGATATTGCTCAGTCAGTGCTTCCCCCAACGGAGTGGGGAACAGAAGAAATTATATTGACTGACTGTGAGGTCACAAGCAGTAAAATATTTCTGTGTTTGAGTTAATTTCTTCTTACGGCCTTTATGGCTTTTTACTGTTATTCCAAGCCTCAGAACTATGAATTTTCCCCTTAAGTATATTTTACTGCAATTTGCCTGCGCTATTTGTTATAATCTGTTTCTATCTATTGATTAGTTTTAATTTTTCATGCTGTAATGCTAATCAGGCTTACCAGAGCTTGGTCTTTGTAGAGCATATTATAAGGTAGAGCTGTTGTGCCTACTGCATAGCAGATAAAACACACCAAGTTTCCATACTCTGGCAAACATCAACCGTTTTTTCTCTTCTTTTTTGGTTTGGGTTAGTTACATTTTTCCTTTTATCATTTTAAAAAACATTGTATGTGAACAGTGGATGGGCAGCGATAATTCAGTGCGAGTTAAGGCTCATTGCAATCTGCACAAGAAAAACCTGTAGCAGCTTTCCTAGTCCATCCTGCATGGGAATTCACACACATGCCTTGTTAAAATGCATGTTCATTCTTACTTTCACAGGGCAGGGTGGACATAAGCTGGATGTGCAGACAAATTACCTTTTGCTAAACTGGAAGGAAAGTCTGACTTGGTTTTAAACTTATTTGGTGTAATTGGGCTCATTTGTTGAAACAATTTACACTGGTTGTTAAATCTAGGCATAAAGTGAGATCAAAATTGGGCCTTAAAGGTAATATTTTTCAAAAGATCTCTACAGAGCTTATTTGTACATTCGCAAGGTATTGGAATTAGTAAATGTGAACTATATAAAGTGGATAAGATAATGGGAATAAGAGCAGCTGCACACTGGAGTTATTCAGGAAGTTACTCAGCATATGCTATTCCTGAATAAAACCTCCCTATAAAGAAGACAAGCTGCTTAGCCCCATTTTTACAACAGTGATTCAGGAGCTTAAATTCATTGAAACAAATCCTTGGGGATTGAGTGCCGAATTTGGGCTTAACAATTACTTGGTTAAAATTGGTATTAGGGCTACCCTAAAGTTCTTAGGCAACATTTGGAAATCTCCCTCTTTAAGCCTAGAACAAGATTTCACAACTACATTTTTTTAAATCAAATTGAAGAATTTATTTGGGGGGGGGGAGAGGGATTAGGGGGGAGCTTAATTAACATCCCCCCTCCATATTATCTTGCAATTCAAATCTGCAGAGGTCTGTCAGGCCATTAATATTTAGAAGGAGAAAGAGGAATTATTTCTCTCTTTATTT
>NC_133769.1:88550368-88567875 GCF_003597395.2 Chelonoidis abingdonii
TCCACACTAACAGTATTCCGAAGTAATACTATCGATTTTAGCGTTACTCCTCTCGTTTTGTAGGAGTACAGAAATTGATTTAAAGAGCCCTTTAAATCGATTTAAAGAGCACCGTAGTGTGGACAGGTACAGCATTAAATCGATTTAATGCTGTTAAAATCGATTTAACGGCATAGTGTGGACCAGGCCTCAGACACGAGTACTATGTGTGCTATAGATTCAAAGGACTATGGAATCCACCAGTTTAAAAAGGGAGGCCTCCGAGGTCTGAGCACAGGGTCTCTAGGCCCACAACTTCCTTCTGGTGTAGAAAGGGTATCAGATGCTTCCCATGATATTGTACCCCCTCTCAGGAGCGCCGGCAGCCTTTTTGGTACCCTAGGTGGCAGAAGGTCCCACCCCCAAAATGGCACCCCCGACAGGCGGCAGAAGGTCCCGCCCCTGAAATACCACCAACGACCGCGACAGCCAATTATTAGCGCCCTAGGCAACCACCTAGGTCACCTAATGGGTTGCGCCAGCCCTGCCTCCTCTTCCCCTGGACACAGCTGAGAGCCCTCTAGGAGGTAGGGATCAGTGGCTTTCAGGGTGGCAGTAGATAAGTGTGAGAGGGCGTGGTTTCAGAAAACCACACATCAGTGTAGTGTCTTTGTTTTTTACGTGGAATTAGGTATGAGGAAACCGCACTGTCATAGCAGGGTGCCAAATAACCATGCTTACTACCTATATACACACATTGCTGCTCTGTCAGAGTTCTGCTGGCACCAGGAATAGAAGATGGAGGCCCATTAGAGAGCTTCCAAACCATTTAAAGGGATGCTGTCCAATTCTGATACTCTGCCAGTCCTCTCTTCACCAAACCTGCAGCTTAAGGCTCTGTTCATTTTTGCATGGCCTCTGTCCACACTATGGAAACTGCCCCTTTGAGGAGGAGGAGGCATTTCCAGTGATATCAGTGGGCAGAGTCATCACTGGCTGCTCATCTCTATTAGAGTTACACTGCTAGGGATGGCACGTTTTCCCAGAGCTAGTGCAGAGGAACTGGGCCTCTGAGAGACTGACCACTGCCTCTAGTACATGAGCCTCTAAGAGTAGGTTCAGGGAGGACAACCACTGAAGAAACTCTGTGAGGGAAACGTTGGGAAGGGTTCTTCCTTCTCAGTTCCCTCCAATGAGGTTTCAATGGGGAGCAGAAGGGGTGATCTGACCCTAACAGACAAGAAAAAAGAATGAGAAGTACTGTGGCACCTTAGAGACTAACAAATTTATTTGAGCATAAGCTTGAAGTGGGATTTAGCCCACGAAAGCTTATGCTCAAATAGATTTGTTAGTTTCTAAGGTGCCGCAAGTACGCCTCATCTTTTTGCTGATACAGACTAACATGGCTACCACTGTGAAACCTAACACACAAGAGGCTCTGTCTGTGTATATGCTTTTTTTCGGCCAAGACTGAGGGTTAAGATCTCCACTCACCCTAGAATTACTGTTCCAGTGTATTAGCTAATAATCAGAGTGGAGTGCAAGCTGCAAAATTTGAATCTGGCAAATCGTTTTCACCTGTTGAGGGGAGATTGAGTGCCTGCAATGGCTTGGGGAGGGCTGTTTGTATTATTCTGACACAGTTTCACAGTAGGCTCCAACAAATGTGATTGATTTATGAAATGCAGAGAAATGTACAAAGTGACAACTATAATAGAATAATTGTATTATTTAATTATAATAACAGTGTGATGTAATAATATAGGCTCCCTGCACAGGAGCACAGTTCAGCACTTATTTAAAGTTAAGCATGAACTTATGTACTTTCCTGACTAGGGATGGACGGAAGTGTGATGAAGTGGGAATCTTCTGTAGTATTTTTATGAGTTCTATTTGTGCCATAAGTTTCTACCTATATGTTGCATGGCTACCTGATGAGGTAGCGGGAAGACTAAGTTTGCTCTCAGCACAGACTAAAAGACAAAGGTCTGTGTGTTGACTCCCTGTCTGGGTGGAAAGAAGAGCACATCAGGAACTGGTTGAAACTCACCCAGATCAACAAGGTGGCCGGAGAGACAATGCTAGCTCCAGTGACTCATGGATTGCCCTGTCTCTCAGCAGGGAAGCTGAACAGACAGGGCTGGCTCCAGGCACCAGCGCAGCAAGCAGGTGCTTGGGGCAGCCAACGGAGATGAGCGGCACTTCCAGCTCTTCAGCAGTGGGTCCCTCTCCCCCTTTTGGAGGGACGGACCTGCTGCCGAATTGCCTCCAAAGAACAATGCAGTAGTGGTAGAACTGCCACTGAAGTGCCGCCGATCGTGGCTTGGAAGGGGAGGAGGGCAGAGGGCAACCAAAATGCTGGAGCCGGTCCCGTGAACAGAGACACCAGCTTCAGAACAAAGGACTGGAATGTGTGAGGCAGGGGAAGCTGGGAGCTCTCTCAGTTGGGGACTGACTGAGAGAGAGAGAGAGAGACAGGGAGAGCCTAAAAATGGAGTTTCATTACAGCTTGTCTGGGGCTCTGAGCTGACCAAAATGGACTCTGCTTTAACCTGCATTTATCTGTGCTAACCTAATTACTTCCAATGCTGTGTTCCACTCCAATAGGACTAAACCCTACTGTTCTGAAAAAAAGAAAATGCTGCCTGAGTGTCTCTGTAAATACTTGGTGAGATGCATTAATCCCTCAAGAGTGGATTAGTCTCTACCAAGAGTCGGGCTCAGTTGGACTCACTGATTAAACCTCACAGTGTGAAGCAGAAGTGCTGAAGCCCAGATGTTCAGTTTCCAGCAGTGGGGAGACCACCTGGCCTACCCTGCAGGAAAAGCAAGAACCCACCTCTTGGAGTCTTGCACATGGAAGGGGCTCCTGCTAGAGACTGTTCCAAAGCTGGAGTTTGGCACTGATCTCATGGATCCAGGACAGTAAGCACTTCACTGAGGAGCTCATCACAGTATGCCAATCGTGGTTTTGGAGGATATTGTGAAAACATTTTCTTGCTAGTTTTTGTTTGCTTTTTTCAATGAAAAACAAACAATTTTTTTTCCAGATTTTGAAAAACATTGTCAGTAAAATATATTTGATGGGTGGGGAGGGGGAAGGGGGAATAATCAGTTTTCAAAAACCAAAAATATTTGCTGAAAATTGGACCAAAACCTGAAAATGTTGATCAAACAGCAACTTTACTGGAAATTTTGGTTTAAAAATTGGGAAAGAGTGACCAAAATGAACAATTTAAATTTTGCTCAAAAAGCCATTTTTCATTGAAAAAATGTTTTGAGGAAAAAATTTCAACTGGCTCTATTTGTTTTCCTGAATCAGGCTCATAATAATGAATAAATCGGCTGTCCAGTGGGGCTCCTTTCTTTTTAGATATATACAGTCACAGCATCATGCCCCTTCCATTTCTTTTTTATATTTGTTGTACAATAGAAGAATAGTTTTGCTAGATTTGTAGTAGAACATGCCCTGGGCCAAGTTCTACACAAAGTTATATTGGTGTAGAACTGGAATAACATCACCACCAATGCATATCCAGCGTAGGAGCAGAATTTGCTCCATTTTCAAAAGTTGCTCAGACAGTGGTAATGGTAGCAAAATGACCCTGTGCAGCTGTAATAGGAGCAGCCAGGGCTGGCTCCAGGCACTAGCGTAGCAAGCAAATGCCTGGGTGGCCAATGAAGAGGGGAGTGGCACTTCCAGCCATTTGGCGGCAATTTGGCAGCGGGGCCATTACTCCCTCTCCAAGTGAAGGACCTGCCGCTGATCGCGGCTTTGTGTGTGTGTGCGCACATACTTGGAGCGGCAAAAGTGCTAGAGCTGGCCCTGGGAGCAGCATACAGTATGCCTGGCTGGTGGTGGTTGTTGATGACTGCCTTGGAAGTGTCATAACATACTCTATCATTAAGCAACTGCTTTTGATATGACATGGCTTTTGATATGACATGAGTTTGAACAGCAAAAAAAAAAAAACAGAATCAAAAGCTCATGCCAAAAACAAAATAAAACCCTCTTTCAAGGGTGATACTAGGAGAAATGTTATCAGGAACTTGGAAGGATTCAGGTAGCAAGATACATGTGCCACCCAAAAACGTCCTTTGAGGTATACATGTTTTCCCAAACATACTTTGGCTCAGATAAGTTTATTGCTGAAATCCTGGTTACCTAGCGTAATAGCAACGCTAGTTTGCAATTATGGTGTCAGGCTCTGAGTACTACTAAGATATTATCTTTTCATATTATCTGTTTCTTCTTATGTGTTTAAGAATACTCCTCATTTCAGAAAGAGAAAAAGTTCCTTTATTTGTAGGGTTATAGTGATCGACAGAATGTATTTATTAGTGTACTTTTAAGATTGCTATTGGAGCCCAGTTTTGGATGGGTGCTCATATATTGTAGATAAGTGGAAATAATAAATAAATATTAGAGCATTACATATCAGGTGAACCTGTCATTACAATTTACTATCATTATGCTGGTCCACGGCCATGTTCAATCAAATATTCTAGATATTATAGTAAACAAGGGAAAACATAAGCTAAGCTCTGGTAATTATGTACATTGCTCACAAAGAAGAGATGGCTTCTTTTAATGTTAAAATGGAAACACGATAGTTTCTGCCTATCTAGTATCAGGACTTGGCTGTAAGCTGTATACTGATATTACTAGCATTATGTAAACAGAATTAGACTTTGCTTGCGAAATCTTGATTTTTATTCTGTGGTCTTTAGCAAATAACGCATGGCTTTTGCTGATTCCCAGCTGGTGAAGAGCCAAAAAGCTGACACAGTAAAAATGCCTGATGATTGTTTCGCTTTGCAAAGAGTTAAAAGATAGAATTGTGCTCATTTTGGTGTGCTGGAGTTTGCATGAACACTTTTCTTTGGTTTATATCGGTAAGTGTGACCCCCTCACCTTTGCTTTGAGTTTCAGTGAACCCAAAATGGAACTTAGTTGAAACCATGAGATAGTCGAGGTTTCAACAAAAAACCAAGTGGCCCAAGCTTGCTGGAAACTGGACTCAGATTTTCTGAAAAGGTTCATGAACCCTAGTAAATGTTTGGCCACATCTGAGCTGAGTTTCATGTTTGTAACAAAATCAGGTGAGTTTCATATGCTTTGGGGCTTTGTAACAAATGTTTTGCTGCATAGCTTTTAAATAAACATGTTCTAACCTCTCCTCTAGTTGCAGAGCATTAGTCTTCAATGAGAGTGCCTTTTGGGGTTGGTGTTTCTTTACAGCACTAAGCTGTTTGGAAAACCCACAGAAGGCCAAACTCTATTCTCTGTTACACTGCTGTAAATCCAGCGTAATTCCATCAGTTCCGCTGAAGCCATGTTTAAGTGATGGAAAGGTCTCAGGCTGGCCTTCTACAGAAAGGTGAGTCATTCACACCACAGAAAGTGGGTAATGGTAGCACAATTAAGCGAATCTAAGGATTTCATATCTGAGCAGGAGTGCAAGGGGAATTTAGGTAGGCAGAATGTCTCCATGCTGGAATTTAACCAGGGCACTGTGGTTAGCATCTCTTCTCTGGCAAAAAGGGCTATTAATGACTAAGTGAGCAGGACCTTATTTTTCCATCTCATTCAAAAGCGCATCTCCAGAAGCACAGCATTTGCTCACACCATTTTTATTATTTATTCATTCATAGAGGGGGACACTGAAATCCACCCCCAGGCAGAGAGCTAGCACAGGCCCGTGCATCACTTAAATTCCTCCTAAATCCTACCTTGAGGACTTACATGGTACTTAAATGGTGACCAGACCTTGTGCTGGCCCTCTCCATAGGGCTGGATTTCACCCTCAGCACCTAGAAGTGTGCTAGGTGCCACACAGACAAATAAAAGAGGTGCTGTTCCTGCCCTTTAGAGCTGTCAAATTAGACTGGGGCTTTGGTTTAATATTGATTTAGAAGGAAAGAATCACTTATTGAATTTCCCAGACCACTCCCCAGAGTACCTTGGGGTTTTCCAATATTTCCCACCCAAGCACTGACCAGGCCTGAACATGCTTTACTTGTGAGATCTGAGGAGCAAAAAGCCTGAGGTTGAATTATCACTACTGCATAATGTGAATCCAAATTTGGAAACAATGATACATGCATAGCCCAGAATTTAAAAGCAGTATGTAAACTGACAGACTTTGCTTGAAAAACTTGATCTTTTCTTTATGATAAGGTTAGAGAAAGGGATGGGGGAACATACAGTAGATGTGAAAGCTTTTGTAAGTTAGAGAGAAACTTTAAAAAAAATGTTTAATTACTTTCTATAAAATATGTCAGACTACAAGCTTAGACATCAACTCCTGATCAAACACAAACTATACACTGACGTGGGTATTAGGTTTCAGAGGTTGCAGTGTCTTTAGTCATAGCTGCATGAGAAAGCCATGGATGTCCTAAAAACCAGGATTCTGCAACTCTATGCAACAAACACATTGCTTGAAATGTATGCCAGTATGGCCCCCTTTGCAATGACCATGAGTTCCAGCAATCATCACCCTTAGTGAGAACTCTAAGGTAACTAGAATTCCCTTATCTGTATTTCCTCTTTAGAAAGAGGTGAATGTCTGCTCTCTCTTATTTTATGCTCCTTTCCTTTGCTAACTTATCTGAAGATGTTTGGGGGACTGGGTGGGGAATGAACCTTCCAATTGACGAACAAGAGACAAGATTTGATTTAGTTACATTTGAGCTATCCACTCCACTCAAAACTATCCAGACTTTTGTTGCTAAATTGGATCATTAAGGATAAAATACTCACACACTGGTTTCATTATTCTAGTGAGAATTATTTGCTATGCACTTTAAAAAGCAGTTTGAAAAGTATTTTCCCCCTATATATAATGAGCAGGGATTTTTGTGTGTTTGTAAAGATCTCTACAGACTACAGATGTGATTTTGCAGTTCTTGCCTCAGACAGATTAAGAGATAAATATCTTAATCCTGAAAAGGTATCTAAAATGTTATAGAAGGGGTTAGAATTGACAATGAGAACTTAGGGCTGTCCCATTTTCTTGAAACTCATTCAGTTACAATGAAAGAAATGCTTTAACTTCTGTAAGGAGTGTTTAATGGTCTTGGAAGAAAGTGCACAAAAGCTAAAAACATCTCCTGGAGAGTTTAAAACCCACCCTCCTTTTAAGATTTTTTTTTCCCTATTGAAAAGTACTTTCAGAGGAGCACATTCAAGTGTTTGTCTGTAGAGCTTTTCATAAGTAATTAAAAGTTTTTCTGTAGAGCCACCATATCATAAAGTGGCGATGGTGGGGAGAAGTCCTTCCCCAGAAATTGGTCTTTCCATGCTAAAGCACATGTACACCCAGTAACTGTAACTATAACTTGTGCATATACCAATAGACATAACATCTGATTCTCCCTATGAATAGTTCCCAAGCCTCATATCACTGTTGGTCATATTTGTCCTGTGGTTTTGTGCTGACCACAGCCTTTAGGCTTCCGATCTTATTTCCATCTCACTTGAAAATCCTTTGTCTGAAGCACAATGAGGTGGCTATTGGTGCAGATCATTTGATTTGAAATTATAAAATAATAGTGTCCCTGGTGCTTGCACCTAAGACACTAACAGTTGCTCAGACATGCAACTCTACAACCTTTGTTCTTTGGATCTTTTTCTATGGGTTATTTTTGGCCTGGTTGAGCTTTGCATTTTCCCTCTTTGACTCCACTTCAGCTTTGATGCTACAACATGAACAAGATACTTTGAAATGAAGTTTGTTTTCTAGTTAGGGCTGTAGTGCTGTAAGATGCTGCACCACCAAGTAAAGCCCATCTATTTGAGGGTGCAGAAATCAATTTCAAATGATAGTTTGTATCATCAATCCAATGCCTTTGAAACCAGAGGCTGATGGCCTTCAAAACCTGACTGATAGCAATATGAATAACTTTAGGAAAATGAGGAATCTTTAGGAAAATGAATGATTTCCTTCTTAGAAGAAGTCTCAAAAGGTCAGGAGATGATTATATCCAAACTGGTTTCTCATTCCTGGAATAGAGTAGCTCCTTGGGAACTGGATATTGGTGCCTGGGCTGAGATTTCTGGAAAAGAGGGGATTGTCTGCATGCTGTTTGGAGGGTCTCAGTTCTGGGACTGGTGTGTTTGTGTAAATAAAGTAAATTTAACTTAGAGTATCATTGATTTCTTTCACAGGGAAGTCGATCTGGAAGGACCTAGAATTCTCCTACCACTTGGCACAGGGATAATACTGGTGTCACAAGAGGGATACTGATGTCAGAAGAACAAAACAACAAGATATACTGAGAAGCACCTGAAAAGAACTTGGAACAAAAAATTAGCTCATAAGGTTTGTAAATTCCTAGGCTGGATTATAATTATGAAATGAATCTGGAACATTTCGATACAGATTGGCTGCTTGAGACAGGGAGAGCCAGAACCTCTCTCTGAATTCACAATTTATATCAATTCTTTCTGCAAAGCTATTTATTCAAGAGACTAATACTGCTGCTTTATATTTCCTTATCTAAACAAAGTAAGCTCCCAAAGGCACCAAGAATGATGGTCTATTGCACAGAAACCTTTGAATATTAGCTTCTGTTTCAGTTTTCATGTGACATTGTGTAACAGGGGGCACTCACCGCTTGAGCGCCTCCTGTGGCTGTGTGTGGTACTGCAGGTGTTTTCCTTCTCTTGGCACCCTTGTAGGTTATCGACCTCACTTGGTGGGTCTTCAGTGGCATAGCCCTCTGGTTGTGTGTCAACATGTGGGTAGCAAAAAGAGTCCAACAAATATAGTCTATCTAGCCTCACTAGGGTCTTCAGCCCCAGCTCTGGGTCCTTTAATTTCCTTCCCAGCAAGTCTTGTTCCCTTCTTAGGATTTATACCCTTTTGCTGGCGGGGGAACCTGGGCCTGCCCACTGCCCCAGGGACCCTATAAACAGCAGCCACATACTGCTCAAGTTCATTTGTTGCTGCTACTGCCCTGGGCCTCTTCCCACCTGGCCCCTTTATCTTCCCCCTTAGCTCAGGGTTAAAGTTCTCAGGTCCTTTCTCTCCCAGCTTAAGTAAATACAGCTAGGACCAAACTCTGGCTATCCCTCAAGTGCCCTTGGCCATCTGCTCCCAGTCAGGCACTGACCTCCTGCTAAGTCCCTGCAGCTCCTTTTATCTGAGCCTGATGGCCTCTGTTTGGCTGCTTCCATGCAGTCTAGGCAGGCCTGGAGGACCCAGTTTGTTTCTCCTTTCCTGTGGTGGTGTGTTGTAGGACAGCAGGGCCACTGGCAGGTGGCCATGAAGGCTTGATACACCCTGTCACACATTGGTATTAGGAACTGCAGCAATCGGAAGTTTATCTAAGCTTTGCTATATATGCCAGGGGAAGGTAGACCTCATGCTTTTCTTAAAGAGCTGGACTGCTCTGTCACGTGCCTAGACTTGGTTTTCACTACTCAGAAAAGCCTCATTGTTTGTACACTCATAAGCTGAGGATTTGGATTCTGAGCATATGAGTTTTAAGACTGTTTTGAGTTTGCTCAGGCAGGACCACCTCCATGCAAACATAATTTTATCTTGCTGCCGTCACATGCATACGTTTTTTCCATGAGCATA
This sequence comes from Chelonoidis abingdonii, assembly GCF_003597395.2. Classification (NCBI taxonomy): domain Eukaryota; kingdom Metazoa; phylum Chordata; order Testudines; family Testudinidae; genus Chelonoidis; species Chelonoidis abingdonii. The sequence continues at coordinate 88,559,938 of NC_133769.1, forward strand.
TGCGATCATGTCCACTTGGGTTTATTTCAAGCTCTTTTTATCAAATGGCTTCTGTTCTGGAGTTGAGGAGCATCTTTGGAGAGAATGATCCATCTGTTCTCACTGGGGGTGAAATTCACCACCGTGCAGACAGCCAGAACAAAAAGGGGTCATGAGTGTTGCACTGGCCTGCCCTGGCTGGAACTTTGCACAAGGGTGAATGCCCTGATGTATTTAACTCTGGTACGTAAGGCTATCCTTTTTTAATGACGTTGTGTGATTAGAGAGACACACAATCTCATTTCAAGTCCTAGAACGGATTGGAGCTCAAAGTATCGATTGCTTTTGCTGCCCCATTACAATCCAAACATATCCATTTTGCTATCTACTCTCACCCGAGGTCGCTTTTCACATTACTCCTTCCAGGTTCCACCTTCAAACTGAATGGCCAGATCCTCTGCAGTGGCTGAAGAGCACATAGTGCCCACTAGGGGATGGAGGGATGTAAAGGTGATGTAAGCCTTACCATTGCATTTCCCAGCTCCACTAGCCCCTAGGGGCTGAAACAGGGAGAGCCCAGCCATGCCCTCTATGCTGGTAACAGGGGACAGGTGGCTGAAGAGCTTCTACGATATCTCTATGCTACAGATGGATTCTCCTACATGGGGTGATTCGTTCGTGGCTAATTCCACCAGCTTTATGGCTTAGCAGTAGTATGGACCAAAGTAGCTCCGCCACATCCAAGAACCTCGATCAATACGTTTTGCTTTACTTCTCTCTAGCTGAATTTCATTCCATTAGTTCCTGTCCATGTTGACAACGTCCGCACTTACCTTGGTATAAAGTTGGCTATCAGCACAGGTGTTTGCACCACCTCCAAATTTAGCATCATCAGTTACCTTAATTGCTATGTTGCTTACAGGTCTCCATTTCCAGCTCATTAATGAAGATGTTACAACCTCAGAAGCTTTCAGTATCATGTACTCTGTGTTGTTGCTCCAGTGTCTATGGGAGATTACTGGTGTGCAAGGAATGTCTCCATTGTGGCTGGAATATCCGTGCATCTCCATAGTTCAAATCCTGCCTAAGAGATATGAACTATACACTGTGATTTTGAACAACTGTGCACAGACTGTAAATACGTAGAGAGCGAGGCCATTCTTCCTCTGTGCTTGCACATCTCAAGGAACATGAGTTCCTCATGAGTGCAGTGTTTTGTGGTTTAGATTACTTCAGGAAGTGTGATTCAGGAACGTTTCATTATTACCTCCAATACAGCTGATCTGTAGCAATGGCCCACATCAGGTCACCTTCCCTCCCACCCTGCATTATTAGCCTAAAGTATTTCTTTTAGCATCATCACTGTCAAGTTGTATCTCACTGATATTTATGACATTTGTCATGTACAGCAGAACCTCAGATACAAACACTGAGTTATGGACTTACCGGTCAACTGGACACCCTGTGAAACTGGAAGTCATCAATCAGCTAGCAGCGGAGACCAAAAAACCCAAACGAACCATCAAATACTGTACTGCCCTGGGGGTTTAGCTCTGGGGCTCACAGCTTAAGCCATGGGGGGTTGGGGCTGCAGCCACAAGGGAGTTTGGGGGTCTGGGGGCTTCTGACCCTTAGGAGCACTGGGGCTCAGGGTTTTAGACTGGGGGGAAGCACTGGGACTTGGGGTTTCAGTCACAGAATATCAGGGTTGGAAGGGACCTCAGGAGGTCATCTAGTCCAACCCCCTGCTCAAAACAGCACCAATCCTCAGACAGATTTTTGCCCTAGATCCTTAAATGGCCCCCTCAAGGATTGAACTCACAACCCTAGGTTTAGCAGGCCAATGCTCAAACCACTGAGCTATCCCTCCTCGCAGTCCCACAATTCTGTTCCCGGCTTCAGCTACATAGGGGTCACTAGGGCTTGGGAATTTAGCTACAAGTGGACCACTGGTTTCAGCCCCAGTGCTCCCCCCCCATAGCTAAAGCCTTGAGCCCTGGCACCGTCTGCAGGGCTGAAGCCCCAAGCCCCGGCACCCCCTGAGAGGCTGAAACTGGGAATGGAGCTATGGGACTGAAGCCCCAAGTGCCCCACACCAGGTCTAAAGCCCTGAGCCCTTTGCTGGGAGCTCTCACAGCCCCTAGGGTCAGAAGCCCCAACCCACCCCCTGTGCCCAGAGTTAGGGTTGCCACCCCTCCAGCATTGTCTAGAGTCTCCAGGAATTAAAGATTAATCTTTAATTAAAGATTATGTCATTTGCTGAAACCTCCAGGAATACATCCAACCAAAATTGGAATTCTGCCTGGAATCCTGACCCCTCCAGCCCCCGCGTGACTGCAGCCCCAACTCCATGGTGGCTGAAGTCTGTAACATCATGTTCAGAGTTACACGCCATTTCAGAGTTACAGACAGACAACCTCCATTCCCGAGGTGTCCATAACTCTGAGGTTCTACTGTACTGCCTGCCATCGCTCACTCTCTTCTTTCCTTCCTATCTGTCCTCTATAGATTGTATCTGTCAAGAGGCAAAATAATTTTGAGAAGTTTTGCAGTAAGCCATAATTACTACCAACAATAATTCTTCTTGTTCTCACTACCCCATTCCTTTCATATATAGATACTTCATCACAAAAATATTAAAGTTCTAATACATTTTCTGTTGCAGAATACCTCTATCTGCTGTATTATTTTAGTGGTTGTAAGTTTATACTGTACAAGTGGAGTTACAGTAAGCAAGGCTGCCTCTCTCGCCCTTCCTATCGTCCTTAAAGCCAGCCTAACAAGCCTGGTTTGATCCCAGGCTGTTAATTTAAATCATATACGGAAATAGGTTATTTTCCTTTGAAATGACAGAAATTCTCAATTACAGCCACTGGCCACTTTCAAAGATGTTTTTAACAGAGTTACAGCAAACTTTGATCATTTTCCTGTGATCTAGGTGTGCGGTAATGCTACTGAAAATCAACCTGAGGAAGGCTGTTGTATCCAAAAACCAAAGGATTTCTTTAGTTATAAAGAAGAGCCCAATTCTTTTCTTTGATATGCATAAAAAGCTGGTTTTCTTAATGGGTTGTCAATTTTGCAATACAGCATGTAATGTAATGAAGATATGGAAATGAATGAAGATACTTCCAAGAATGGTTTGACATTTCTCCACAAGTATAGGCCAACATTTTTTAATTTCGGAGCCTAAAGTTAAGCACTCATTTTTATGCACCTACATGAAAAGTAGCCTACATTTCTGAGGAGTGGAACAGCAGCAGATGTTCCTGCTGCTGTTAATTTCAACATGGTTGTGCTCCTGAAAAGGGCTAGTGACTTTCACTGATATATGTATACTATATTATGAATGTTTGCAGTATAAGAAAAAAAAGGCTTTTCTTAAAAGTGAAGCCATTTCACTGTGTGTGTATGTGTTAGAATTGGTAGGAAACAAGATGTAAGTCATCAGACCTTAATTACCCACCAGTGATGAGTCAATAGGGAGCCAGGGAGAGTACTCAATAACCATAGAGTTTGCACTCCGCAAACTCAGATTAAATATCCACCTTCTCTGTTACCAACCTCTAAGTCAATGACAGGAACCATATTTCAGGCCCTTAGTCTGTGCACCAAACTTGTATTGACATCAAGAGAGTCCAATATGTGACGAAGGCAGCATGTGATCCTTACTGATGTCTCATGTAACTGCTCACAGCGGATTAGAAGCAAAAACATCTTTCTCATATACAATGAATATTTTACTTTGCAGTATCCTTCTTGGGTTCTTAGGTGAAATTCACTCCTATGCAAATTCCTTCCTCTCCCCTGCTTTAAAGGTTTGTGAAGCAGTAGCTTAAAGTTAAAGTGCAGTTACAGTCAGAAACGACCACTTCTGGCTTACTTGCTCCCTCCCAGTGTATGTTTTTGGGTTAGGGTTACTGCCAAAAACAAGATTTTACTCATTTACATTACAAACAGCACAGCTGGGGAAGAGCAAGTTTGGGATTCTATTCTGCCTCATGCTCCGTCAGCAAAATCGTCAGCTAAGCCCTGATTGCAGAATCAGAATTACTGGTGATTATGTAACTGATAGGGCACAACCTGACTTTCAGACTGGCATCGCAGATAGCAGTGAAGTGCTGTCACTTAGGTAAATCATCTTTTGACTAGTGAATCAAGCATGGTTTATATGGCTGTTACAGAGGTAATAAGTATGGAGCTCAACATGGCAATGTTTCCCCCCACACTTTAGACAACCTTTAATTTTAAACTTTAGGTGTGCTAATGCGGATGGACAAGATCACCTGCCATCAGACGTGTGAGGTCAGAAGGGCCCCTTGTAAACAGTGGACCATTGCTAGAGCCCTATGTTTTTTTGCTAACATGCAATAAAATAAAAAACAAAATAAAACTAAAACTTCGTCCCAGCAACTTCTGTAGCTCCTGATGATGCAGAGAGTGTACAGGCCAAATCTGAGTGAGTGCTCCTGTGACCTGGTTGATGGGATTGCAGCGCCACTCACTCATATTTGGCCAGCCACCCCCACTGTTATCATGATGGAGCAGCAGCTGGGCCAAACCTGAGCAGTGCTGTGACCCTGTGTGCCATGCCCAGAGCAGAAAACTGGGCCCAGCCCTGCGGGACAGGAGCTACAGCAGCTGCCACTGTGGGATGAGGTTTTAGTTTTATTCTGTATTTCATTTTATTGCAAGTTAACGTAACCCTTCTGCCCCTCTGAGTTGGCAGCAACAAGGGCCGGGTTCAGTATCCAGGGGTTCTGTTTCAGTAACACAAGGCATAACCGGCTCGAGCCCCCACCCAGTGACCTGGGACACTTACATACCACACCCTCCTGGGCGCCTCTAGGAGGCAATACTTCCCCTCTCGCAAGCAGACGAGTCGAGTGTAGCAAAATCTTTTAATAAAGGAAAGAATCAATGCGGCATCCCATTGGAAAGAACACCACAAACAGAGTTATAACACAAACCATAAACCCCCAAGTACATTGGCAATGTCCTTTTCCCTTAGGGTCTTAAGTCAAGTCCAACAACCAAAAGTCTCTGGTCACGCCACCCCAGAATTCAAGAGTCTATCTGTAGAGTCCCTCCCCAGCCTGGGTGAAAGGGGACCTTACGTGTCCAGGCCACCTGCCTGCTCTCCGTGGTCTGCTTCTCCTTCTCAGAACTGCTCCGCCTTACCAGCCGCTCCACTCTGCTCCTTCCAGCGCCCTCACAAACTGCTCTCGCTCCACCAGCTGCCCCGTGAGCTGCTCCAGTTTGTCCCTGCAACACTCGGCTCCGCTCGCTCTGTGCTGCTCACCCGTCTCACAGCTACTCCACTCTGCCAGCCGCTCTGCTCCACAGCTGTCCGTGGTCCCTCCAGCCATCCCACAACTGTCCACTGCCAGCTCCTCTGTTCTGCAGTATAGCTTCAGGCTCCCCACTAGTTAGCACGACTCAGTGCTCTCAGCTCAGTAATTCAGCTCTTTGTGATTTCAGCTCTCTATGAGTCTCAGCATATAGTAGGGAGCCCCAGTGCTAGTGCACCATTAGCCAAAGTGAGTTCAGCTCAGCACCGGTATCTAGAGTCTAAGGATAAAAAAAATCAACTCTGACTCCACAGTGGAGAGAGAGGGGTGGAATTGGTGCATCTGGCTCCACAAGGAGACTGCACCACCAGACACAGATACCTGTCCCACCTTCTCAATTCACTGGGTTTTGGAACCCATGTCCCTTGTCTAGCAAGTACCACCCAACTGAGGTTGAGTCATTTCTGTCACAAAGCAGTCCCACAGCTCAGCACCCTGGGATGGGGTAGGCGTGCCTATGCAAATATTTGAGACTTCACATTCCGGACATTCTTTCCACACTTCCCATAATTCACCACCTGATGTCAGGGTACAGCTCATCCTGACTCTGCTTACATTAATGTTATTTCACATTAGCAAAAAAGACAGGACTCTAGCAATGATCCACTGTTCACCACGGGCCCTTCTGACCTCATACATCTGACTTCAGGTGAATTATCCATCTACATCATCACATTAATAGTTCAAAATTAGACTGAACCTTTAAATTAGGCTGGAGCTGCTGCTATGGGGTGAAGTGCAAGACAGACTTGCTCTGCATTCCCCCAGGACCTTCCTGCCCCCCAGGCCTCCCACACCTGTTGGGCAAGAGAAAGAAGGAGAGTCGAGACAATGAAATGTCAAGAAATCCCCCTCCCCCCCACCAAAAAACTTATAATATTCTAAACAATACAAAGAATTTCAGGAGCTGTAGTCATTGGCAGGATTTTTCACACCACTGACTCATGCAGCTTTGTTGACCTAAATGTTAACAGTAGACCAGGCCTGTGGCTTGGACTATGTGCCTGCATGTGGGAGTAAGGTTGGAGGTTAGGGTGGAGGTTAGGAGGAACATGGGGATGGGGGTGGGGTGTTGCCTCCCAAACTGGATACATCACACAGGCAACATGGTGGGGGCACCCAGGTTTCTCCCTTTATTTGGCCCTGCTTCCTCCCCATGGAGGAACATCCGGGAGAGCAAGTGGTGATGTCGGGAGTGCTGTGCATCCAGGTCAGTTTCCTCACATGGGCTGCGTAAGGGAGTTATATATATAAGGGAGCAGCTCCTGACCCTCACTGCAGGGCTCCACCTTGGGGCCGTTTTAGTTTTACTAACCTATAAAATAAGAGACTTGCCCCAGAAACACAGACATCGAGACACAGGGGCCACATTCTAATCAGAGCTGGTAACATTGTAGCAAGTGAACATAAGCTCTGAGCTGCTTCCCAAGTGCCTATGTAGTTACCGCATTGACTGTGTCAAGCCCAGTGAGTGACAGTGAGAGGGAAGGATAAATGTGAGTGGAATGTGCTTAGGCAGATGGGCAAAGGGGCAGACTTTAGCGATGGATTTGTTTGATGTGTGCATTGGATGTTTATGTATCTCTAAAACTAGGGAGACATGATTCAGAGCTACATGAAAGTGCTCGGTTCTGGTTATACAAGAATTTATTTTTATTCTAATGTTGATTTTTAAGTGGTAGCTGGTAAACATGGCAAATAATTAAGTTAAAACAAAAATTAAGGGTGATTAAATGAACGTAAATAGTTTTTGTGATTTCAAGTGCCCTGTAATTGAAGTACCACTAATAATTGGCAAAACCAGAAGTTAGACTTATTATTAATAGTATTAAGCCCCTTGCTCTCCCTCCCCAAATATAGAAGTCAAGCTTATGCCTGTACACATTTGTGTGAGCTACCTGAACCTTCTGTGTGTGTGCATAGGAGCAAGCATACGCTGTGTTCCTAGTTAATCACACAGAGCAGGTGGGTGGAGAGTGCATGAGGAGGGCAAATGAGTGAAGCCTTGACTCCACCTTCTCTATTTGCTTGCAGTATAGCTGAACCAGCCCCATAATGCCATAATTTTCCACTGCTGTAGACCAGTTGGAAACATCTACTCCAACCCCCGGAGCAAGGAGGGAAGCAGGAGGGAATTGGGACTCAGAGGAGATGAGTCTTTCTCCCAGCACCATGCCTGAGGGGGTGGGACTTAAAAGCCACCTCATCTATTGTTCTGGGCTGGCCTAAAATCACAATCTACCCCAAAACAATTTTTATTTGAAAAGACAAAACACAGCCTGTAAGTGTAGGCTAATGCCATCTCATCACTGGGATATCAGCTTGTTTTTATTTCTTCTGTAAACTAACATTCTGACCTTGTTTTCTTGATCAAACAACAAAAAGAAGGAAAGGAGAGATCAAGAGAGAGAGAGAAAAAAAACACACAATAAAAGTAGACTCAGAACCTTAAAAAGAGAGAGAGTGTGTGTCCTTACATCCTATTGAATAACTATGGTTTTATTATAATCTCATACAACCCCCTACTGGCCTCAATTTTTTCTCCTGTGCATTTCTTAGAATGGCCCTCTCTCTCTCTCTCTCTCTCTCTCTCTCTCTCTCTCTCTCT
>NC_133769.1:88572731-88820809 GCF_003597395.2 Chelonoidis abingdonii
GTGCAGTGCTAGGAACAGCTAAGATACTGCGCAGAACCCTCAAACTCCCAGGCCTCTGGTAGAGGACCCGAGGTTGAGGAAGACACATACCACCCATAGGGGTGAGAGGGGAATTTATTTATTATTATATATATATATAAACTCAATATTCTTCACTGAGTCACTCTGTTCAATATTTCTTTTCTAACGGAAAAGGATAGTTTTATCAAGCAGCACTGGTTCTCTGTACTGTTCTGCCATTCAGCCCTCCGCAGCATCAAACCTTGGTGTTCTATATTATTTTAAGTCACATTAAAATCACAATGGCGACATTTGACAGGAATTGACTATATCCCAGTCTAATGAGTTGTCAGAATTTCTGCAATGTCACTCGTCTTCCAGGCAGGTTATTATTATGAAGGCTGTCAGAAGCGGGTGAAGATGGGGTGAGCAGTACATTTTCCAGTCAGCGGGGAGCTGAGACTCTGTTCACATGAGATCAGCAGGGAGCTGTGGGAACATGCCTACCATGCAAGCATCCACCAGGACTACCATTTAAGAGAGCTCTAGGGGTTCATGGAAAACTCAGTGAGGTTTCCTCTAATGTATGCCCTAATGAGCCTTAGGAGGGTGTTCTGCCTGCCTGTATGCCTTTAGTGTGGTAAAGCAGAGTGGACATTCTCATACAATAGTAGGCTTAAATTCAGCTTCTTACCAAGGCCTAATTCATGGGCGGAACAGCTTTTCTAATACCTTTAGAAGAGAGGTACAGTAGGTCATTTCAATAACTAATTGGAGTTGACAGTTGCATATCTATCCACCTCTCAGACCTAGTGACACGTTGTGAATCATGGGGGTGCTGTATTCCATTGACATTCAGCCTCTTACGGAAGAAGAAGATTTTGTATTTACATGAGCCTAGATCCTCAAAGGATCAATGGGAGTTGGGTGCCTAAATACCTTGGAAGACCTGGACCATGGTGCTTTACATGTTCAAAAAGACAGAAGTAAATTAATCCTCACCACACCCCCATGTGGCAGGTAGATCAGTCAGCGTTGTTATCCCTCTGTGCCACCAATCCCCATCTGTAAAATGGGGATAATAATGCTCCCTTTCTCCCACCTTTTATTTTATAATCTCTTCAGGGTAGACACTGTCTCTTGCTATGTATTTGTACAGGGCCTAGCACAATAGAGCCCTGAACTGGTTTGGGGGCCTCTAGACACTACCATAATGCCAATAAAATAATAACAACAATGCTGCTTTACAGATAGAGATGCTAAAACCAGAGATTACCAGACTTGCTCGAAGCCATCTGCCAAGCCTGGGACTAGAAACCAGGTCTCTCAACTCCCAATCCCGTGCTTAATATGCTAGATTGTAGCGTAAACAGTTATGGCTTTTTATTCTGCATTGGTTGATTTTATGTTGGGGGACAGTTCAGTCATCCTTTATCATAAAACAGCATGTCCACCTGCTAGTTCACACACAGATATTGCTGCTGGAGCATGCATATGGTCAGTACTGTTGACTCTTCCATTAGAAAGCAAGCATGTATCACCCAGATACAACAGTTAACATCCAGAACTCCTCAGTGAAGAACCTCGTAACTACTTTGGAACACAATTCTAATTACACATTGAGCTGTCAGTCTTCCTTGTCAATATAACAACATCAAGAATGTCAACAACAAAATCAAGCACAGTCGCTTTACACGTGGAAAGAAGCAACCCTCTCTCCAGGAGTGGTTTGTGCTAGCTTGAGGAATTTTCACTCTGTGTTTACTTAGGTCTACTTTTTATGCTGGTGCCCTTGAAGCTCTCTCAATAAATTGCTCATCTCAAACAGCTGATATAAAATCATTTAGCTTCATTTTATGCTTCTTCAAAGCCTTCTTCATCACTCATTAATAGTTAATTCCACACCAGATAAGAAATGTAGAGTTTGCCAAATTGGTTAGCACTTTGGTCTGAGACCAAAGGAGACTGTATGGACTATAATGCTGCTTGCATTCATAGAACAAACCAGTAACATGTCCTTTCCTTATCCACAAAGTTTTAATTGCTATTGATTTTAGAATCTGCGATTTTTATTGCGCTCAGATATTACAGTGGTGGGCAGCAGTATAAAAGCCTAAAATGGATAAAACAGGAACCAGGTAAATGATCATTTACCCAAATATTTTCAAGTAAGGATCATTTGGAATGCAAGAATATATCAGATTCATTCTTTTTTTTTAAAAAAAAAAAAACCAACAACACTGGTAATGTGGGAAATACGTTTTAAAAAACCAAGTAAATGCAACACACACTAGTAAAGAGAGCTCAGTTTTGTTATGGTGGTGTGATCACAGAAGCTTTTGCTACCATACAATTTTTAATTAGTCCTCAAAAAATTATTCTGCTTCACTTATATAGAGTACAGTAAACAGCTATATAAAATGCATGAGGAATTAAATAAATAGGCTTTGTTCATATGTGTTGACCTTTAGAAGACAAAGATGATAAGAGAATGACATTTCTGTTTCCGTTTGTATTTATCATGTGGCAGGTCAATGTTCCCTCATGAAATATACAGTGATTATGAGGAAAAAAAAAAAAACCACACAAGTGAAATTCTTTGCTTCACACTTCAACAATCTTCCAGCCGTACAAATGCATTCATGCATGTATAGCTGTCATGTCCAATTCAGACAATTTTTTAATAGCTTTAGTTCTTCTGAAGTGCCACTTTGAGTGATAACCCTGATACCTGTAACTAAATGGTTAATCTGTTCACCATTGTGAATGTAATCAGTGGTCTGAGACAATAGAATTCCAGATTTTTTGATGTCTGAAATAAAATGGTTTAGTAACATACCTATATTATATATGTATATTATAACAGAGAAAGAGAAAATACATTTTAAAGATGACAAAACAATTGATTTTCTTTCTGCCAAAATGGTATATTACATGTAAGACTTAAGGCCTTGGTCTGAAGTCACTGTTCCATTATGGATTTTTTAGTATAATTGAATGCCACATTGCAGTTCCCTTGTTCCAATTTCCATGAATGAATTTAGTGGTATTCTTGCCTTGAAAATGCTGTGACCATTACAGGAATCTTATCAAGTGTACCCAGACACGGTGTGCAGTCTCCAAAGTAAGAGAAGAAAAAACAGCAACAGTAGAGGGTATGTAGCTAGTTTTCCTCTCTGTACATTCAGGGCATATGCAACAGTTCTGCTCAGGCAACTTTAATTTGCTGAGCTGGCAGCTTGGAAGCACATTACCTGAGGTCTTATTCAACTTGGCCCATTACAAAGGTTACATTCTTTCACTTGTATGAGCTATTTATACCAGTACATTTTTCTTCCACATCAGACATTCAGGTCTTCACTATTTTCCACTCAACTTGTCAAACAGACTAATTTTGACCATTGCAAGACACACAGCCCCCATCTCACTCAGTAACTGAACTTTCCATTTTTCTGACAGTATTTCATGGCCATAAAAACGTAAGAACGGCAATACTGGGTCACACTAATGGTTCCTCTAGCCCAATATCCTGTCTTCCGACAGTGGCTGGTTGCAGATGCTTCAGAGTGAATGAACAGAACAGGGCAATTTATTAAGTGATCCATCCCCTGTCACCCAGTCCCAGCTTCTGGCAGTCAGAGGTTTAGGGACACCCAGCGCATGGGGATGTGTCCTTGACCATCTTAGCTAATAGTCATTGATGAACCTATCCTCCAAGAACTTACCTCATTCTTTTTTTCAGCCCAGTTATACTTTTGGCCTTCACAACATCCATGGGCAATGAGTTCCATAGGTTGACTGTGCATTGTATGAAAAAAAATACTTCTTTATGTTTGTTTTAAACTTGCTGCATATTGATTTCATTGGGTGACCTCTGGTTCTTCTGTTATTGAAAGCCTTTTTGACTGCCACTGTACACTGAGCTGACATTTTCAGAGAACTATCCACAATGACTCCAAGATCTCATTCTTGAGTGGTAACAGCTAATTTAGACTCCATCATTTTGTAGGTATAGCTAGGATTATGTTTTTGAATGTACATTACTGCACTTGTCATCATTCAATTTCATCTGCCATTTTGTTTCCCAGTCACCCAGTTCTGTGAGATCCCTTTGCAACTCTTTGTGGTCAGTTTTGGGCAATTTATCTTGAGTAATTTTGTATCATCTGCAAATTTTGCCACCTCATTGTTCACCCCCTTTTCCAGATCATTTATGGATATGTTGAACAGCAGACATCCCAGTACTGATCCTTGGAAGACCCCGCTATTTACCTCTTTCCATTGTGAAAACTGACCATTTATTCCTACACTTTGTTTCCTATCTCTTAACCCATTACTGATCCGTGCGAGGACCTTCCCTCTTATCCCATGATTACTTACTTTGCTTAAGAGTCTTTGGTGCGGGGCCTGGTCAAAGGGTTTCTGAAAGTCCAGTACCAGGGCTGGCTTTAGAGAAATGGCACCCTAGGCAAACTTGTGTTTTGGTGCCCCCCCATCACCCCTGGGCCCCATGGGCTTCCTGGTCTCCTCAACCCCCCATCACCTCTGGGCTTCACTGCCTCCCCTCCAGGGTTTAATTTGTATTGAAAGAGGTGCCAGACCTCAGCCCTGGCACAAATTAAGTACTGGAAGGGCAGCCTAATAGCAGTGGCTGTTCGCTGGGCACCCAGCTTTGAAGGAAATGCCAGTGCCAGCAGCAGTGAGGAGTAGGGGTGGCATGGTATATGGTGTATTCCACCCTTACTTCTGCACTACTGCTGTTGTTTGTGGTGCCTGGTGCTGCATCTTACCAGAGCCCGCAGCCCTCTGGCCACTCCTGGCTCAACAGGGGTGCCATTTCAGATTTTTGAGGGATGGGGGGCAACTTTAACTGTGATTCCAGGGGCAATTTAGGCAATCTGAAATAATCCCAAACACACTGTATAAGTAGCAGATTGGAAGAACTGAGTGTGACAGATAATAATTTAGGAATTAGCTGACCGGAGCACCGTATCTAATTTCTATACAATGAAAGAAAAAAATATATACAAATTCCAGCTTTGTACACTATCTTTAGTAGAGATAAATATAAATAAATAAAATTTGTTTAAAATCTGCTTACTTTTCTAACAGATAAATGCTATGCTACTGCCATTATCTACCTTATTTTAATCAATTGTCTTTCACACCACTAAAATCATGTTTATTTAATTTTAACATGTGACTGAGGTTTTTCTCTCTTTCATTAAGATACAGAATTTATTTTTATAATTATTTTGGCATTTACATTTACTGATCACAATCATGTACATGACTCACTAACATTTGACTCCATCATTGCTATTAGTATCATACTTGCAACTCCATTTATTTCCATACGAATTTTAAGTTATTTTACAGCTGTAACTAAAAATACTATTTGAAAATAAGCAATTTTCATCTGCACAGTGTCTAAAGTTATGTGTTTAGTTATTTTTTTTAAAATTGGCACTGCTAAGGTGAGTACAATCTAAATTTACACTCTAGAAGGATACTAGTATTTGATTGTTCCATTTTAAATAATGAATGACAAAGCAAACTATGGTGGTAAAAGTAATAATGATGATTACTCCGGCCGAGACAGGTTAGGCATTGTAGAACTCACGAATCAAAGAATTAAATTTAAACATAAGAGGGAAATAAAATTATGAAGGGCACAGACCAAACTCTTAGGTAAATAATCTGGCTGTGGTGACTTATTACTGCTTAATTTCTCAGTTTGTTCCAAAACCACCTCTAGTAACACCTCAGTCTAGGACAGTTTCTCAGATTTGTCAGCTAAAAGGAATGTGGGAATCTCCCTCACATCCTGTACAGTGAAGACCAATAGAAAGAATGAATTTAGCTTCTCCGCAACAGCCTTATCGTCCTTGAGTGTCCGTTTAGCACCCCAATCATCCAGTGGCCCCCACTGATGTTTGGCAAGCTTCCTGCTTCTAGTGCCCTTATAACAATTGTTGCTGTTAGTTTTTGTGTCTTTTGTTAGTTGCCCTTCAAATTCTTTTTTGGCCATAAAGGACTGCCCTTCGAGACTCCGTTAAATGTAGGATTGCCAATAGTATTAATTGCTCTGATGAAAACATACTGTATAAACAGCAGATCGGAAGAACTGAGTGTAACAGATATTGCAATCCCATGCAATATCTTTGGGGACCATATTGCCCTAAGTTAAGGTATCACTGTGGGCCTATTGTATGTCACTCCGGGGGGAGAGTTACAACAGCATCTCCAAAAACCAAAACGGAGGGGTGATTAAGATGAATTACTTAGGTTAAGCACATCTCCAGAGAGCTACCACCTTCTGTAAAGGCTGTATATACTGGTCAAACTAGGTTTTCCGAAGACCAACAGACAAAGAAAGGGCTTTTGACATAAAAAGACTGGACTTTTAAACTGACTTAGGATCTTCTTTCTGATCCAGCAAATGGACAGTATCTTCTGTCCAAGAGGGCCCCAACCATGGTGGAAGGATTGAAAAAACTTTGGCCTATTAGGGACCCCCAAGCCTGATGGATGACCCCAGTAAGCATTTAGTATGTGCATAGGAACTTTTATTTTTGTATGTGTTTTTTCTATAATTCTTTTACATTAAGAATAAAGGTGCTTGCTTAGAACGAGCTGTGTAGTAATCTGTGGGCAATACACTTGTCATAGTGCCTGGAGAGAATGCAAAGTGCAGGCACTGGTCTTTAGGCAGACTGGTTTGCTCAGGATATGACAGTGCAAGACAGGGAGCTGTGCAGCTTTAAAACCCTTGGTCGGAAGGGAGTGGGACAAGGGTTCTTCCCCAGAGACAGGTGATGGCTGGTCTTGACCGGGCACTCTTGACTGGGACACCTGAGACTTGACTGGGCACTCTTGGAGTGGACCACGGAGGGGGGAATACAGGAGCACTTACCCTGATACTGTGACACTGAGGTCCATCAAGAGCTACCATGGAGACTAACCATGTGGGATAAAGCTATGTGAGCCTGATGATGAATGATTCTTACTCGCAGCTCCCAGAAAAAGCAGGGAGGAAAAAAAACAGAACTAGATTCTGAGCTGTGCCTCCTGAAAGGTGAATTAAAGAAGGTGCAGCCTTAGGCCACACTAGGGAGTCTGCTGTAACTGAAAGAAACTCCTAGATTTACTCTAACTTATACAGGAGGCTATTCTGGCCTCAGCGCAGACTAGCATCTGGAGGTTGCCAATGTGGCTTAAAGCCAACTTTCCTTCCCTTTTCCCCAGGCTGAACCTCCGTTAGTTTACCTTTCAGGAGGTGCAGTTCAGAATCTAGCCCAAGAATTTAAATGCCCAGATGATTAACTATTTCATAGCTGTACGTTTGAGCAGAGACAACCAGCGAAGTGCTTATCCCTTAATCTCAGCCTACTTCCTGCACCTGTCCAGTTGGTGCTACAAAAATATCAGTGACATATAAAAACTGCAGCACTGTGAGAACAGATATAGCAAAATAAACAACACAGGGGCTAAAGGACCAGTAGTATTACTTTCATATTTAATTAATTACATGAAGTTGTCACAGAATTCCCAGTCTGCAGTGCCAGATAGGCACAGACTCTGGGGACCTTGCCACAGGAGATACAGCCAGCTTGCTGCAGAGTGTCTTGGGCTAAAGGACCTACATTTGTGGGTTCATGCTCCAGAAATGGGGTCTCTCAGAACAAATGCACAGTGAACACTGATAGACTTTAAAAACACTAGGGTATTTTTTCAGCTAGGAAAAAACCTTCTATATATGCTAAAACCCAAACACATTCTGCCTCAGCTTAATCTCTAGCTGCTCCTACATCCTGGCTTCCTCCTCTTATTTCCCCTGGTACCATATTTCCCCGGGATGCCTGGTACTCAAAAAGATGAAACAGCTTAAACAGTCACTAGAGGGAGCAATACTAAAAGCAAACATATAGGAATAATAAAGGCATAAGGGTTACCTTTGATTTAGAGAGTAGGCCCTATGTTTGAATAGTGATTTTGGGAAGCTACTTGAGAAACTTGATAGATCTTTAATAGGGTTTAATTAAACATCAGCCCCTTTAGGGTGTCTAAAGTTGATTTTATTAAAGGGGAAAAACACTTTTCATATCTTGGGTTATCACTTTTTCCTTGTGGGAAGCACCCCGAGTCACTGCTGTTCCTTGTAAATAGGGCTTACCTTTCCCTCTTCATTTTTGCATCAGGCGTAATGAAAGATTACGGTGGCTGAAATATAACAGAAACTGTTGCTGTTCCCAATGTGAGCTGATAAAAGCAATATTTGTCTTAGATGTATCTACAGGGCCCATCACCATAGTAACTCTGTTCTTTCACCAAAGGCTTCCAAACCTGAGAGAGGTACTCTGGATTGTTTTGGTAGCTGCAGTTGTAGTAATTATAATCTTCTCTCATTAGCTATTTGCAAAGAGATAAGCATTCCCTGACAATGAGTAGGCTGGGACTCAGACTCCTCTGTCCCTCTCCAGCTTTCTGAAGTTTTCCTTTTGGCACTGTCACCTACTTTGTTTCTAGAGTTGCCAACCCTCCCAGTTTTGCCAGGAGCTTCCCGGAATCAGGCTCTCTCTCCTGGAGGCTACTGAAGCAAAACCAGGTGATTTTAGGTGCTAAAAGTCTGGCAGTGCAGCGGGGCTAAGGCAGATTCCCTGCCTGCCCTGGCTACACGCCACTCCTGGAAGCAACCAGCACATCCCTGCAGCTCCTAGGGGAGTGCAGGGGGTCTCTGTGCGCTGCCCCTGCCCCGAGCGCTGACTCCATGGCTCCCATTGGCCAGGAACTGCAGCCAATGGGAGCTGCGGGGGTGGTGCCTGCAGGCAGAGGCAGTGCACAGAGACCTCCTGGTTCCCTGCCAACTAGGAGCTGCTGACAGAGAGATGTGCTGGTCGCTTCTGGGAGCCACCTAAGGTAAGCGCTGCCCGGCCAGAGCCTGCACCCCTCACCCCTTCCCACACCTCAGCCCCCTACCCCAGCCCAGAGCCTGCAATGCTCATACCTTCCTGCACCCAAAATCCCTCCCAGAAACTGCACTATGCACTCTTTCCCACACTCCAATCCCCTGCCGCAGCTCACAGCCCACACCCCAACTCCCTCCCAGATCCTGCACCCCTCACCCCCTCCTGCATCCAAACTCTCCTAGAGCTTGCACCCTCTCCCACAGCCTAATCCCCTGCCCCAGCCCAAAGCTTGCACCCAAACACCCTCCCAGATCCCACACCCCAACTTCCTGTCCCAGCCTGGTGAAAGTGAGTGAGGGTGGGGAAGAGCGAGCAACAGAGAGAAGGGGGATGTAATGAGTGGGGCCGCGGGCATGGGGAGGGGGCAGGGCAGGGGCATGGCCTCGGGGGAAAGCAAGGGGATTAGGTTGCCAACTGTCTAATCCCACAAACCCAATTTGTTTCTGAGGGTGATTTCAGGCGAGCTCTGTGGGCCAGTTCAGGGAAGACAGAGCCAATGACTCAGTGACGTTATTTGCATGGGTCACTGCTATTCAGTTGAAGTAAAGGTTACAGACTCAGACCTTAACTGGCTAGGTAAGTGACATACAGTAAGACATGGCAGACCTGTATAGATTAGCAATGACTCGTGAGTACTTCTGGAGCAGGGGTAACTTGACAGAGGAGGATGAGGATGACTCAGTATTGATGGATAAAAGAAGAGCTCTGCTTTTTAAATGCGTGTTAGCTAGTTACCATTTCAGTGTCATGTACAGATAAAGTGCAGTATTATTCCTTTGACACACCATTTTCCCCCCAATGTTAACTACCATGCTGCTGACTTTATAATGAATTGTCTGACAGGTTACTTAAAGTGAGATTATTCAGCCATTAAAATTCTTTGGGTCTCCACACAATAATACAGTTGATTAAAACGGGATTGTTTATCCTTGGATTTGACGTCTACTACTACCTACATCTTTAATTGTGTCATTTAACCCTCTAAATCGCCAGAGGAAAGATTGAATAGGAGCTTTTCTTTGTACATTTATGGCAAGAATCCTTTCCCGACAAAACCACAATATGAGCTGAGGTGTTTTAAACCCCATCCACCTGTGCATGTAAATTCATAAGAGTGTCACAGGTATGAACTAGCTTTCCCCCCTCCTAATTATGCACCTGAAGCATTCTGTCAAAGCAAGTAGTCACTTGCCTTCTGCAGAGTGATATCAAAGTAATATCACATTGGTTATTTTTATTTTCATTGTAATCCACATTGATCAAAAACAACAGATAATGCTGATTCCTAAAATGTAAAATCTTTGCCTAGTAGTGCTCAGAATTGTGTACAGCTATTCTAAGTGGCTATTGGTCATTTAGCACACGCAATACAGCGGCTTCAGATCCAAGCTGAGATATGGATAGATATTAGATAGAGAGAAAGATACAGGCTGGGCTGGTAGCATTACCTGTTAAGGTTTCCTGACACTTCCCACATGTCACAGCCTTAGGTGAGCTCTCTCTGCTGAACACTTACCTGGCTACGGTGTTTGGGTCCCAACATGCTGGGCCCGTGTACTTTTAAGATTCCCTGCATCTGGGTAGGCTACAGCACGGTCTCTTTCCTTGCTCCCTCTGGCACACTTCCTGGGTGCAGATGATCTGTCTGTCATCCCTTCATGGAAGTGGGACCTCACAGGTCATCTGCCTTAGACCCCCCAGGATTAGTGCTAATTGCCCAGACTCCCAAGTTGCATAAGCACACCCGTTCCCAGAGCGCCGACCTTGTGGGCACTCGGGATTATAGTTGACCTCTCCCAGTGATAGTGGAAGGGCATAGAATTCCTTTTGCAAAGTCTGCATGCTAATGCAATTGCTCTTTACTTTCAACAGCAGACCCAGGCAAAACCATAAAACACCTGCCCACCTTTCCTTATTTCAGTTTTCTCACCATGCTGGAGAGTTCGTAGGCTTAGGTCAGAGTCCTCTGGGATGTCCAGCACCCTCCTGCTGCACACATAGGCTGTGGGTATCATAGGCTGGGGGAGGGCTCCCCAACAGCTAGACGTGCTCCTGCCCATTCTCCGCCCTAGACCCCCCCCCTCCATCCAGTCTCCCTGTGGGGTGGCCCCAGCTCAGACTGCACCACCTGCCCTCCTGGTGCTCTGGGGCTCAGGAGAGCTAGCTTGGGGTGGGGGCCAGCGGCTGCAGTGGGGAGGAAGGGCGGTCTGGGGTCAGGCGCAGAAAAGGCAGGGCCTTCAGTGGAAGGAGTGGGGCTGGGGGCTAGCCTTCCCCAGCCAACAGTTCACATGCCATTCACAGCCTTGCCTTCTGCTTCTGGTCTTTTCTTTCTGAACTGGTTGGTGAAAGAGTCCTCATTTTATATGGTTGCAGTCTACTCTGTTATGTGACCCTCTCAGGTGTTCAAACTACCTGACTAGTTGATCCACTGCCTAGTCACTAGCCTGCCTGGGGGAACCAGCTGTGTTGGTGTGCCCACTGTATTTGTCCAAAGGTGAATTTGAATAGAAGGCTATCAAGGTTTAACATCCCTCTATTGTTAGCCCTGTGTCACCACCCTTTGGAATTTTCTTGCAAGATGGAGATAAAACAGACCGCAGAGAAAGCAGACTAGCCTTACGATCAAAATGGAGTTTTTGTTTGTTTGTTAAAGATATATACAGAGAGTTCATAATCTCACACAGAATTCATTAATTGCACATAGATTCCCCAAATCATCACACCATTATAAAACCTGTTTTTAGTTGCTTATAACTTTTGCCAAACTGTAAGTTTGGGCTGAAATTTTCCATAGCAGGTTGACGTCAGTGTCAGGTGGACTTCTTTTGGAAAATTTCATGAAGGAAAGAAAGCATAATCATTTCTGAGAACAAGGCTAGAGAAAAATGCATTGTTTTGCCCATGTGAAACAATTCAGGTGGCCTTTTCTTTTAAAATCTCTGAAGCCCCAGTTATTTGGAGCAGGGATTGGGACGTGGCGAAGACATGATTTTTACCATCACTGGGAAAATCCACCCAAATTTGGCCAAGCTATAAGCCTCTGAAAAACCGTAGTTCGCACATGCTCAGTGGATACTCTCAGATTTTAGCTAAAATTTGTGGAAGTATGGCTCTAGCCTGGGATTGAGTAGGTCCTTCCTTGCAACGGATGCTATGGGCTGTGCTGGGTCTGGATCCAGGCACCTGAACTGAGAGCAGGCAGCCTGTCTCCTTTGTTTTCAATGCCCCCCTGGCTGGGCCAAGGCAGCATGAAGGAGGAAGCTGTCTGATTCAAATGGCGAGGGGACAAGAGCTGCACTTGCAGGGCACAGGGCAGGTGGAGTAGATTGAGACAAGGAGCCTGGTATGTCCACAGACTGAGACTAGGGTCTGGCCAGGGGGGAGAGGGAAACTGAAACTGGGAGTCAGGGGGGAAAATTGGTCAAGAAGCCCTTGAAAGCAGAGTAGGAGCCAGTGGGGATGGGGAACATGGGGAGGCAGCGGAACAAGGGTACTGGAGGCCCAGGCAACGTTAATTCTGGCATTTCCTAAATGCTGAGTGCTTGACTTTGTAATAGCAAAGTTCTTTTTAGTGTGTGTGTGTGTGTGTGTGTGTGTGTGTGTGTGTGTGTGTGTGTGTGTGTGTTGTGCAGGATCCTCAGCTAATGTAAATGGGCATAACTCCATTGGCTCCAATAGCTACACTGATTTACAGCAGCAGAGGACCTGGCCCTTTAATTACTATCAGACCCTCAAATTCTTAATTTTTTTCATACAAATTAACAAAAATCCTCAATTCAAATTGTGCTTATATTTTTAAAAGTTCTGCAATTTTGTTCAACTACACTAATGTTTGTGACATATTGCCACCCCACTCCTTATAGTTTTAAAAATCTATAGCAGCGCTGTTAAAAGAAAGTGTAACCTTACAAAAAAATCTTATATAGATGGAACCCTGAAAATGACTGATGAAATGATAGATTTGTAATAAATATAGTTAACGTTTAAATATATTATAAGATGTGACCCAAATGTAATCCTGGCTGTACTGCAAGTCAAAACACTAATATACAGCCCCATTCTGAATTTCTAGTGCAGCTCATTTACAACAGGAAGGCCTCAGGTTTTGTGAGGAAAGTCTACCAGCAAATCTAGCTCTCCTGAAGAATGGCACTTCTGGACTGATGTGATGCTTGAAATGATCCATATTCATAGTGCTCAAGGGGCAATACATCAACTACACCTCCAAAAGAATCACTTGTTAAGGAGAAGTAGCCAGATCCTATTCTTAGTGATTTTAGCAAGAGAGAACGTCTGCTTTATCAATTGTTTAACATTGGAGACTGTCCTTTGAAACTGAAATAAAAAGTTACTAACCATATAGGTTAAAAATATCATGGAAGTTTAAAAAAAAAACAACACCAAAAATCAAGAACCATCTAAATTTTACTTCAGCTAGAAATGAGTAACCAACAACAGTATGTAAAACCCACTTGTATGTTACAGTGATTGTCAGTCTGACTGACAATTGTCTCTGATACTTTAACTGCTATTTTGCCAACCTCATGTTCAGTAGTTCTGAAAGAGCAGTGACTTTTAAAACTGTTTAGCATGCCTTTTAGAGAAAGATAATTATAATCCAACATATCACACCAGGCAATGCCCGTAAGATTGGAATTATCCTAACCTAGATTCCCTATGCTAATAAAATCCTATTTGGTGCTCTCTTGGCACGAAGCCAGCTATGAGTTTCTGTTGAGAAAACATTTGTATGAAAGTGCAACTTCCAGATTCTTTCTGTACAATGCTTGATTTCTCCCTCTTCTTTGACCAGCACAGGAATTCCATTTTAATTTTCATACGGATGATTTTGTTTTCCCCACTACCAGTTCCAAATCTTTAATGTCAAAACTTAAAAGAAACAACAGCACGTAACACAACAAAACTTTTCCAGAGGCAAAAGACAACAGCTGATAATTAAGGAGGAGTAGTAGGGGCAAAAGACGTATCTGGCTTTAAGACTAAGCTTGATAAGTTTATGGAAGGGATAGTATGATGGGATAGCTTAATTTTGGCAATTGATCTTTGATTATCAGCAGGTAAGTATGCCCAGGGTCTGTGAGGGGATGTTAGATGGGATGGGAGCTGAGTTACTGCAGAGAATTCTTCCTGATGCTGACTGGTTGAGTCTTCCCCACATGCTGGGTTTGGCTGATCGCCATATTTGGGGTCGGGAAGGAATTTCCTCCGGGGCAGATTGGCAGAGGCCCTGGAGGTTTTCCGCTTTCCTCTGCAAGCATGGGGCATGGGTCACTTGCTGGTGGATTCACTGCAGTGAGGTCTTCAAACCACAATTTGAAGACTTCAATAACTCAGACATAGGTTAGGGGTTTGTATAGAAGTGGATGGGGTAGATTCTGTGGCCTGCTTTGTGCAGAAGGTCAGACTAGATGATCATATTGGTCCCTTCTGACCCTAAAGTCTATGAGTCTATTACTTGGCACAGCATCCAGTGTTTTCAGAGACTTTTTAAAGGGCCTTCCTTTAGTGCAGCTGCATAATTTGTGTGCACACCATTTGCACATGCAAATGAAGGTTTTAAATATTAAATCAATATTTATGCATATATGGTTGTAGCGGGGTGGTCACCCACTCTGGCCCTGAGGGGTATAAAGACAGCGCTGGGAGAGGGCTGTTGCAGGGGGAAGCAGCTACTAGGCTAATTGGGGAAGCAACCGCAGCGGGGCCATGCCCCAATGAGGCCTCAGCTGGCCCTATATAAGAGGCTGGGAGCCAGGTGCTCAGAGACTCCCTCTAGCTTCTGAAAGGGAGGGACCTGAGTGGTGCAGGGCTGAGGAAAGGCAGAGGTGCTGAGGAGCTCCAGCCTGGAAAGCCCCAGGCTGTGGCCTAGCACAAGGCCAATGGGTGTTGGAAAGGGCAGCCCAGGGTTAGGCAAAGGCAGCAGGTCCAAACCCAACCTTGCCGGTGATGTGTAGGCTGATACTGCAGTCTGCCCCAAGGTGTGGGGGCTAGATGATGACTGGCAGTAGCCTTATACTGCGGTGAGGTGGGGATAGTGGGTAGGAGTTCCCTGGGAGGGGAGACCCTGAGACTGAGGGGTATAAGGCCAGGGGGCAGCACCCCAGATAACAGGGTCTGGGAGGGACATGGGGGCCAGGTGGCAGGCGATGCCTGCAGAGGGCACTCTGGAGGCTGGACGAGCTAATTCCCAGAAGCGACCAGCAGGAGGTGCTGTGGTGGTGAGTCTGCACCGGGTTACAATGGTGTACAATACTCACCAGCTGTAAGAGTTTTGTTCCTTTCTTACCACTATACACACACTTACACTCTCATGTGCTTGTTAGAAACATACCAGTGAAGGCTTCTGAGGTTCAGCTTGCCTACTCTGTTTTGAGCATTGTTGTAGCCTGTTGGTCCCAGAATATTAGAGACAAGGTGGGTGAGGTGCTATCTTTTATTGGACCAACTTCTGTTGGTGAGCAAGAGAAGCTTTGAGCCACAGTGTTAGCAATATTGTAAGGGACCATTCAAGGTAGGGTGTGCTAACTACTTATGCGGAACAATCTGTTCTGCCCTGCATTTTGCTGTGACACTGGGAGTTCCTTTCCTAGGCCTAAAGAAGAGCTCTGTATAAGCTCAACAGCTTGTCTCTCTCACTAACAGGAGTCTCCATGATACAAAATTGAGCCAAATGATCTGACTGCATTTGAAAGGCATGGGGGCTCCTGGCTCCCACTCCTCAAGTCCTTTCAGTCCCAGGTTCCCTAACACCACAAGAGGCAGAGGATAACAGTACTGACTGCCTAACGTCTCACCTTGGGGCTTGCCGAACCTGCCCTGCCTGGCTTGTATACCAGAGTCTAGTGTCTCCTTGTAGGCATGGGGGAGATCAGTGGGTGACCTGCTTGAGGACAGTTACCCTGAAGTTTTCCAGAGTCCCTCTTGGGAGCTGTAGAGCTACTGTGCTCTCTCCCAGAGCTGCCCAGCAACTGTCTGGCGCTTCCTGCTTTTAAATCCTTAGTCCACCCTTGACATGACTGACAGGCTCAGAGGGCAAGGTCACCCTTCTCCATGGCAGTTCTTTAACCAGTGCGGGGTTTATACACTTCATCACGCCTCCACAGCTGAAAATAGCAGTGAAGCCACAGCAGTACAGATCCTGCATGGACTATACAAGCCTGTCTGGAACTCTGGGTATGTACTCATGTTGCTAGCCCATGATAGGGTCCACGCCACCATGTCTTCACTTACCGTTAGCCATGTCAGCTGATTAAAGCTCACACAGGTATGCATACACAGGTGTAGACATAACCTAGGCCTAAAACTTGGTGATACTGCGATACCCACAAAACTCGCCTAGTGGAGACACAGCTTATAGCAACAAAACAGCGTTTTTGCCAGTTTAGCTTATATCAGTTCAGTGAGCAAAATAAGCTATCATGGCAAAAACACTTTTATGGTGGTATAACTTTACCTACACCACAGCTTTTGCTGGTATAGAAATGTTGCAAAAAAAAAAAAAAAAAAAATCACACTCCTAACCAACACTGCTTGGGTTCCTTCAAAGAATGCCCCCTTGCCCAGTATTTTCAAGGCCCAGGTGTTGAGGCCTGGCAGAGACTGTATTCCCAATTTAGGGCCCATTCCTAAATTTGAAGGGAGACTAGAAAGCCTACCACTCTCTGATCATATTGATAGGCGCTCCACCTGGTGTGCACTGAGAGGCTGATGGAAGAGAGAGAATTGTGGGAAAGAATTTCCCCTACCCACACAAGAATGCCTTTGCTGTCCCTCCCTCACACAAATTCATAGAGGTGGGTGGTTGTTTCTATGTCCCTTTATCATAAGCATCTTTCCCAAATCTGGACCTTAGCGTCCAAAAATCTGGGTGCCTGCATGAAACCTTCTAAGCTTAATTACCAGCTTAGATTTTATCTCGCTGCCACCATCCAAAAATTCCAGTGTTTTGGCTCACTCTGGTCTCCCCAAAACCTTCCCTGGGGAACCCCCAAGATGCCTTGAGTCCTACACAAAAGGAAATAACCCACTTCCCTCCCGCCCTATCTTCCCCCAGACTTCCTCTTTGGGCTAAACCTGAGAGTTTACTGATCAACCTCTTACATCACAATACTAAGAAGCATCGTCTCCTCTCTCCACAAAGAGACAAACCCCAAATACAAGGAAACAGAAAAGATTCTCTCTCTCTTCCCCCTTAGCTTCTCCCTCCGTAGATTTAACACAAAGAGAATTTCCCTCCCCTGAGCTTTGAAAAATCCGGTTTCCTGATTGGTCCTCTGGTCAGGTGTTTGGTTCCCTTTGTTAACCCTTTACAGGTAAAAGAAACATTAACCCTTAGCTATCTGTTTATGACATCCTTAGTCTCTGATACGCCTCTAACCTTCTTCCATGATCCTTTGCAAACTAATGCTCCTCCTCGTCACCTTTCGGTCGCTTATTTTTGCCCAGCCACTCAATATTCCCTTTTGTCTTCATATTTTCCATTGGTCTTTGCAGACTTTTTCTTTCTTCTCCTCCATGTCACTCTCTCTGGCTGTTTGCAGCATTGTCTGTTAGCTGGGCAACAAATCCCGTAATAACTTTGGTCTTATTCTCTGAAGGGGAAATGTTCCTGTGAAGCTGAAACACTAAATGGAATTAATGATCCTTCCTAGAATGAGATCAGCTAACTAAACTTACACAGTTCACAGCCCGCATTTGTGACAGGCTTTAGTACCCTGGCCAGAGTGTTTTCCTCCACCAACCTGATCTTTCAAATCTGATGCCCCTGGGTCTTTTGGCTCTCCTCGTACAAATGCTTGGATTGGGTTATTCAAAGAAAAGTCTGCCTACAGAGGGCATCCCAAGCAACACATTTGTACTGTGACTATCAGAATAACCCAGAAATATACCCTGATTAAAAAGTATTTATTAATTCTATGTATTTAAAAAAGGCCAAATCACAAGTTACAGTGACAAAAATAAAATTAAATAGAACTCGGCCCTTACAAACTCTCCTCCCACACCCAACCACATCAAATCCCACCTGCTACAGCAGCCCACATAGATAGATGCACCTTGCCATGTGCCCTGAGGGTCAATGGACCAGGGTTATTTTGGGTCAGGGTGGGGAGCTTGTTCCAGAACTGAGAGCCCCTCATGGAGAATGCTCTACTACCAGACAACTCTCTTAAATCCACGGAGACCCAGTTCAAGAGCATCTGCTGACTGCAACTGTGGCAGGATGGCATGGGGGGAGAGAGAGGAGGTCTCTCAAGTAGTAAGGTCCCAAACCTTGCTTTGTTGGTTACAAAATCAAAATGGCCAATGAAGCTAAAGGACCAAATTCTACTCTGTTACACCAGTAAAAATCAGGATTAACTCTACTGAAGTCAATGAATCTACTTCGGATGTACACTTATGTAAATGCCTGGGAAGGCCCAGTACCCTGCTGGAGCTCCCCTTCTGGTGATAACTCCGCACTACCCTTTAATCAGGTCTGTGGCTTCAGGTCTGTTACTTTTCTTTGATTGACACAAGCGCTTATCTACTGTGGGTTTTCTATACCAGTGTAGCTGAACCAAAGGAGCTGCACCACTGGTGCAACCCCTAGGGTAGATGCATTCTACAGGTATAAAAAGTGACTTGCTTGAAATGAGAGTAAGGTGCAGCAGTCAACATTACTATTTACGCCGATGTCCCATTTGGGGAAGGTGGAGATGGTTTGAACAATAAAGTTTCAGATCAAGAATTGAAAAAGGAACTTGGGTGGCTCTGAAGTATCTAGGGCTGACAGAATGGGATTATTGCTGGTAGTTTTTTCTCAGCAAATTCAGCTTCAACCAGGAAATAATACTGGATAGCTCAACTTTCTCACAGCAGTGACAGCTGAACAGGAACCAGCCCTCTCTGGCTGATATTACAGGGTGATGGTGTGTGAGTGATGTCAGTCAGGGTTTGCACTTGCATAGATAACATAGTATAACGTATTTCTGCATTGAAGTGTCACTGCCATCGGATGTCCTGCTGCTTAATGTGTTTCCTTAGGAACAAAATGTAGGCAGTTGAGTTAGTTTCCCATCCCTGTGCATAGAAACAAAATTTCATCCATACACATAAGGTTCAAGGGTTGTATTAATCTAAAACAAAAGCTCTTTCCTGATCATTTCCTGTTGAGTATTGGTCTAAATATCCTGGCCTAACGGCAGAGAAGAATGCAAGTTGTTACCAAACCAGGGAAAATAGAGGACAAAGGGTGAAATTCACTCCTGTGCAGAGCGACAGAGCAAGGCCCACGTAAGAAAACTCTCCGACTCAGAATGATTTTATCCACACAGTAAACAGCAAATTACTCACTGAGAAAAATGAGTCCATTTCCAGATCAACCAAGCTATGGAGTACTCAGGAGTACAGTGTAGGACATTATATACAATGCATGTATGATTACCTGCCCTATGGGCAGGTGGAGTATGTGTGCATCTGGTGCAAGGAGCTCCTGACCCTGAAAGATCATGTACAGGCTTTGGAGACCACGGTGGCTGAGCTGGAGTACCTAAAGGAGTCAGAGAAGTACAAAGATGAGACTTTCCTGGACACAGTAGAACAGTCACACCCCCAGTCTGACACCCTCTGTGCTGTTGAGGAGGATGAAAGCCTCAGGGAAGGAGAACATCCAACTGCAGAAGAAGGAAATGATCCCATAGTTGAGACCCTCTGTGATGTTTTTTACATGAACTGTGACCATAAAGATCATTGTTGCAACCAAGATCCTACAGTTGCACCAAATCTTGTACAAAGGAGGTTAAGTAAGGTGTCTATGGAAAGTTTGTAATTTGCTGGTTATGATTATTCTGTCTGCATGTATCACTTTTGTATTTGAAGTTATGAATATTGGCTATGTACTTGTATCTCAATGTGTTTGATTCTAAGTAGCATCAATGAAGCATTTAGTCAGCTTCTTGAGAAAGGACTATTCTGAGTAAGTGCCCAATCAAGAAACACTTAACTGACAACGGACTTTGGGAGACGCCAATCCACATTGTTCCCAGCTTTCCTAGGAACATTCAAACTAACATGTAAACAATGGCATTGGCCTACAAAAAAGCTGAATCATTCATGGTTGTGTGACTTCCCCAGGCTACAAACTCCATCTTGTTGCTGTGATTTTTGCACAGAACAACAAAGGGGTTTCTGCCCACAAGAGAGAATATAAAAGGCCCTGGAAGCCCCTCCATTTTGTCTTCAGCTGGTTCAAGAGATGGCCTTTCCACCCAAGAGATGCCTGAAAGAAACTGGAACAAAGATCTGTAACTACGGAGGTGTGAGTGATTGCTGGACCCAGGCCAGAAACCACAATGTTAGTCTGAAAAGGATTGGGCCCAGACTAGGAAGGAGTCTAGTCTGTGAAAGAAGTTTATTGGGATATCTCTGAGGGTGAAATTTACCTGTATTCAGTTTCCTACTGTGTTAGGCTTAGACTTGCATGTTTTGTTTTATTTTGGTTGGTAACTTACTTTGTTCTTACTTCTTATCAAACTGTCTGTACTGGGCTATCTTGATTATCACTTCAAAGTTTTTTTCTCTTACTTATTTGGCTTCTCAGAGTTGGTAAGACAACTCCCACCTTTTCATGCTCTCTGTATGTGCGTATATATCTCCTCAATATATGTTCCATTCTATATATCTGAAGAAGTGGGATGTAGCTCACGAAAGCTTATGCTCAAATAAATTTGTTAGTCTCTAAGGTGCCACAAGTACTCCTCTTCTTTTTACTTTGTTCTGTCTGTTATTACCTGGAACCACTTAAATCCTACTTTTCATACTTAATAAAATTTCTTTTCTTTATTAATTAACCCAGAGTTAGTAATTAATACCTGGGGGAGCAAACAGCTGTGCATAGCTCTCTATCAGTGTTTTAGAGGGCGGACAATTTATGAGTTTATCCTGTATAAGCTTTATACAGATTAAAACTGATTCATTTGGGGTTTAGACTCCCAGAAAGACTGAATACTGGGTGCTGGAAAAGTCCATGTTAACTAAGAAACCCCTGGGCTAAGTGAATCTTCACTTCTGACCACTGCACAGGGGCATGGCCCAACCTCTTGGTCTATGGTGTAGCTGACTGGAATGTCTAACTCCCAAGAAAGGAGTGGAGGGAAGCCTTCTCTGGCGAGGGGGAGGGTGGTGGTGGTGGTTTGCTCTCAGTGGTACCCCAGCACATCCGGTGACAGTCTTGAGGGAGTTTATGACTCAACCTGTCACACCCTCCTTCCAGATGATGTTGCGGTATCCTCTCACACTGAGGATACCTGTCCGGGGGAGGGGACTCCAGTTATTAGGAAGAGACAGGTATTAGTAATAGGTGATTCCATCATTAGAACCATAGATACCTGGGTATGCAATGACTGGGAGACCTGCACAGTGACTTGCCTGCCTGGTGCAAAAGTTGTGGATCTCTTGAGATATCTAGATAGGCTTATGTGTAGTGCTGGGGAGGAGCCAGTGGTCGAGGCACATGTAGGTACCAATGACATAGGGAAGGATACGAGAGAGGTTCTGGAGGCCAAATTTAGGCTGCTAGGTAAGAGACTGAAGTACAGGACTTCCATGGTAGCATTCTCTGAAAGGCTTCCAGTTCCATGTGCAGAGCTAGTTAGGCAGAACTGCAGGGTCTCCATGTGTGGATGAGATGATGGTGTAGGGAGGAGGGGTTTAGATTTATTAGGAACTGGGGAAACTTTTGGGAAAAGGGGAGCCTATACAGGAACGATGGGTGCCACCTAAACCAAAATGGAACCAGATTGCTGGCACTTAAAATTAAAAAGGTTGTAGAGCAGTTTTTAAACTAAGGGCTGGGGGAAAGCTGACAAGTGCTAAGGAGCATGTGGTTTGGAGAGAGACATCCCTTAGGGAATCTACATTTATAGATCCTCCTCTTTGTCCTGATAAGGAGGAGAAGATGGAAGAGGATAAAATACAGGTAAGATCTGATGAGAAACAGTCAAAAGAAAAAAAAAAGTCCCATTCAATTAAATCATGCAATGGCAGACAGCTAAAAAGTGACAAGTTTTTAAAGTGCTTATATACCAATGCTAGAAGTTTAAATAATCAAATGGGTGAACTAGAGTACCTTATATTAAATGAAGACATTGATATAATAGGCATCACAGAAATTTGGTGGAATGGGGATAATCAATGGGACACAGTAATACCAGGGTACAAAACATATTGAAAGGACAGTACAGGTTGTGCTGGTGGGGGAATGGCGCTACAGTATACGTGAAAGAAAGTGTAGAATCAAATGAAGTAAAAATCTTAAATGAACCAAACTGTACCATAGAATCTCTATGGATAGTAATCCCATGGTTGAATAATAAGAATATAGCAGAGGGCTATATTACCAACCACCTGACCAGGATGGTGATAGTGACTGAAATACTCAGGGAGATTAGAGAGGCTATTAAAATAAAAAACTTCAACTATCTTCATATTGACTGGGTACATATCACCTCAGGATGGGATGCAGAGATAAAGTTTCTTGACAGCTTAAATGACTGTTTCTTGGAGCAGCTAGTCCTGGAACCCACAAGAGCAGAGGCAATTCTTGATTTAGTCCTACATGGAGCATAGGATCAGGTCCAAGAAGTGAATATAGCTGGACCGCTTGGGAATAGTGACCATGATATAATTAAATGTAACATTCCTGTGGTGGGGAAAAACACCACAGGAGCCCAATACTGTAGCATTTAATTTCAGAAAGGGGAACTGCACAAAAATTAGGTTAGTTAAAACAGACATTAAAAGGTACAGCATCAAAAGTAAAATCCCTGCAAGCCGCATGGAAACTTTTTAAAGACACCATAATAGAGGCTCAACTTAAATGTAACCCCAAATTAAAAAGCATAGTAAGAGAACCAACCATGTTGTTTAACCACCCTGGCTAAACAACAAAGTAAAAGAAGCAGCCAGAGGCAAAAAGGCCTCCTTTAAAAAGTAGAAGTTAAATCCTAATGAGAAAAATAGAAAGGAATATAAACTCTGCCAAATGAAGAGTAAACATATAATTATGAAGACCAAAAAAAAAAAAAAATTGAAAAACAGCTAGCCAAAGACTCAGAAAGTAATAGCAAATTTTTTTTTTTTTTAAGTACATCACAAGCAGGAAGGCGTCCTTAAACACCAAGTGGTGGCCTGGACACAATGATCGTAAAAGAACATCTCAAGGTATTTGATAAGCCATTGCAGAGAACTAAATAAACTTTGCACGTCATCATGGTTGAGGATGTGAGGAGATTCCCAATCTGAGCCATTCTTTTTAGGTGCACAATCTGAGAACTGTCCCAGATTGAGTGTCATTAGAGGTGGTTTTGGAACACATTTAAACTAAACAGTAATAAGTCAACAGACCAGACAGTATTCACCCAAGATTCTGAAGAACTCAGATGTGAAATTGCATGACTACTAACTGTCATTTGTAACCTATATTAAATCAGCTTCTGTACCAAATAACTGGAGGTAGCTAATGTGATGCCAATTTTTAAAAAGGGCTCCAGAGGTGACCCCAGCATTACAGGCTGGTAAGCCCGATTCAGATCAGGGCAAACTGGTTGAAACAGTATAGTAAAGAATAATCACAGACACATAGATCAACATAATTGTTTGGGGAATAGTCAATGTGATTTTTGTAAAGAAATCATGCCTCACCAATCTACTAGAATTCTTTGAGGGGTCAACAAGCATGTGACAAGGGATCCAGTGGTATAGTGTACTTAGATTTTCAGAAAGCCTTTGACAAGGTCCCTCACCAAAGGCTCTTAAGCAGTCGTGAGATAGGGGAAGGTTCTCTCATGGCTGTAACGTTGAGTTAGAGGTAGGAAATGAAGGGTAGGAATAAATGGTCAGTTTTCAGAATGGAGAGAGGTAAATAATGCTGTCTCCAGGGGACTGGTCGTGACCAGTCCTATCAATTATCATAAATTATATGGAAAAAGGTAAACTAGTAGGTGACAAAATTTGCAGATGATACAAAACTACTCAAGATAGTTAAGTCCAGGCAGACTGCAAAGAGTTACAAAAAGATCTCACAAAACTGGGTGACTGTGACAAAATGGCAGATGACATTCAGTGTTGATAAATGAGAAGTAATGCACATTGGAAAACATACACCAACTATACACATAAAATGATGAGGTCTTAATTAACTCTTACCACTCAAGAAGAGATCTTGCAGTCATTGGATATTCCCTGAAAACTCCACTCATGTGCAGCAGCAGTCAAAAGAACATAGAATATTGGGAATTATTTAAAAAGGATATATAAGAAGACAAATATATGCCTTATATAAGCTATATTCCCACAGCTTGAATACTGCATTTAGATTGTGTTGCCTCATCTCAACAAAAGATGAGTATTTGGACTTGAAAGGTTAGATAAGGGCGGAACAAAATGATTAGGGTATAGAGATGGTGCTGTTATGGAGAGAGATAATAGTGACTTCTTAGCTTGGAAAAGAGGTGACTAAGGAGGATATTGATAGAAGTCGATAAAATCATGATGGTTAGTGAAGGAATTAATATAATAGTGTAAGCAGAGTCAGGATGAGCTCTACCTGACATCTGTGTGTGAACTGTGGGAAGTGGAAGAATTTCAGGAATTGTGAATTCTCAGATATTTGCATGGCACGCCCAGCATAGCCAATGCAGCCTGGGATGTTATTTTGACAGCTTCTGACGAAGTGGGCATCTGACGAAGTGGGTATTCACCCACGAGAAGCTCATGCTCCAAAATGTCTGTAGTCTAAAGGTGCCAAGGATCTTTACTGCTTGACAGCTGGGATCCCCAATTTCTTGTTATTGGGCAGATAATAAAGTGTTGCCAGTTGCTTATGTGAATGAGGAACATCGAGACTGCTTTATGACAGAGATGTCTCATTATAATTAGTGACACTTGCTAACAAGGGACATGGGTTCCAATACCCCGTGAATGAGAGAGGTTGGGACTGTGTGTGTACACCTGATGGTATGGCCCTTTTGAGGGCCTGAAACCAATTGCACTGCCTTCTCTCCACTGTAAAAGAATAGAACTAATTTGAATTCCATTAGAGTCGGTCTAGAAAACTCTGAGCTGAGTTCATGTTGGGCAATGAAGGCACCCAGCGCGTCCCCTACTAAGAGCTGAAATCATGAATGCTGTGTTACTAGCGGGAGCCTGAAGACCTATCGTTAAGCGGCTGCAGAGGGCATTTGCAGCGTGTTGGAGCAGTCATGGAACAGTGAGTGAGATGAAGCGGTTTGAGACTAGCTGGAGGAGCGGCACAGCGGTGTAGTGGAGCTGGTCGTGGTAAAGGCTGCAGCAGAACTCCACAGAGAGCAGAGCAGTTGGCCCTGGCCACCTAAGATGCCCCTTAACAACCCTTGTGGACTTCCCCCTCATTTCACTCAGGCTGGGGGGCGTAAACTCTGCAGATAACTCCTTGAATCTTGGGTGGCACTGACCAGAAGACTTTTGGATTGTTGGACTTTGGGTAGTTGGACTTAAGACCCTAAGAGTAAAAGGACATTGCCAAACATACTTGGGAGGTGGGTTTTTGTTTATGGTTTTGTCGTTATTATCCTGTGTGTGTGTGTTTCTCCAATGGGATGCTGCATTTTCTTCCTTTATTAATGGATTTTGCTACACTCAGACTCCGTGCTTGCGAGGGGGGAAGTATTGCCTCCTAGAGGCGCCCAAGAGGGTGTGGTATGTAAGTGTCCCAGGTCACTGGGTGGGGGCTCGAGCCGGTTATGCACTGTGTTATTGAAACGGAACCCCTGGATACTGAACCCGGCCCTTGTTGCTGCCAACTCAGAGGCACAGAAGGGTTACATAAAGAAGTGTTATTTACTCCTTCTCGTAACACCAGCACTAGGGGCCACCAAATAAAATTAATGGGCAGCAGGTTTAAAACAAACAAAAGGAAGTATTTTTCACATTATCCACAGTCAACCTGTGGAACTCCTTGCCAGAGGATTTGTGAAGGCCAAGACTATAACAAGGTTGAAAAAAGAACTAGATAAATTCATGGAGGATAGGTCCATCAATGGCTATTAGCCAAGATATGCAGGGATGGTGCACTGCCCTAGCCTGTGTTAGCCAGAAGCTGGGAGTGGTTGACAGGAGATGGATCACTTGATCATTGCCTGTTCTGTTTGTTCCCTCTGGGGCACCTGGCATTGACCACTGTCGCAGGACAGAATGCTGAGTTTGATGGACCTTTGGTCTGACCCTGTATGGTCATTTTTATCTCTGTGGCCTCAGAGAAGGGCACATGATTTGGCCCATTAATCATTTAATCAGGGGAAGTACTATTTCTTTGAACAGTATGGAGACAGAAGGGATTTGCCAATTATTTGGGGAGATATAAATACATAGAGGAGTGGACACTGCTTGGAAGTATAGTTGTTTGCTGTATATAACATTTTACACACACAGTCGAATATATTGAGCATTAAGCAGAAAAAAATCATACTGTCTACAGTAGCCTCAGTCTCAAAAGGACCTATATATTGGGGCAAATTCTTGTATGATCAACTCCTGCTAGATTACAATGCTAACGCATGGATTACTGAATGTTACAAAGACAATATTTATTAGGGCTTAAGGGAGTTAGGAGTTATAACTACAGCAACACAGCTAAAGTTAATTAAGTGTAAGCCAGAAGGGCATTCTGGGCACCCTATTGCCAAGAGAGGTAGCAGTAGTTCTATTGCTTGAGGTTTAAAACTATACTGCAGTTTCCAGTCCTGCAGTGGCAGGGACACAGACTAGATGAGTTAAGTGTTCTTTTCCTGTTTTAGTTTTGATAATTCCACGCCCATATTAATTAAAATACCCTACTCTATACACTACTCTTTTAAAATGAAATCCAGTTCACTACGCTTTGCTCCACCTCAACATATTGCATGAAACTGGAAAAAACTGGTTTTATATGAAAAGACAGTATAACAGAGTTTCTTACCCGAAGGCTCCACCATACACCTCCGAAAGCTTAATGCAGGCTAACCACTGCCACCTTGTGGATAAATATATACACTCACACTACATTCACTTCTGGGATGAGATTGAATCTGGTTTGCAGATTTGTAACCCTGTCGTTCCCAGTAAAAACAAACAGGAGGACTTGTGGCATTTTAGAGACTAACAAAGTTATTTGAGCATAAGCTTTGATGGACTACAGCCCACTTCACTGGATGCATAGAATGGAACATATAGTAAGGAGATATATATACATGACATACAGAGAACGTGAAAAGGTGGGAGTTGCCCTACCAACTCTAAGATGCTAATTAATTAGGATGAGCAATTATTCCCAGGTTATTACAAAGACAATGGGGTTGAGGGAGGATCTTTTACTGCCTGGATCAACTTCAGTTGGTGAATTGCATGTCTTCCAGAAAAACAAAAAAATGAAATTCTAAGAAGGTGGCAGTGACCCCTTTAGCTCCAATCCTGCCATAAGCTTCCATTTTTTTTAAACATTTTTTTGCTCAAATTTAACAGGTTCATTCTCAGCTCAGGAATGAATTTATCATTTATTTGGTGATATTTGTAAGCAAAATGGTTGAGTAGTTTTCAAAAACTAAGAGCACAAACTAAATTCCTTGAAGTTTGTGAGGCACTTGGCTGCTCTGGCTATGGGGGAACTGGAGAAATAATGGGGTATGGATAAGTCTATGAATTAAATAATCAGCTTCACAGCATTGCACAGTGCAGTGCTGCGCACTGGGTCAGGCCACGGTAAGTAGTCTGCGGGGAAAGGCCCTGACCCTGCAAGGGGCTCCACGTGCTTTGGTTCCTCCCTGGGCCTTGGGGACAGTCTGTCTCCCTCTCCCCCCCCACCATCATAAAACCGCTAAGAAAGCGCAGATTCAAATTTCAGCCTCCACATACACACAGGATTACGGCGTGGAACCAGCTGCTACAGGTCGCCCTAACGCAGGGGACGGGGCGTGGCCTTCGACCCTTCCGTCTCCAGGTGGGTCGCGTCACCAACCCCAGTCCCGCCACTCAGCGCCCGACTTTTCCGTTCGCGCGCTAGCCCTCGTGCCCAATGGGACTGAGGCTTTCGTGGGCGGGGAAAAGGCGACAAGTCAGGGTCCCTCCCGGAAGTGAATGCGCAGACGTCACTTCCTGCTTTTCTCTTAGACTTCGGCGGGCGCACGTGCGGCCCTGCGAGTAATTTTTGTTTTTACCGCTGCCTCGTGCCAGGCCGCGTTACCATGGTGAGCGGGGCGCTGCCGCGAGGGGGAGGGGTGGGGGTGTCAGCGGGGGCGCCCTGGGGCGGGGGAGGTGAGGGGGGAATGGCCGGAGAGAGGGGGCGGGGCGGGGTTCGGGAGCCGGGCCCCTCCCCTGACCGCCGCCGTTGTGGTGACTTGCCCCCGCAGCAGCTTGCCCTGAACCCCCAAGCCCTCTGAACGGCTGCGGGAAGCCGGTGATGGTGAAGCTGAAGTGGGGATGGAGACAAAGGGCTAACCTGGTGTCTG
Source organism: Chelonoidis abingdonii (assembly GCF_003597395.2). Lineage (NCBI taxonomy): Eukaryota > Metazoa > Chordata > Testudines > Testudinidae > Chelonoidis > Chelonoidis abingdonii. The sequence continues at coordinate 88,601,218 of NC_133769.1, forward strand.
TCGACGCTACATGAGTCATGCAGTGTCATGGAGCCGGACCGGCGCGTCCCGAGGGCTGCGGCGTGGGGCTGCTGCAGGAGGGATGGGGATGGGCCCAGAGTGGTGGGGGACGATCAAAAGTTGGGTGTGTGTCAGGAGGTCAAGGGGCCCAGAAGTGGTGTGGGTGTCTGTGTATCATGGTCGTTCAGAGGGGATGGGGCCCTACAAGGCGGTGATGATAGGTATTCAGGGGCCATTCGGGGATGACTTGCTGGTGGTCAAATAATCCATCTGACAGGTAGGTAGGACAGCAGCTTGTCAAGGTGAAGGTAAGACTGGATTGAGAACTGATTAAAAAGGTCTATATAAGGAACTGATTAGTAGTTGCTTTGAAGCCTGATGGCAACTATGTTGTTTTAATCCTCAAAGTCAACTTACAGGAAAGTTTAAAAGCAATAGAATACTTGGTAATAATATTACACACTGGTAGTCAAATCTTAAATGAAAGTGAAACATAATCAAGCTATATGCATCTAAAATAAAGTGCTCTATTGAGGTTGAGTTACTATGAACAGACCCAGTGTCCAAAACCATAACCCTTGAGGTGACTTCAGCCTTACAAAGTCTTACTGATTGCTGGCCGAGATTTTCTTCACAGTCTAATATTTTTTCCTTTCAAAGCTTGCAAACACAGACGAATACATCGATAGGTATGTGCAGGAGCACCTTGTGAAGTTATGATAACGGTAACTATCAAATTGAGTATTTATAAGTACATTAAGCTAGGAATATTACATGTGATGGACATAGTTAGTCCTATACTCAGCCTAAAACCAATCCTGAAACTTGCAACGTTAAGACAATTAATTTTTGTAGTTCCATTTCTTTGTAAACGGTGCCAGACAACACTTGTTAAAGGATAACACTAAATAGTATAGATTTGGATCGGAGGAAGCAGGTGGGAGAAGGAACACTAAAATAGACAGATGGTTTCATAATTTCACATCCTTTTGTAAATGATGATCTTTCATTGGTTCATCATGGGTTACATATGATTGGATAAATTGATATGAAGATCTCTGTGATCAAATACCTGAGGAGAAATTCTCCACTACCGAGAGTGATGGAAGTTTAATATGTAAGCACTGCGAACAGGCTTTGTCACAGAAATGCAAGGGTCTTAAATATGGGAGAGTATCCAACAGGTACAGAGACCCATCAACTAAGTATGGTGGGGAGGGCAGAGAGTTTTCAACAGAAGTATCTAATAAATCTAATTACATATGTATTAAAGCGCCTGGCCTTCTGCAAACAGCATAGTGCTTGAAGTTAAGCGATGGGCATAAGTTTATAGGATATCGGGCCCTAAAAATAAGTTAGTACTAGTGTACAATGGAATCTGTCATTCTTTTAGTAACTTATTTTCTCAGGCATTTTGTATACGGTCCATTATAACAATCTGAAAGTCACTTGGACTGTGGGATCACCATCAAAATATATTTAATTGGTTAGCCTGATAAACTTGATGATGGAGGGTTGTTTTTTTTAAATAGAGCTGGTCCAAGTTCAATTTGAAAAAACATGTCACTTAGTTAAAAACTAGTGTTCATCTGGGGAAAGTCAACAAAAACATGTTTAAAATTAAAGAGAACTTCTGGTTCTATTACAGGTGTAACAATGTCCTATACATCAGAGGAGTAGAAGAAGAAGAAGAAGATGGGGAAATGAGAGAATAAGTTGTATATTTTCTGCGGAAAATAAAGATCAGTTTTTCACAACTTTTGTTAAGGAGTCCGAAGTTTTACTGTACAAATTTATATAAAATTCATAACTTTTTATTTAGTGTATTCTCATATGGAGGGAACTTTGAACTTATATAACCCATCTAATTTAAAGTTCAAACTTTTTTAAAGTTGTTACAAGATTAACGCTAGAGAGGAAATCTGTTCAGTCTGAAACGGAAATAAGATTACATAGTTGATAGGATGAAAAATGACATTTTAAAATACTAATATGTGTACTACTTTATTCTTAGAGGTGAACTCTTGCATCTAAGTGGCTTCCCATAGTAAATTTATATCTTTAAAGTTGTGCATATCAACAGGATTGTGGCAAATCACTTTATGTAGCAAAGGGTGTTCTATCTCTTTCATTGCACTGCAGTTGTATTATAGAGCAGCTCAAAAGTCAATGAGGATTTTTTTTTTACTGTTGCAAGCAGCTGTCTTTCTAAGCTGACTAACTGGAGTGTACTGAAGTAGTTATGGAATGGCATTTTTCTCTGCTGATAGTGGTAATAGGTGTTACTGAACAAGCAGTGAAGACATTCTGGTTTTTTTCACATATGATGTACAAAATAGGTTTACTACTTACACTATGGATCCCTGCTTTGTTAGTGATAACTCCTCTTTGTTTGTAAATTCGTTAAACTACAGTACAGAATATTAATCTTTTGCTCTAGATGAACTAAGTAGGAAGATATACCTGCAAACCTCCCTTTAAGGAGGTGCAACTACTTTTAAACTCAAGTGAAAAATAACATATCGTCTTGCATTTTTGTGTTGATCTCTTTCAGGCACACGCTCCTTCTTTCTGATCTCTGGAGGCTGTGAGCGAAATACCAGCTTTCTTCCCATCTGAAATGTTGGAGAAGGAAAATGTTGAACATAACATATGCATCTATGGAGACTCACATTTTTATCATAATTCTATTATAGACTATATAGGGTTGCATTGTGAAATACTTCCACAGCTCCCTTTGGGTGTGGAATTGGCATTATGCCCCAATGATTCCAAGAGTCATTTTGCCCTGAGTAGTCAAAGCCTCCTGAAGTATGGCTGCTGTATTACCTATAGAGAAAAATATGGCCTCAGTGGCTGGATGGTGACATAATAGAGATAATCCTCAGCTGTTGTACATTTGCATAGTTCCATTGAAGTCAATGGAGCTATGAAAATTTACAGTAGGTGAGGATCTCTCCAAGGTCTCCTACTATGCATAGGTCTGGCACAGCATAGCCTTAGTCTGGTTTATAACATGCAGATTCTTCCTTAAGAATATAACTAGACTTTAAGGTTTAAAAAAGAATAAAACTGTTAGTTGATTATTTAAAAAAAAATAAAATGTCCTCAACCCTTGCCTGTGCATCTGGCCTGAAGTTCACAGCTGCTTTGCTGTTATCACCAGCCTGAAGACCATGACCCTTCTGAGGCTGTGATGGCACATTATATCTAAGAGTGTAAACCCCTATGCATTTAGTTCAGAATGGCAAAGTACAAACCAGAACTAAACGGGGGTATTAGTGGAGTATGAAGAAGAATTAGTAGAGGAGAGAAGGGTCTGTGAATGCACAGACTGTCAGAACCTGGAGCACATAAGAGGCTATAAACACCAGCTACTTGCACAGGAATGAGAAAAAGCAGCTTGGGGGGCTCACTGGGCGGGAGTCTGATGACATGGTACAGAGGGCGAGGGGTGGGCAAGGACCACCCTCCCGCAGGGCCAGCTCAAGGAAGGCCTGAGAGGTAGGCAGGAAAGGTTACCTTCCCCTCCTGGAGTATACAGCAGGAACATGAGGGGTGGAGAGCCCCATGTACTGACTCACTGCAGCAGCTGTGCAGGCAGCTCTGGTTTGGCTGTGAGTTTGCCTCACATGTAGGGCCTGATCCAAAGTCCAACTGAGTCAGTAGAAAGACTGGTTGATTCCACGGGGCTTTGGATCAGGTCTTTACCCAACTGCCTTCAAAGCAGACTCTTGATTTACACCAGTGTAACTGAGAAGAGATTCAGGCTTGATAGCTAGTAAGGCAGAGATCATTGAAGGGATTTCAGCTGGGAAATGTTTGCTAATGGAAAGGCCAGCATGAGGGGACAGGGAGGGATAGCTCAGTGGTTTGAGCATTGGCCTACTAAACCCAGGGTTGTGAGTTTAATCCTTAAGGGGGCCATTTGGGGATTGGTCCTGCTTTGAGCAGGGGGTTGGACTAGATGATCGCCTGAGGTCCCTTCCAACCCTAATAATCTATGATCTTAGATGTATAATTAGTGTTACTGCATTTGCTTCATTATATAATTAATATATACAGTCAGAGGGAAGAAATAAGGTTGGGGTGATAATGTTCTGTCAGTTTTCTGATTTTACACTGTGTTTTGGCTGTAATTGAACAACTGCACAACTCATTCTACATTTACAGGCCTACTCAGTTTGAGTAATAATGCTAGCAGAATGCAGAGTAGTACCAGCATCCAGAAAACGTTAACCAGATAGTATTGTACATCTTATATATTGCAGTTGAGGCCATGGAAACAGTTCAAGTATCACCCTCTTGAAATGTGAATTCTCTGCTGATTTCTAACGGCTAATGATGTGACCTCTTAATTAAATAAAAGGACCCTGAACTGGATCATACCTTATATTTCCCTCAGCCACCTTCAAGTACTATTTTACTGAAATATTCAGTTAGTCACTATTCAAAATAAGGGCTAGATATTTTCAGTTAATCCACTAATTGGCTACTTGCATATTGTAGTGTTTTATAATTGAGTTTTCACCAACTGCTAGTTAGCTCTTACTCAAAAAGGCCTGTCTGATGTCAAATAAAAAATGACAGTGGATTAACTATTTTTAGTGATCTACTGCTACTGCAAATTTTGTAAATTTATTTACAGACTAGGCTAATGATCAGTGGTGTTTTTTGTTTTATTCATAACTACATGCAAATTTCTCTCCTGCATAGAAAAAGTAAAGCTAATCCTAATATTTAACTTTAAAAGTGCTATAAAGGGAGAGGATTTTTATTAAGAAAAATACACATGGTCTCAGACTTTTCAGAAAAAATAAACTAAATGCAAACCTTCTTCTTTGGTGCTGCAATTGCTCTTTTCAGAGAACACTGGAGTCGTTCTTCCTGAAGTTTCGTTTCTTGTTTCTTTTTTTCTTCACGTAACCTGCAATAGGGAAAAATGAAATTTGCTAGTGACTCATAAGGTATTAATAGGAACAAAAAGGTCTGAAACTTTTAACACAAACTCTTTTTGCTTCTTTAAATTTAATTTTGGAGGCAACAAACAGTAGCTTTGAAACAGTAGTTAATTATCTTGGTTCAAGGAAGGTGTTTTCCTGAACTACCAGCAAAATGACTAAGGAGAATGAAGTAGGGAGGTTTGCAGATTAGAATGTTTTTTAAATAATCTGGGATCCTATATAGTTTCTTGGTTTTTTACTAGAGTATTGTTACTGTTTCAGATATCACATGGGATGATCTGTTCAGGAATTTGGTGGAAGCAAAGCTTGTTTCTTATAAAAGGGCATCATGTCTAACTTGCAGAGCAGCGGAGAAGAAAAAGGCACCATGATGTTATTTCCACACAAGGCAGTCATTGGCTTTAATTTTCTTTTTTCTTCTTTTAAGACTTTTTTTTTTTTTTTAAATCATGCCCTCTTGTGCTGTGATTACATCAGCTCTCACAAGCTATGTGATGTTGGTCCTAATCAGCACTCAGATAGGACACTTCTAAACAACAACTGCATGACAGAGAAAGTGTTTTGACAGGACGAGACACTCCTCTCTCTCCAACTAAATTGAACCTCACAGACTGGTGAGAAGGGGTACTGTGCTGCTGGAATTGCTGCTTTTGGAGACATAATGCATGACGACAATCGGTGAGGACCTTAAAATTCTCATGGGACTTCTTTGCAAAACAAAAGTTAGCCAAACGCTGACCTATCCAAATCCAAGCATGGGTAATCACACTGACATTTCAAAAGGAACTTAAGTAGTGCACTGTTAGATAGCTGCCATATTCTACCCCAGAAATGACTATACATGTGTATAACTAATAGGTTCCAAATACTTTAGGAACTATTGCTGAAATCATTTTATCCACTTCCAGGATGGAACATGGTAGCAGTTTCACAGTGACATTATTTAGGTTAGAACAGAAAGCAAATACTAACATATCCTCTTGAAACTGCAAGGTATGTTGAAAGGGGATGGGAAGGCAGGAGGCAGATACAATATTGTTACCCAAATTGGGCTTTGGTCAGAACTAGCTAACTTTCTTTCATCTCTTTCAAAAGGGGCTACAAAATCTTTATCACGTGTTCAGGTGTGGGGTTTTATGTCTTCTCTGAACGATGGCATATCCATCCAAAAGTACAATCTGTCCCTTCACATCATGCTAGGGTACTAGTTTAGTAATGACTCAGAATAAAGAATGGCCTTCCAGCTACATTACTCTCCTTTTTTTTCCAGGCATACTCTTTTGATGCTGTGTGCTTTGTTTATTCTTTTCTGGGGTGGGTGTACAGTAGACTGCAAACTGTAACTTACCAAATGTATGATACTAGGACAAAACAAAGAGGCTTTACAAAATTCTGGTTACTAATGTAGCTAATGCACAAAAAGTTTTATATACTATTTAAGTATCTCATATGCTGATAAATCCCATAAGGGGGCAGTACAGTACAACTATTCACTATATTAGACATCACATCATATGGTTAATGCAAAAGTGTCACTTAAAAACAAAATGGTGACTTTGCAACAATGCAGAGGAAGCCTTAAATATTGCTAAAACAAACAAACCCATGAACTCGTTTACTCACTTCACAACAGGCTGCCATGTAGAGAATCAATTTAAGCTCTGATCCTGCAAACCCCTATGCATGTCCTCTGAAGAAGTTCTTAAATTACCAGAAATGATCATGCAAAATCTCTCCTCAAAAGAGCAAACCAACTTTTGAAAGAATTGAAACCATTTGAAAAAATTACCACAGTAACAGGCTGGTACTGGAGTTAAACTACCTGCATTACATCAGATATGTTTGTTCTGAACTTTCATTCAAAACTCCTTACATTTGTAATAATTTTTTGGTGACTAGACGTGATTGTCAAGGCAGGAACCTAATACGCCTGCCAGGTCTTTTATCTCTGTTTTTGCTGGGTAATTTAACACAAGAACAAAGCACACTGTAACTGCCTTGACATCTATTTAACTTTGGAATTCAGCTAAAACAGATGCCAGTTTCTTTTCCCAGATAGTACTGCCTTATGGCATCTTGTGGTGTCACACAATAGCAGTAGCTTTATTAATTGTCGTATTATCTATGCTCCCACAGCCCAAGTCAATGCAATTAGCACTGCTGTGATCGCTACACAAATACTATGTCTTGTTCTGGTGTCCACATTTCAAGAAGGATGTTGAAAAATTGGAAAAGGTTCAGAGAAGAGCCCTGAGAATGCTTAAAGGATTAGAAAACATGTCTTACAGCAATAGACTCAAGGAGCTCAATCTATTTAGCTCAACAAAGAGAAGGTTAAGGGATGATTTGATTACAGTCTATATGTACCTGAATGGAAAACAAATAGTTAATAATGGGCTCTTCAGTCTAGCAGAGAAAGGTAGAACATGAGCCAATGGCTCATATGATGGTATACACTGTAGAGTGATCCATGGAGGGCAGCTCACTAACAGCTTCCAGGTGCGAACTGAAGTCAGACAAGGATGCTTGTTGTCAACACTTCTCTTTCTCCTCGTCATCGATTGGATTATGAAGACATCCACTTACGAGCATAGGAACGGAATCCAGCGGACGTTGTGGACCCAGCTTGACGACCTGGACTTTGCTGACGATCTTGGACTTCTTTCGCACAGTAAAGAGCAGATGCAAGAGAAGACCAACACTGTGGCAGCCACGTCATCACAGGTTGGCCTCAACATTCACAAGGACAAGACCAAGATCCTTAGGATTAATTCCATCAGCAACGACCCAGTCACACTGAATGGAAGCCCCTTGGAAGAAGTGCAGTCCTTCACCTACTAGGTAGCATCATCGACCAGCAGGGTGCACAGATGCAGACATCAAAGTAAGGATTAGTAAGGCAAGAGCAGCCTTCTACAGCCTCAAGAACATCTGGAGCTCCAGAGAGCTGTCTTTGGCAATAAAAATTTGACTGTTCAACTCCAATGTGAAATCAGTCCTACTGTATGGAGCTGAAACCTGGAGGACAACCAAAACAACCACCAGGAAGATCCAGACCTTCATTAATAGCTGCTCAGAAGGATTCTCAGAATCGCTGGCCAGACACCATCAGTAACATCCACCTCTTGGAGAGGACCCGCAACTCCCAGCAGAGGAAGAAATCAGAAGGAGAAGGTGGGTTTGGATAGGACATACACTATGCAAGCAGCCAACTAACATCGACCAGACAGGCACTGCGGTGAACCCCCAAGGCAAGCGGAAAGAGGCCATCCAAGAAACCCTGGCGAGGCGACCTTCAGGCTGATAGCAAAAAAATGGGCTATACCTGGAACCAGCTAGTAGCGAATGGCCAGGATAGAAGACTCTGGAGATCTGTGGTTGGCAGCCCATACCCGATTGGGTGACGGGCATGAGTGAGAGTGAGTGAACCAATGGCAGAAAGTTGAAGCTAGACAAATGCAGACTGGAAATAAGATGTACATTTTTAACAATGAGATTAATTTCCCATTGGAACAATTACAAGGGTCATGGTGGAGTCTGTCACTGACAATTTTAAATCGATTTGGATGTTTTTCTAAAAGATCTGCTCTAGGAATTATTTTGGGGAAGTTCCATGGCCTGTGTTATAGGAGATGACTAGATGATCACAGGTCGCCTTCCAGGCTTGGAATCTATGTGGCTAGTTTCTTAACAAAGTGTGTGTGTGTGTGTGTGTGTGTGTGTGTGTGTGTGTGTTGGCGGGATTAGCAGGGCCTTAGTCCCTTGCTTCTGTGAAAGTAGCACAGCAAGGGTAACATGCTCAGCCCCTCTCATCAGGAAAAGGATCTCTGCCTTTCAAAGGCAGTTCTCCTGCTGATTCATGGCAAGGAGCATATCTCCTCCGAATCCCTTCCTCCTGGGCTGAGAGGTCTGATGCATGCTAAAGGTAGAAACAGCATTCATCTTCTGATAGAAGAAAATTTAGTGCACCAGGGACTCTATGGCAGTTTAGAACAAGTGGGAGCATTGGGACTTGAAGGACACTTCCAGCTGCAAAGGAAAATGTGCTGTTATTTGGAAAAGCCAAATTGTGTTTTTATGTGTGATATTTTGAACATGGTTGACACTCCCTAATTTTAAATGGGATATTGATGTTCCAGAATAGACATCCAGTGCCATGCAGCTGGAGAGTAGTCGTATCTCCGCTTTGTTGTTTTTGTAGATCATCTAAAAGCAACTCACAGTCCTAAAACATTTTAATGTGACCTTGTTTCAACAGATACATCTGGTGCATTGACAGAAAATAAAAACCTTTTAGCTACTTGTATTTTTATTGTAATATTCATATAGAAATGTCAACTATAGTATTCCAGTATACCACAGTATAAAGATTTAACTCATGATTTCACTTCCCTAACAAAAAACAAAAGCATTTTTATTATATAACAAAAGAAGTGTAGACCTATTACTGCACCAAAAGTAGAAAAAATAATTCCAGAAATGCTTAGAACATAAAAATATAATTGGGGCCTTTTATGAGATCAGTGTTGTATTAAAATAAATATTTCTGAGGGGCTATGTGTATTAAACCGTTTGTTTTATGTTTTTTAAAAAATGTGTGTGATATCACATTAAATGAACTGTTTTTCTGACCTGTGGTAAACCCAGCTTTGAAATATACTGTAGTGACATCCAAAGAAGAAGCATTTGGCAAGATGTTTGCTCCCCTGAGAACTCCAACTCGATACTATCTCACTGGCACTATTAGCATATCACACTCTGTCCCCCTAACATAATTCATTTAAAAAACAAGTAACAGGAAAAACAGGAAGAAAAAATTTCCCAATCCATTTGTTTCCATTGGTGCATAGCTGTACAAATATAGTACCTCCAGATAATGAATGCTAGACTATTGAGGACCAACCAGACACTCTCATATACAATAGGGCAAAAAGTTGAACTATAGTGCATTGTTAATGGCTATAATGTGATAGTGCTCCTCTGTCACATTATCACTGTAACACATGTGTTAGGGTCTGCTCCCTACTCCGGCTGACTTCAATGGAGCAGGATCAAGCCATTAGTGACTTTCCTGGTTGTTTCTCTATTGTTCTAGGACTAGAGAGCCCATCAAGTCATACGTTTTTGTCCATTTAATAAAAGTAAAAACATCTCAGTTTGCTAAACCCAATAGGTTAGACATCCACTGGCTGATATTAGACACCATACAAGTCCTTCATATCCCATGATCAGAGGCGGATTATGGTTTCCAGGGGCCCTGGGCCAGAGCAACGGAGGGGGCCCTTCCCACCCTTCTGTCTGCAGTCCTGCCCCTTCTGCCTGCAAACCCACCCACAGCCCCACCCCTTTCTGACTCCTCCCCAGGACCCAGCCTCTGTTTCACCCAGGGCCTCTCTCCCATTCCGCCCATCCCACAACCTGTTTGCTCCTTTCTGCCCTCCCCCCACTCCACCCCAAGACTGGAGAGGCTCTGTCCCCATGCCATGGCCCCAGGGCTGTAGCAGGGAGTGAGATCTCCTCCAGTCCCAGGGCCGCAGCAGGGGTCCAGGTGTTGGGGCTTCCCTGCCACCCTCCGCACTTCTGCAGGGGACCAGGGTTGGGGCACTGGGCTTCTCCTGCTCCGCCTGCCTGGCACTTTGCCAGAGAGTGGGTTCGGCATGGGGGCTTCACCTGCTATCCTACGGCTTCTGCCGGGAGGAGGTCAGGGGGCTTCCCTGACCCATTCGGCAGGCAGCAGAAGCAGGGAGAGCCCTAGTTGGCTGGGGCCCCTGGGCTCAGGCCCTGTGGCTAATCTGCCACTGCCTGCTGTGCTTCTCAGAATACTGGCTTTATTTATGTCTGAAGGTGCTGTCATCTGCCTTCACACATAGCTGAAGATCCACTGGTATATGCCTCGCTCTAAAAAACAGATGACTCTCCAGATCCTGCATACCATCTGCATTTGTACTGGGAGGCATCTATTAGAGCATGTGAGCTAATGCATGTGAAAACTACCAACTGCCCTGTTTCACTACAGTTTTACCTCAAGTTAAGAACCTGCCTTTTTTGCGTGGGAGTAGTAGTGAAAACTAGGCTCTAGATGTCTGATGTTGTGGTAAACGTCTGTCCCAATCTGGACTTTAGCGACAAAATCTGGCTGCTTACTGTGAACCTTCCAAGCTTATACCCAGTTTGGATCTTATTTCGCTGCCACCGCCGAAGTTTTCCAAGGTTTCGGCCCCTCGGGTTCCCCAAACTTTTCCTTGGGGGACCCTCCAAGACCCAGAGCCCCTGGGTCTCCTCTATCTCATTCCTCCAGCTTCCCCCCCTTTCCTGGGATAGCCGGTGCGATGCTGTCCTATTCCCTTTGAATACAACCAGAGAGGCAATCTAGCTTCCCCGAAGCTATGCATTCAACCCTACTCAGCTCACACCAAAGATTACCCCTCCTTTGTCCCGTTTGTTGTTTGGTTCCCCCTTTGTTCACCCTTTACAGGTAAAAGAAAAGTAACCCTTACCTATCTACTTATGACACGCCCCCAAATCACCGACAGTGTAAAATTTCACTGGAGGTGATTTCTACCTAGAACTTAACTAAACAGAGTAATACAACACATGCACCTTTACATTTACTAGTAAGCATGTAAACTACAAGACTTCTACATCTTAAGGAAAAGTTTTAACCAGCGTATTCCGGGAAACTCTTGCGGGAGAGTGCATCCACTACTTTGTTAGAAGCTCCTGAAATGTGTTGAATTGAAAATCAAAATCTTGGAGAGCTAGACTCCAACAAAGAAGTTTCTTTGTTTCCCTTTGCTGTATGAAGCCACTTTAGCGCAGCATGGTCAGTTTGTAGCTGGGAACGCCGTCCCAAACGTATGGGCGTAGCTTTTCCAGGGCGTACACAATGGCACAGCATTCCTTTCACTGACTGACCAGTTGACTTTCCCTCTCAGATAGTTTCTTGCTGAGAAACACGACAGGATGGAAGTTGTGATCCAGTCCTTCCTGCATGAGAACTGCTCCTATACCACCTCAGATGCATCGGTGGTTACTAGGAATGGTTTGTCAAAGTCTGGGGCCCTTAGTACAGGGTCAGACGTGAGCGCCGCCTTAAGTTGGGTAAAGGCCTCCTGACACTCCTCAGTCCATTTAACTGTAGTTGGCTGGGGCTTCTTGGTCAGGTCGGTCAGTGGTGCAGCGATTTGGCTTGTAGTATGGTACAAATTGCCTGTAGTACCGGCCAAGCCTAAGAAGGATTGGACCTGTTCTTTGACTTTGGGACAGGCCACTTTGGATAGCCTCCACCTTGCCTGTAGGGGGTTTATGGTTCCTCGACCCACCTGGTGTCCCAGGTAAGTCACTCTGTTTTGGCCTATTTGACACTTTTTGGCCTTAACAGTTAGTCCTGCCTGTCTGATACGGTCAAGACCTTTTCCAGGTGTACTAGTGTTCGGGCCAGGAGTCTGAAAAAATGGCCACATCATCGAGGTAGGCAACTGCATATCTCCCAGTCCTGCTAGTAGAACATCTACCAGTCTCTGGAAGTGGGGGTGCATTTCGCAGCCGAAGGAGTACATTAAATTCATATACCCCTGCATGGGTGACGAATGCTGACCTTCTGGCAGGTTCATCTAGCAGTACTTGCCAGTACCCCTTGGTTAAGTCTATTGTAGAGATGAACTGGGCACGTCCCAACTTTTCCAATAGCTCATCGGTGCGTGCATTGGATAGTTGTCTGGACAAGTTACCGCATTTAGCTTACGGTAGTCCACGCAAAGCGTATTTCCCCATCTTGTTTGTGGGTACCAGACACCTGGAGATGCCATGCACTGGGTAGATGAGCGATTATACCCATCTGTAGCTGTTCTGATCTCCGCTCTATAGCAGCGTGCGTGAGGGGACACCCGGTAGGTGGTGTTTCTAATTGGGTGAGCATTACCTGTGTCAATGGAGTGGTATGCCTGTTCAGTCCTCCTGGAGTGGCTGAGAACAATGGTGCGAAGCTGGTGCACAGCTCCTGGATTTGTGCGCTGCAGAACGTTCAGGGTGGTTGAGAGGTTCACCTCTTCCACGCCCCGTCCTCTTCCCGTCATAGTAGACGCCATCAGGCCACTCTGCGTCCTCTGTCCCTGGACTGTAACTGACAAACCTGTAAGTCTCTGGAAAAAGGGCTTGAGAGAATTAACATGGTACACTTTGGTTTTAGTGAGGAATTGGGAAATGCTATGAGATAGTTAACAGCTTCCCAGCGCTCTTGGACCGTGAATGGCCCCTCCATGATGCTTCATCTTATGGGCCTGTTGCGCCTTCAAGACCATAACCTGGTCTCCTCTCTTGAAGGAACGGTATCTGGTATGTTTATCGTACCAGGCCTTTTGCTCTTCCTGAATATCCTTTAGGTTTCTCTAGCAAGGCGTAAAGAATGGCGGAGGGTGTTTTGTAGGTGCTTACAAAGTCCAGAATGTTAGTTCCTGAGAAGGTGTAAACCCCTCCCATTGTTGCTTCACCAACTGTAATGCCCTTAACCTCATGGCCATACACAAGTTCAAAGGGTGAGAACCCTAAACTGAGAGTGTGTACAGCCCTGTAAGCAAAGAGCAACTGCTGCAACACTAGGTCCCAGTCGTTGGAGTATTCATTTACGGATTTACGGATCATGGCCCCAAAGTTCCATTAACCTTTCCACCGGCCATTGGTTGATGGTGGTACGCGGTGGAACCAAGTGATTCATCCATGATTTTCCCACAGGTCTTTCATGGTGCCTGCAGGAATTAGATCCTGAATCGTAAGGATATCGGAAAGGGCCAAACTACCCTGGCGAAAATGTCTGTTAGGGCCTGGCACACCGCTTTGCCTGGGTTGCTAGAGCAACTGCTTCTGGCATCGGGTAGCAAAAGTCCACGAAAGTCAGTACGTACTGCTTTCCCCTGGGTGTCTTTCTCAGAAAAGGACCAGAATATCCACAGCTACTCACTGAAATGGACCTCAATTATGGGGGTGGCTGGAGAGGGGCCTTGACCAGATCTTGAGGCTTTCCCACTCTTTGGCACACCTCACAAGACTGGACATACTGGGCAACTTCCTTGCCCATCCCTCCAAGTGAAGACTTCCCACCTGTCTTGTTCTATTTACCCCAGCATGGCCACTGGGATGATCATGGCTAAGCTTAAGAGCTTCCCCCGTACTTAGTTGGAACCACTAACCGTTTGTGCGGCTGCCATTCTTCCTGGTGTCCCCAGAAAGAATTCCTTGTATAAAGTCCTTGGTCTATAACAAACCGGGATCGGTTAGAAGAGCTGAGAGGCGGTGGGTTGCTCCGTCCGCCACCCAAGCTTTCTGAAGGCTGTCATCTGCTTCCTGCTCAGTCTGGAACTGTTCCCTTGAAGCTGGGACACCAGTTCTTCCTCAGACTGGGGACTTGGGCTTGGTCCTCTGGAAGTGATGTAGATGATGGGGTTGTTTCTGTAGCTGGGGGGGTACGCTGTCCGCTGGTGCACCTGTGGTATTTCAGGCTCTGCCTGAGCCTCTTCGGTATGGTTGTCTGTTGCTTCTGCCAGTTCAGGCTCGTTGGCCTTCTGGCCGTTGGGATGAATGGTTGTGGTTGCACTTGCTTGTGATGGTGCTGGTTGCTGTTCCAGTTCCGGGTCTGGGACTGAGGTGTTGTGGCTGGTTTAAGCGTTGACATGGATCGGTCCACTACCTCAGTCTGGGTCTCTGGTAACACAGACAGGTTCTCTGTTGGACGGCTCAGGAACAGGAATGGGTCTGGAAGCTTGCCTGGCTTGGCTGCGTGTAAACCATTCCACTCTTTGGACTGCTTCACTTGGTTGGCCAAGTCTTCCCCAGTAGCATGGGGATGGATAATTGTCATAGACTGCAAAAGTCCACATTCCTGACCACCTTTGTACTGGACAAGCAGTTCAGCTGTAGGCAAGTCCCAGTTGGACATGAAGGGGTAAATGGTCACTTTGGCCTTGGGTTGATGAGTTTTGGGATCGACGAAGGATTGGTGGATAGCTGACACTTGTGGCCCCGTGTCTTCTCCACCGCGGTAACCTTTCTTTCCGCCCACTCTCAAAATTTCCCTTTGCTCCAAGGGATTTGAGAGGTATCTGGGCCTGGGATCTTTGGTTTGCTGGGGGTGCAATGACTTGCACCCGGGTGTGTTATTCAGGCAGTTGGCCTGTGGCAGTTGGCTTTGATATGTCCCGTTTCATTACACTTTATAGCATCTTCCAGATAACGGTCACTGGGTGGAAGTAAGTTACTGAAGATGTGGTGATGGAAGGATAGGGTGTCTGTGGCTTTCCTTGGTTTGTAGGTGGGGTTTTGGGTTGCCCTCGGTTGTAGGTTTATTGTCGGTGTGGCCCTGGGTTTTCACTCCCCTTTACAGTAGCTTTCTTGCTTTCTGCCACTCCATCCATTTGGCCTCCAATCTCCCTGCCTCGGTGAGATTTTGGTTTTCCATCTAGGATGTACCGTGTGATTGTCCTCAGGAACACCATCCAAGAACTGCTCCATGTTATATGAGGTGGCACAGTTCTTCAAAGGTTTGAACCTGGGTTCCTGATATCCAGGCGTCACAATGCTTCCCATCGTAGGTAGGCGTGGGTCGGGAAATGACCTCTAGTTTCCACTTTTGGTTTCTGAACCGCCGACGGGCGTGATCCGGGTTATCCCATTCTGGATCTGGCCCTGGACTTGAAACAGTTTATAATCGCATTTGGCCCCTTGCATTTTTAGCGCCACGTCCTCTCAAGGTCACTGATGTGTGACCTCAGCTTCTAGCAGTACTGGTCTTCAGGGATGTTTGTACCCAACACGACCCTTTCAAAAATTTTCTAAGAAGGTCTCCGGGGTCATCACTGCCTTGTAGTTGGGAAATTTCCTGTCGGTTGACCCGCAACTGGCGCGGAGGGTAGATTTGCTGGGTGCTGATGCTTAGCCTGTATCTACTTCGAGTTCATGCTTTCTCTGTTTTTCCTTTCTCTTCACTTTGTTTTTGTTGTTTCCTCCATTTCTTGGCGGTGGTTCTCCCTCTCCTTTGGAAGGCTGCACCTTTGCTGCTTCTTCTTGTTGTACCTTTCCATCTCTAGTTCTGTTTTTCATCTCTAGTTTGTGTGTTTTCTATCTCCCGTTGGAAGGCTGCATTTTGGCTTCTTGTTCTCTTTTATGGGTTGCCTCCTGGGTCTTGTTCAGCCTTAATTGGTCCATCTGTTTGATGTCCTTTTCGTTGTCTAAGGTTGTTTGCAGTTGCTATTTCCCTTTCAGCGCATCTTTGGCACTTATGGTTTCTGTTTTCTTGTGTTGGATGCCTCTGTGTTTGTCTGCCTGAATTGCTGGCTTTCTGTCTCTTGAGATCTGGCCTACAACTGCTTTGACTTGCTCTGGCTCTGTTTGATAGGCAATTGAACCAAACAAAAGCTACTGTATTTACCTGTGTGCGTTGCTGGCTGGGATACTTAAGTCCAATTGTTTAACAAAAGACTGTAATGGTTCTTCTTAAATGACCTGTTTTAAAATGACAACTGCCAAAGCAGGCAGGAAAAAGTTTCTCTCTCTAGCACTTTAAAACCAACCCTTCCTCACTGCTATCCCTAGCAGGAAAAAGAAAATATATATCTACTGGTTTCTGGATTCGTATTTCCACCCGCTGCCTCCATCTGGGTAAACGCTGTCCCAAATCTGGACTTTAGCGTACAAAATCTGGGTGCTTACTGTGAACCTTCCAAGCTTATACCCAGCTTGGATCTTATTTCGCTGCACCAGCCGAAGTTTCCAGGGTTTTGGCCCCTCGGGTTCCCAAACTTTTTCCTTGGGGACCCCTCCAAGACCCAGAGCCCTGGGTCTCCTCTATCTGCATTCCCCAGCTTCCCTTTCTGGTTAGCGGTGCGATGCTGTCCTTCCCTTTTGAATAAACCAGAGAGGCATCTAGCTTCCCGAGGCTATGCATTCAACCTACTCAGCTCACACAAGAGATCACCCTCCCTTTGTCCCATAGCCTTTTCCCGCCGGACAATAGAAAGTAAGACACAGAGCTTGGGCTTTCCCTCCCCCTCTAGCCTGTCACCGATATAACAGAGCTCTGGGCACAGAATTTCTCTCCCGCTGCCTCACTAGGAAAAGAAACTCCCACAAGTTTTAAAAAGACTTATATAAAAGAAAGAAAATACAGAACAATAATACTGCATTAAGAAACTCAATACAGGAATATGGTCTATAGAAATAGGAATAAACAGTCTGATCTAAAAGATAGCCCAATTAAACCAGTCAGCAATCAACTCCCATGTAAATACAAATCAAGCACATCACAGCCGATTACTTTGGTTCGTTTGTACTCACACTTGATCGTAGAATATTTGAAAGAAGATGGAGTTAGAAGAAAAGCTTGTTTACTCACAGCGAGGAAAACAAAAAGACACCGAGTTTCCAGTTCCCTCCCAGACTTTAAAAAAATCCAGGTCTTCTGATTGGTCCTCTGGTCAGGTGTTTGGTTCCCCCTTTGTTCACCCTTTACAGGTAAAAGAAAAGTAACCCTTACCTATCTACTTATGACAGATGCTGAAAACACCAAAGGTGCACTAGGAAGGCATGTAAAGTTATTTTACTATCTTAAGTACAAAACATTATGCTGCCCCTAATGTGATGCTATGTAGGTAAACATCTAATTTATGCACATCCAAAATATACAGAAACATTTGTTGTCAGAACTTCCACATTTTGCAAGATTAAGACCAATATTGTTAGTTAAATGCCCTTAGCCCATACAAAAATTGTTCAGAATATAAATCAGGAAAGAGCTTGCTCATTTTATACATATTGAACATTCACTTTACCTTTGCCTTCTGTCTTTCATCTTAATTTTCTCAATTGCTTCAATATTTTCTTTTGGAACTGACTCCAACAAGTCACACAGTTCTTCAATTCGATTCTCTATTCTCCTCAACATCTGAATGGAATTAATGCTTGATGTGTCTACTTCTCCAACACTAACTCTGTACACTTCTGCAACCTTTTTAGTAAGTGAATGTAGCATTTTGTCCTTAGATTAAACAAAAACAAATCTGTAAGAGCCTATAAAATATTGCACAAGTGATATTTGAATATAATAGCATTTCTGTAAATGCCTTGAAAGCAGAAGACAATATACACATGTATTTACTATCAACGTGACAGTCATATGTGATCACATCAATAAGAGGGCGACTTTTGTGTTATGTGAATGGTGAAAAAACAGAAGCATTTTAACCTTATGAAAAACAACAAATACTCAGCCATGGAATCCAAGGAAATTCCACCTTAGCATTTTGGTGATAAATACTTCACCCTTTCCTGAGCTATGGCTCTAATTCAGCAAAGTACTTATGTACATGCATACAGGTGTATCAACAGGACTTCTCACATGCTTACAGCTGGGCACGTGTTTAAGTCCCCAGCTGAACTGTGGCCCCAAAGGGGCAACCCTGAGATCACCTGCAGCAGCTCTACTGAGGTAAACTACAATTTATCCTATTTACACTAGGATTTTATAACGTGTTATCTATTAGGTGAAATCTACCTCATTACAAACAGCCGTTTTTTTTTCTGGTTCCAAGGCCATGTAGACACGGCCTTGGAACCAAGAAGCGGGTTCTTTCACAAGAAATAAGCCGTTGACAGTTGTGAAAGTAAAATTAATTATATTGTAAAAATAAGAATGGATTAAAGAAATGTTGTCTGCACCTTTAAGCAAAATTGTTGGAATGTTGCAATCCAGCATCCAAGGGTCAGGCAACACAGACCATTAGATAGAACAATATGCACCGTTTAAGGGATCATTGGAAAAAGTATTTTGCTTTAGATCCGATACCTTAGACGTTGATGGAATATGCATGCTGTGTCACAGTGGTTCTTTCCTGTCTGTTCTTTCTTTGTCCCTTTTGTCTTAATCCTGCCTGTTATATCTTGTATTAAATCAGATAGTTTTGTGTCTTGTATGGGGCGTTACATTATGTCGAGGAGGTATTAGCAGGCACGCTGTTGCTAATAAAACACGAGTGGTCTGAACAAACATGTGGAGATCCTGAGTCTACTTTGCAATTTGGATCGGTTCCCCGGAAGGATTGCACCGTCTTCAGCTGTAGGGCTGTGATGCTCTGAACATTTTGGTGGATGGACCCGTGGCAGCGCACTGGCATTTGGCCCGAGCGGTCTCACTGAACGGAAAGGCGACACAACACACGTGACAGTCTTTATGCCATCGAACCGTGTTGGTTCCCCATCTTTTATTGGGTAGGGATTTCCCGGGATCTGAATCGGGAATTTGGTTTCAGTTATTATTCCTGTGTTTTTGTCCGGACCGGGACTGTCTTGTTCTCGTGTGTCTATCCGTCCTCATATGTGGGATGGTCTTTGGTTGGGTTGCATCTCTGTCTGGAGAAATCGGCGACCAAGGGTTCTTTTGTCCCGGGAGTCTGAGCTGTGGAATCCTGCACAGATCGCAGCCGCACGCACCTGTAAACCCTAGTGTTGAGGCAGGCGATTGAGGCCAGTAGCTGTCGGGTCCTTTTGTCGTTTGTTCTGATGTGGCAAATTTCTTCTTTCGTGTTTACTGGTGGTGTTTCGAAGTCTCTGTATGGGTCAACCCATGACGGTTAAGTTGGGACAGTTCCCTATGAACGCCGCGCTTATTTTTATGTATTTAGATGGCGTCCAGGACTCCTTGTTAAAAAGGGTTCTGGACTCCTGTAAATTTCTGGAAAAATAGGTCTGGCTAACTCAGGGGATCTAAATCAGTGGCCACTTGTTAACATCTCTTGGAACAAAGGACGAAGTGGAGGTCTTAAAGGCAAACTCGGCAAGCCATATAACTAAATTTGGGGCTTCAGAGGGAGAGGTTAACTGTTTCATCAGTGGGTGGGAAAAGGGCAAATCGCGTAAGGTGACAAATCAAAACATGCCTCTCTTTATTATTCAATTAATAATTTCACAGCTTTTAAAAGACTCCTCTCCCACTCACCAGACCGATTGCTCACCTGTACCCGTTCTCCAATCCCCGGGATCGATCCACAACCCTTCAATCCGCATCTCTCATTTGTAAAACAGGGAACAAAACCCAATAACTGATCTCTTATGTGTTCCCATACCAATTCCAGCAGAAGAGGAGGCTCACTAATCATCCCCCACCCTCCTGGTCCATTCTTGAGTAACATTATCCTTTCAAATGTGAAGTGACCAAATAGCACTCACAACCGGGTTCACTGGAAAAAGCAGGATTGGGCAACAAGAGCACATAGCAAAGATAAGAGAAACTTGAAAATAGGTTGAAAGCCAAGGAATGAGTGTGGCAGTATGAAGAAAGAGTAAGTGCAAGGCGATCGACCTCGGAACAATACTTACAGAATGGTGAAACTAGGATGTAAGGGTGTCATTTTGTGGGACATAAACAAGGTGATTAAGGAAAGAGAGTGAATAAGTTATAACTTCAGAAGTACCGATGGCTGCAATAGAGACGTTAAGCAGTTAGAGAAATGGTATCTTTTGATGTTAAGTGACATTAAAGAGATGGTTTCTTGAGCATTCTGAGGAAATTGGGCCTCGTTTTCAGAAATCCTTACAATAATCATATATTATATTACAGCTATCGCAAAAACAAAGTGCGTGTCAAGAAATGTAAGGAAATAAGAAAATTGTGAATGTATCATTTGTCTGGATAATATGGTAACGATCTAAGAACTGAAACCCAACACATCTGTTTTAAACTCACTGTTTCTAGGATGTTGAAGCGATAGAATTGGTTTTGTTTTTGTTTTAAGTCAGTAAATTCATTTGACTCTTTTTCAAAGTTGCAAAAAGACAAGCCTTTGTGCAAGAGACCTCTCGGTAATTTTGCTGTTTGAGCTCTATGGGATTTAGCATTTAACTTCCACGGTAACTTGATATCTTTACAAGCATTATTAAACTGTTGTAAAGATTAAAAAAACCATTCATGGGCTGACAGGATAGGGCAGTCAAAATCACGGAAAGATAAGGGAAAGATTCTGAAGTGCTTTTGGGTTGGTTGTTCGTTTGTAAACAAATAGCAGATCCAGAGCTGTAGCTAGAAAGAATACAGAAATTATACATGACCTCATGAAGCAAAGCCAGCAGGTCAAGCTGGCACAAACAATAAGGAAGCAAGTTAAAAACACTGAGCCTCTTAAAAAGCTCTGTAATCAGACTGTCACTTTTAAGGTGTCATAGAAAATCTGTAAGATACAAAAAGAATAAACAGTTTACACCTTAGTAAAAATATATATGGCTAATTTTTGAAAAGTTATATACTGAATGAGAAGAATTGTGCATTCTTCCTAGGACATGTGCAAGTGTATCATTGTAGAAAGGGGTAAAGAATGAGCATAATGAAACCGGTGCGCTGAAATTTATTCTATTAGGGCTACCCAAAAGAACCGCGCATAGGCTGTGTTTTCTCTTTTCAGATTCCCGTGTGTTATAGACAAGTAGATCTTCTGACTTCTTGCGACTGGCTTTTTAAATCGAAAAAGTCAAGCTCCCTGTTGTTTGATGGACAATTACCTAACTGGATAAAGAAAGGTGAGACTGCCAGCAACAAAGAGCTCGCAAATGGAATATCACACAGAAAATTTGGCCTACATTAAGGGCTGATATAACAAAGCAGTGTGAAAAAAAAATGTTAAAAGAAAAGAAAATGTATATGTATTATTTGTCTGTGAAAATAATGTAAAAGTTTAAGAATCTAAAACCAACAAGTATCTGGTTTGTAAAAACTCCTGTTTCTAGGTGAATAAATTGGTTTTGTTTTTTGTTTTTCATGCCACTAAAAATTCATTTGACTCTTTAATTCAAAGTTGCAAAACTGACAGACCTTTTTGCAAGACCCAGGTAATTAGTGCTGTTTGGCTTTGGGATTTAGCATTTAACCTTAAGGGATAACTTGTTTTTTATTTACAACATTTAAATGTTGTTAAATAAAAACAAGTCATGGCTGCAAATATGGCAGTCAAAATCAGAAAGGAGGGAAAGATTCTGAAGTCTTTTTGTTTGGTTGGTTGGTTTTTTGTAACAATAGCAGATAAGAGCTGTAGTGAAAGAATAAGAAATTAACAGGAAACCCTCTGAATAGCAACAGCAGAGGTAAGATGAACAAAACAAAAAGAAGCAATGTTAAAAAACACTGAGCTTAAAATAGCTCTGTGTAATCAGACTGTCACTTTTAAAGGTCTGTTAAAACTCTGTAAAAGAAACAGTTGCACCTTATGTAAAAATTAATATGGCTAATGTTTTTGAAAAAGTTATAGTATAGAAAAAAATGTGCATTTTCCCTAGGACATGTGCAGTGTATAAAAAAGGGTAAAAAAATGCAAATGAAATTGTGCTGCTGAATTAAAATCCTATTAGGGCTCCAAAAAGAGCCGCAATAGGCTGTGTTTTCTTTTTTCAGATCCCTGTGTGTTAAGACAGAGTCTCTGAGCTCTGCTGATGGCTTTGAATCCAAAAGCCAAAGCCTGTGTTGATGCAAATTATCTAACTGATAAAGAAAGGTGAAAAGAAACTGCCAGCACAAAAGAAGCTGCAAATAAATAAAGAATATACCTGGTCAGCAAACAGATTGCCTACATAAAAGGCAGTGGTATAACAAGATATCTTTAAGAGATTTGATGCTAATTTATTGTTAATATATTAAACATTGAATAAATTTATGTTAGTAGGTACCCTGTAACAACTTATAGTGTATATGATTTTTGAAAAAATCCTTTAAAGTAATATGGTAATAAAGCTTCTCAGCTATTACCAGTGAATAAACTTAAAGCTTAACACAGCAGGAAAACATTACAAGCTTGGTCTGCTATATAAGAGGAAAACTTGAGGTACACCACCTCATGAATTTTAATAACTAAACAGTGGAATAATTTCTGCATAACCTTAAAAAGTAGAAGCCATTACAACCATGGCCTGCCTATAAAACAAACAACAACAAAAAAAAAACACAGGACAATATGGGGGTAATTCCTCTGTTTTGCCTGCAATCAGCAAGGGTATTTGTAAAGAAAGGAATTTTTAAGTAATAATCAATGCCACCGCCAAAAGGGTAGAAAATGTTATTTTTGTCTTTCAGATAATCCAAAGTACTGTATAATGGGCTATGTGTATGTGTTAATTCTTGGGGAAAAAGTGTTTAAAAAGTGTTAGCAACCCACCACAAAGACAATTGTAAATGTTAATGTAAGTACTGTGTTTTACCAATAATCACATTTACTATTTGCCACAACAACAACAAAACAGTCTCAGCTTACTGTAAGCACTGATTTAGCTGAGTTCTCTCTATCTAAGCTTGGCACTGAATGGCAAACAGTTACAAATAATGTTACTACCCCCTAATTGTTTTTGGTTTTAAATTGTATGTGTTTAATTAAAATGTTTAAAAATGTGCTGGCGGATAAAAACAAATGTGTGCAAAGCTAAAGCCACAAGCCCAAATCACCTCCCAGTATTTTCTATTAAGTGGACTAAATAAAAAAGTGACACTGGCGATTAATAATCTTAGTGTCAAAAGGGGGATATGTTAGGAGCAGGATTTTATAATGTCCCATAAGAATTAATGTATGATTTGATTTCATCCTGCTAACCACCCTTTTGAATAGCAGAAAGAAAAGACCCTCTGGGACTATAAGATCTGTTTTCCCATATGCATTACAAATTGGGCCTCTCTTAACTCTTTGTTTTAAGATTTAGTTAGTAAGAGACAGGATTCTCTATTGTGTCTATGTTAAGTAAATTAGAAACATTGAAGGCCTGGCTCTCAATGTAAATTGTCTTAGTTATTAATTGTAAAACTTAGCAGGTTTAATTTGCAATGCTTTTTTTTGTTCATAGAAATACTACTGTTGGTATTCTTAATCTATTTGTGTGAATGAGGAATGTATGCATCAGGAAAAGATAAAGGTGTGAAGGCCATTGTTATAGCCAGAGTCAAGGGAGAAGTAGTAAAGAAAACTTAAAGCACTGTTACTACCCCGACGGCTGTTAAACTGTCTGGCATCTCAGAGTGGATACATGCTTCACAGTGTAAGAATGTACCACCCTCAGTGAACCAATCATCACTCAGGACCACGCAGAGTCAATTTTGACTCCAGAAGAAGACGTAGAGAAACAGCCTGCAATACCTTACAATCTACGCTCTCATAAGGTTGCTCCAGAAGCAGACGAGTACATAAAGCAAGGCCCAAGAAGAAGCAGTAGTGAGCCTAGCGCCTGCTGTCTGGTGGACATAAAACTGTGACTGCAGTTCCTCAGTTGAGGTTGTCAGAACCAGAAGGGCCGCCCTGCCTCCAACATGCACCTCTGGTGGTGCCTGTTCCTCGGCTGCTGGTGTCTTAAGGTCTGGGGAGTCCACAATGACAATTGCGCAGTTCTTTTATCCACACAAGTGTGGATAGCTGAGACCTTCTTATTTCTAATGCTGGTTTCGCCACATCCCAGCCCACTCTCAACTGGTGTTCCTGTCCTGGTTATGCCCCCTCTCCAGACCTCACTAGAGCTTGTCTGTTAAACACAATATGGAAGCAGTAATGACACTTGGGAAAAGGCTGGCAGTTCCTATATCCACTTGGGGTGAGCCCTGGCAAGAACAGGGGCGATCCGACAGGTGCCCCTCCAGAACCGTCAGGCATGGACATAGTGCTGACGGCCAAAGGAGGGGCCTGTGCTTTCATCAAACAATATTGTGGTTTCCTGACGATACCATGAGAAGATAAATTCGCTGCTAGCCACTTAGAAAAATCGCATATCTTCCCCAAGTAGAGCCAAGTTCCTTTGGAAGTGCTAAGTAACCTGTTCAATTTCTCTGGCTAGAAAACTGGTTGTTTCAGGAGCCCTGACTATGCTGTTTGAAATCCTAATAATTTTTGTATGTTAATCTCCTGTTGCATCCAAAATGGTGTAAGACATGTCACACAGATAGCTGCCCCCAAACCAGAGTGCTAAATATAATGATTTTAAATATCACCGATAAAGAAATAAGAACAATTGATTTGTGGAACCCAGTAATTTTGGTCATGGCGTGAGCTTGACCAAAAAGGAGGGATTGTGAAAGTAGAATTAATTATATTGTAAAAATAAGAATGGATTAAAGAAATGTTGTCTGCACACTTTAAGCAAAATTGTTGGAAGTTGCAAATCCAGGTGTCAGGAACACAGACATTAGCAGTCATGAACAATTGCAACCGTTTAAAGGCAATTGGAAAAGTATTAGCCTTAGACAATAACAGTTAGTAAGGACGTGGAATATGCACTGCTGTGTCACAGGTGGTTTTCCTGTCTGTTGCTTTACTTTGTCCCTTGCTAAACTCCTGCCTCTTTTATCTGTATATAGAGATAGTTTGTGTCTTGATGGGGCTCACATTTCCTGGGTGTATTAGGCAGAGCGCTGTGCTATAAAACAGAGTGGTCCTGACAAACTGTTGTGAGTCCTGAGTCTAACTTTGACACAGTGTCAGAGCAGAATACTAGCTCTGCTACAGTTAAGGTTCAGACCAGTTTTCTGTTTAAAGGCGGACTTGGCTAAGTCCTATAAAATCTGCAGTTACTCAGATTTCCTTGAAATATGGTGTGCCTTATGGGGCATGGGTTAGTGAGCCAAATTTAGGGTCATTGGACCAAAGGATTCCTGAGACACAGCACCCTCCCTCACAAAAAAAACAACAGCTTTTCTTAAGGTTGACATACTTTACCAACTTTCTTTTTTTCCCCCCAGTTGGAGAGATTAAACCGTGGCTCTGAGCCTGGTCAAAATGATCTTAATCACTGGACATTTATGTCAGCTGGTACATTGGAGCCATTATCCTTTTTTAGCAAAATTGAAAATGGTAGTGTCAAGATAGTTAAGATTTCAAGTTAGGTGCATGCCTAATGTGTGGGCACTAAATGGATTACTTGGAGCATGCATGAACATAATAACCAACAGGGTTTCTAGCTTGTGTGTTTTCACTGCAGGTGGATAGCTCAATGGGCTCTACACCAGCCATTAAACCTGACTGCCAGTTTGAGTCCAACTTTGGGCAGAAATTTAAGAAAGAATTTAGCACTATGCCTTCAGACCTAACTTTGTCAGGGGTGTGTGTTATTTTGAGACAATGTAATGAAACAGGAAAATGCTTGCTGAGGAGGAACAGTGGCAGGGAGAGGTTCTGGAGTTGCACTAAGGGAAAGGGGAGGATTTTGGGGATAGAGGGACCTCAGGTGAGGGAAGACAGTGAGGTTAGGGAGAGCTAAAATCCACCAGCTGGGTGACCTTGGGCCAGTCACTTCACCTCTCTGTTCCTCAGTTTCCTAGCTGTAAAATGGGGAGAACGATGGAAAGTACTTTGAGATCTATTGATTAAAAAATACTATGTAATGGCTAATTCTTTTTGTTATTACCTAACCGCAACTGCGTATCACCCGTAAACCTAAGCAAGAACTACAACTGCCTAAATCCCCACTAACTCCTACAACAAACCTTTCTTTTTTTCTTCTTTCTGTTAATAAAAGAAAACTAGGAAATTCACTGACAAAACTTTGTGGACACACGGAGTTAAGATTTCCTGGTAGTATCTCATGCTCTTTGTCAGAGTCGCTGGGTGGCCAGCTGAGGTAGGAGCAGATGCTGGCTGGAGCAGGGGCTCGTTCGTGTGGAAACCCGTATGCACATGATGCCCTCTAACACTGGACTGTCACTTATCCACCATCAAACCACCCTAACTATTGACAAGTCCCATGGCATGAAGATCCTTTGTCCCACTAGTGACAAAACCTACACAACACGGTGCTGAAATGAGGCATATTGGATCTCTCAGTGTACAGATGCACCTCTTTCCTTTGGTCACACACATGGGGACCGGGTAGAAGGGATCGCCCTCACAGCAGCATACCCTCTTGATTGCAGTTTATCACAATCACAGCTCTTCCAAGCTGCTCCAGATAATCTCTCCACCATTCAATACAACTAACACAGTGAATGCAGTGGGAGTGCAGGCAGTTAATTCCTAGTTTCTATTATCAGCTTCCAGGAGGCAGAGTTAAGGTTACATGGGCCTGTAATTTAACACTTCTTTTACTGATTTTCAGAAGTTTGAATTTTGCTTGTTGAATTAAACTGTCTGGAAGAGTACAATATATCAACAGACATCTTTAACTCGGTGTTAACAACGTTTTTTGGGAGTGAATCAGCATTATTATTATCCAAACATGCATTTATTTACATATGTTCAATTTCTGAAAATAGACTGTGAACAGAATGGATTTTGGAAGCCAGGTATCACAGTTCAGGTTTGCACTGAGAATAAAGCAAAGATTTATGTTACTGTATCTTCTTGATCTCTGTGTATCTTCCTCTAGCACAACCTATATGATATTTTTATTGCAGACTCAGACCCAGTCCCAGCCCCAGGGACTATGGCTCATATTTATATGAAGTAATTGCACAACTGCATAAAATGTATGTTACATTTATCTATCTTTGTGCTCAAATACTTGAAGTATGTAGTCTAAGGGAAAAAATATAGGCTCAGATTATCCCTTTCCCCCCACAGTGTTATCTAGTCAGATTTACTGCACCATAGCTAGAAAGAAAAATGTGCTGACTTCTACATCAGCAACTTGAATAGCTGCAGATAGTAAATGAAGAAATAATAATAATGAAGTATTAGACACTGCACAACTGATGCTGTTATCTAAACAGGAACAGATTAGGAGAGAGGGGAGGAACCAAATGGAATACTTTATGCTACTATTTATTTCAAGGCATAAGAAAATCCCCATACCAGCACTTCTTTTTTTTCCTCTGTGATAAGAATGTTATTTTTTAAAGATGTAATTGCAAAATTTGTTCTCTTGATATAAAACGTGTTTTGCAAAAGAATTACCTGGATTTCTGGATTAAACTCTCCAAAAGAAAACATTTTAGCCCTTAGTGCCAAATCTGTGCATTTTTCCTCTTCATTGATGCAGGCAGCTTTAAGAATTTCTTTATGTCCTACAACAATACTTACTTTTTCTTCTCTGTGGGGAAAAAGAGATCTAGATTTTAGTCATATATTCTGTGGATTCATTTTGTTGTGCAGTAACTACCACTCAGCAGTTTAAAATGTTCTTATCAGATAAGTGTTAACAGGGCCGGCCCACAACATTTTGGCACCTGAGGCGGGGAGCTCAAGTGACACACCCATACCCCCTCGCTTGGGCCAAAACTTTGAAAGGTCTCAATTCTGCCTTCTTCCTGTTCTACTCTTCTTATGGTACTGCTCTGCTACCTATCTCAATAAAAGAGAACTAACAACTTAAAATGCCCTGTTCAAAAATTTTAAGTAACACTTAACTTTCAAACGCCTGAACGGCAAATGTAACTTTTCTTGTCTGCATATTAAACACCGGCATTTTTATCTCTTTGAATAATCAAAGTAGTGCTTTTCGTGCCTTCTTGGTTGCAAAGATTTGAACTGCTTCCTGAAGGTCCACAGTCTGGGCCAGCTCATGCTCTATTGAGATGGTTGCAAGGCCGACCAGCCTCTCCTGAGTCATTGTGGAGCGTAGAAGTGTTTTTATTAACTTCAACTCGGAGAAGCTGCTTTCTCCACTGGCCACTGTTACAGGAAGTGTTAGAAGTATGCACAGAGCAACAAAAGCATTTGGAAAGAGGGTGGTCATCTTATTTGTGCACATATATTCCAGAACAGCCTTTGGAGTTGATCCTGCTGAAATGTATCTTGAAAGGGCTTTCAGTTCATCACCTAAATCACTCGCATCAATATCGCGCATGTCATCATGTGTCAACACTGTCTCTAGTGCCCTGCATTGCTGGTGTAGGTCTTCTTCAGGTATAGTGAGGAGTTTTGGAATATCATACAACATCCCAAATATACTGCTGTGTTCCTTGAGCTGCATGAATGTTCTTCAACTGACTGTATTGCACAATCTAGCACCTGGTTAAAGAATTCAACTTTGAATTGTTGTTTGGGGTCTCTTATGGGATTATCCCGTGCCTCGTAATCAAAATGTCTTCTTCGGTGACTCTTGTATTCTTGAATGGGTGGGAAAATAGCTTCAGTGTGAAGTTCCTCTGCCAACTTCTGTGCACTCTTCAGAACGTTTTGAAATCCCTCATCTGACTGGTAAGACTGTAGGTATGACTTTGCTTTGTCCAGTTGTTCCATTGCTCCAGATATATCAAGGTCAACACCTTGGAGTCTCTTGCTTACAACATTTATTTCAAACAGTATGTCATGCCACAACACTAAGCCACACAGAAATTTGAAGTTATGTATGTTTCTGGTGATTCCATTTCCCTCTGCACTGTTCCCCATGAACAGTTCCTGTCATAGCATTATCCTCCATAATGGCAACTATGGCATCATCTATCTTCCCAATTTGGTGTTTGATAGGCTTTATCGCCTCCACTCGACTTTCCCATCATGTGGCACTCAGTGGTTTCAGTGTCAGAGAGGATGTTCCCAGATGTTGCTTCAAAATTTGCCATTGATGAGTTGATGCAGAGAAAAATACATAGATGCTTTGAATTACATTAAAAAATTCAGCAGCCTCACTAGAAGCTGATGCTGCATCACTGACCACCAAGTTCAATGAATGAGAACTGCATGGGACAAAAAAAGCTGAGGGTTTAACTCTGGATCCTGTGTCTGCACTCCTCTGTTCTTTCCTCTCATGTTGGCACCATTATCGTAGCCCTGACCTCTCATGTCAGCTATCGCAATTCCCGTATCTTCCAGCTTTTTTAAGAAGCACATTTGTCATACCAGCTCCTGTAGTATCATCAATGTCAATAAATTCTAGAAAATGCTCTCGACAGTCACCATTGCAGGGACATTTTCACTAGGTTCTGTTGTTGTTACAAAATGCACCATTAAAGTCATTTGTTCCGTATGGCTGATGTCAGGTGTGCAGTCCAGAATAACAGAGTAATATCTTGCTGACTTCAGATCTGCCACAATCTTCTGTTTGACTTTTGTTGCCAGTAACTGTATGATCTCATTTTGAATTGTTTTTCCAAGGTAGTGGTGTGTGTACATTTCTTGGTGGTGACTCTTCTTAGATGCTCCTGGATAGCATCAAAGTCATCCATCAGCATCACAACTCAGCCTCAGCCCATCACATTTAAGGAAGTTTTCACAGCATCATTGCCAGGTAAATTTTGACCATTGCACGCTAACTCATGGTAGCTGAAGTTGCGCATCTTAGGGTCAACCTCCCCTCAAGTGTAGACCTAAACTTAGATGCTTCCTGGATTACAGCATCAAACTCAGCCATCAGCTCTACAATTTTAAGGAAGTTTCCATTGTTTGGCACATACAGCTGATCTGAAGTGCCACGCAGTGCTAGGTTTTGGGTAGCAAGCATTCTCACAATGGCAATGAGCCTTTTCAGAACATTTTGCCAGTAAAGAGACTCTGATGCAATCTTCTCTTGATGCTGATCATCTATGGTGGCCTTTAACCTTAGTCTCATCTCAAGCTCTTTCCACCTATGGAATGCTCTCTGGTGATTTGCTGCCTTCTCATGGCATGCCAGATTTCTAGCCAGATTTTTCCAGTCCTTTGTTCCTGTAGAACCCAATGTGGCTGGAACATTAGACTGGAAGAGTTTGCAACAAAAACAGTATGCAGCATTCTGGGTTTTTGAGTACATAAGCCATGGCCTCTCCACTTTGTCACCATTGGGGATTTCATGCCAGTAATGTGTTGGATGGAAACTTCTATTTTCATTGTCTTTGGGGAACATGAAGTTTTTCACTTGCTGTGGCCCATGCAGTACAAGGAAGTTCCCTCAGGCTACTGCTCAAGTGGGTCCACAGTCCTGGATCATCTAGACTTAAGGAACTAAACTCAGCAGCAGCTGTTTCTTGCGCCTCCACCACACTCTTCTCTGATCTACATTTTTCTTCAGGAATGTGCATGGTTACATCCATTTGAGATGGAGATATGGATGCTGCAGTAGCTGCCAGGTCACCTGCACTCTGACTAACTGGAAGATCAGGCATCTCCTCACCACTCACATCCTCACTGGGGCCAGAAGGCTCACCGTGAACATTTGTGTCTATGTATCTCAGGAGAGCTCCTTCCTGCTTAGATAGAAAAGCTTCCTTTGCTTTCTTTCTTTTTCTGAATGCTGCCCCAGAGGGGCGTTTTCTTCTTTCACTCATGACAGCTGTTCTGTGCCAGCTATAGGGCTCTCAACACTCAGTTGAAGGGGACAAACCTGAGTGAGGGAAGATATCAGTGTCTTAAGGCCCTAACTGGCTCCTACTACTTCAATTGACTGCCTGTTCTCCTCAGGTGGGTTCAGGGAAGCAGCAGGAAACAGGAAGCTCCCTGAGAAGCTGAAGTTAATCAGTCCAAGCTCCTGGGAGTGCTAGAGGGGTACATAAGAGGCTCCTCCTCTCTCTCCCTGCAGCTCCTGCTGCTTTCTGCTATTCCCTCTCATCTTTTGTCCTGCCTGCCTGTTATGTATCTGGTGCCTTCCTTCCTCGAGCACAGCACTCCACCATCTCTGTGCATCTAGAGCAGAGAGAATACATATACACCAGCAGCAGACACAATTTTTTATATTCTGGGTCCTAGTGCCCCCCACAGTCTAGCACCTGAGGTGGCTGCCTCAGTTCATCTCACGGTAAGGCCAGCCAGAACTGTTAATATCTTAGAAACTGCCTGTTCTAAGAAAAGGAAGACTTCAGAGCTCCAAAGTCTAAACAATAAATCAGTTTACCTCTTGCATGGGGAAAGAAAATGACAGAAATTCTTTTTTCATATAAGTTAACAATTTGAAAGCATTCTAGGCAGCTAGAACAAATTTTGGCATTCTTTAAACTTCACTATAGTGACTGTCATCAGTCATTA
The DNA here is from genome assembly GCF_003597395.2 of Chelonoidis abingdonii. Lineage (NCBI taxonomy): Eukaryota > Metazoa > Chordata > Testudines > Testudinidae > Chelonoidis > Chelonoidis abingdonii. Next base: position 88,633,049 of record NC_133769.1, read on the forward strand.
TCAATTGATACTATAACAAATAAGCATTATGCACTGTAGAAATTAGGCAATTAAATAGAGAAAAGAAACAAAAAAATGCATTTTAAAAACTTTGACATTAATTAAAAAATAAAATACAAATAAGCTGTGCATTTGTGAAAGGATATTAACATTGCTCACATGTACCGTTAGACAGAAGACCATAAAGCATCTGTGAAGTAATATCTGCAGCTCACAAAGTAGCTTTCCTCCCAAAGTGCATACAAAATAATATATAGGGGTCAACACACTGTCCAAGGTGGATCCTGACTGCAAAAGGGATGGGGGTATGGCCCTGACTCCTCCTGCTCCCCTGGTAGGTTGAGGTGTATTCCCACAGTCTGTTGAATAGGCCGGGAGGAGGAAGAGGAGAAAAAAGCCTCCTTGTGCTCTTCTGTAGGAATATAGGCCCTCATTAGATTTGAGTGAATTATGGGTTTAAACTGAGTTGGGATATTAACATGCATGAAAGGAACAAAGCCTGTGACCAAAAAAAATGAGATCACGAGAAAAGAAGAGGAGTTGTGTTCAACTTGTAGTGAAACTTCAAAATACTTGTGTTATCTTATTTAAGGTTTGGGCTGAAATAATAGAAATAAAATGTGGGTTAATTGGTACCAGGTGCATTACATAATTGTCTACATAAGAAACTGCTTCATCTGGCCTTAGCTAAAGTCTGAGACATGGCAATGACATCACTTGTTTGGAGCTGACCAATATGTCTCTAAGCACCCTAGGTTTAGCCCATTTGCAAGTATCTTGATCAAACACTTGTAAGTGTTCTGTTAGAGCTTGGATGTAATAACTGCTTATTCGTTAGGCTTTTTAGGCATGTTTAGAGCAATTGTATAAATACCATTCAGCCTGACGAAGTGGGTATTCACTCACGAAAGCTTATGCTCCAATACATCTGTTAGTCTTTAAGGGGCCACAGGACTCTTTGTTGCTCCATTCAGCTTTTGTATTTCATGAAGGCATTTATGGTTAAATGAGTGTCATGGTAATCTCCTGCATAAATAATAATCTCAGAACCTTCTTCTCCACTCCATCACACTAGACCAGGGATTATATGGCCCTTACTAATTACAAATGGGACATATACAACACGGAGCATATTTGTCTCCCCTGTCTACCTCTTTGCAACCCAAAAATGCCAAGCTGTGTAGTGAAACTGCTATTTTCTATTATATATCTACCTTATTCAGAAACTGTGTTCCTTCAAAATACCATATAAGCCATACTTAAAGCATGACTATGTTGAAAATGTCTCTGCTTTGCTGTTCAGGGAATAGGTCAGGTAATCAAAATATCCAGCGGTGAAGAGGTACCAACCAGCTTCTGAATTACACTTTTCTCTCTCTAGCTCAATAACTTACAGTTTTGCCTTTATAATTTTTGCCATCTGCTCAAGTTCATCCATAGTTTCATCTAAGTCTTGGTTATTTCGGATCAATGCAAGATTTTGTTCCTCTAACTCTGTGAAGATCTGAAGTAACTGTTTTGGATCTGTGAAATATATTTCTGGCACCTAAGATAGAGGAAAGAAAGATACATAGCATCTACTGGAAGAGGAGCTACACATATATTAGGTAACTTCAGTTTTGCTGCAAATAATTCTTTCTAAAATTTAAAACAATAGAAAAGTGTTAATGACATGTACGGGGGGAATCTTAAGGAGCTGATTAAGAAAGATCTGTGGCTGATTGAGCTGTTGTAGTGATGCAAAGCTGCTGGACCAGAGCTAAGAACCTGGCCAATGGCTTGAACATGTGCAACCAAATACACAATCTGGCCCAGAATTTCTGCAGTTTTTCCATAAGAAAAATCAAGTCATTAAAAGTAAAAAATAAATAAATCTCATTCCTTTTCCAGAGTACACAGGCTCAGTTGAGAAGTATAGTTTTTCATTACCATATCCATGTCCAAGTCTTTCAAGGAATCTTCATGAATTGCACAATCACTTTCGCTTTCCCACCTGATATAAAAGGGAAGGAGAAAAGGAGTCAGTTCCTGGTTTCTAAGCCTAAAATCCCCAATCCTGTAAAAGCTTTCTGAATTCAGTGTGTGGAAAGGGAACTCCCATCATTGAAAAAGATGTTTTCAACTCTTTGAAGACTTAGGCCTTAGTCTTCTCCACATATGCACAATAGTCTTGTTTTCTCAACAACACAAAAACATGCAGTAGAGAGAAGGGAGGAACTGAAGCTTTAACCAACAGGATTAAATTTGATTTTATAAAGCAACTCTCACACCTATTCCTGCATGGGAACTATTTCAATGCACTGTCCTGTACTTACAGATTCTTCAGGACTCTATTGTACCTACAAGAATAGTTTCTGCCCTTTTCAATAATAGCTGCTTTATAAGTGCTTCACAAAGTTGTGTGTTATATACAGGTATTAATGACTATGTAGGCAAATGGAGCAATCGTTGTGAGCTTATTAGCTCACATGTTGCCTTGGATATATCTATTTTTAAAATTGGGACAGCCCTTCAGCAGGTTCCAGCACATAATCAAGGGCAGAAACTTGGCAAAACGGATGGGCAAAACAGAGACGTCTATCTGCAAAGAAAAACAACATTAACTAAAAGAGGATGAAAAGGACAGTTAACTATATACGATGCTAAATTGCAGTTCTCAGTTTTGTCTGACTCTGCTCCCCTTTGTTTCTCCCAGTTCTCTTGTCTTTCTACACTGCTTTGTAACCAGTGCTGCACCTCCTGGGGGAGCCCCTCAGCCAAGCCTAACTGTGAGCCTTCAGCCACAAGACAGTTAATTTTGCTGTCCCATCACAGGCACCTTCACCTGATACTGGTCTGGCTCCAGATATTCACTGACAAAATTTTCATTCAGTCATCATACTTCTCCTGGTGTGAATAATCACAACAAACTCTTGGGCCTTCATCCACAAGTCACCTTAATACTAAGTTTTTGATTTAAAGTTGCTAGCATCGATGATTGTTAAATCCTTCTATCTACCAGATGTCAATGCTCAGAACAGAGGCTAACCTAGGGGCAGAGGAACAGACAAATGTGGATCCTTCTAGTTGGCTTTGGCCATTGGTACCACTACCAAATCACTATCACTATGGAGGTGGGAGAATTATTGATAAACGTCCTTACTGTTGTATGCAGGTATCTGTTATAATTGCATTTTTTATTTTCATTTGCTCTCTTACTTGATATATTTTCTTCTTATTGTACACAGGAAGATGGAGAAAGCAAACTGAGAATGGAGAAAGCAAATTTTGTCTGATACTACACCTTGATGATGTCTTTTTTTTATCAGTCAAGATGGATTTGCACTCATTTAACATTTTCACTTCTTCACCCAAGTCTGCTTCTGTGAGCTTTCTAGAAGACCTGCGTTCATTTTCTTCAAAATGTGAAGAGATAGAAGGATAAATTTGAAAGTAAATATGTATCCAAATTATAATATTATTCATCTATATGAATATGAACTTACACACTAAGGGGTATATTCTTATCTTGATCCTTAGAATATTACCAGCCATGGTCTCCAGACATTAAGGTGGTGTATTTTACCAGTTTGTCTATAACTATCATATAGTTTCTTTCTAAATATATATTAGATAAATACAAAGAAATCCTGTTTTCATAACTTGTAAATGAAACCAACGTTATTTTAAGGCTTCTGAATAATAACAACTTCTTACCCACTTTATAAAAGTCATTTGTGATGTGTTTTCCTTGCTTTGGACTTGAGGCACCAAGAAATTTTTCCTTTGTGCTGTGATTCAGTTTCTTTTTTCAGTGCCTAGCAGTGAAGCAGCTAAACTTCACCTCCATCTATATGTAGCTCTCCAATCAATACTTGTTGATATTCATCTCAATATACTTATTTTACAGATGTCTTCAGTGAGGAACAGAGTATTTAAGTGCTTTGCCCATGGCCACATAGTGAATCAGTAGCAGAGCTATGTAATCTAGAGTTCATAGCTTTTAACGCCAGAAAAGACCATTAGATTTTCTAGCCTGACCTCCTATATGTCACAGGCCATTGAATTTCACCCACTTACCCCTGCACTGAGCTCAATAGCTTGTGTGGGACTAAAACATATCTTACAAAAAGATGGTTCTGTTCACCAGTGGATTGCTTTAGCCACTAGGGAACATTAACAAATAACTCCTCAATTACAATACTTTTAACTAACTATTCAGTCATACGTTTTCTTCATATTAACTTTCTATTATAACTTTTATAAAATATCAAAACCCTGAAAAATACACGAGAAAAGATATCTCATCCAAGTTCCATTACATCATAAAACTTAAGTCTTGTCTGCACTGTATTTGCATAAACAAATTGTTTTGTATTATTTTTTTCAATGGTGTTTTACCCTCTCTCGTTTTCCTTCTCTAGATATGGAAAGATGCAAGTCCTAAAATGTTCACTTAGGTCCGATCTGGAAAATGGGTATACATATGCTTAATTTACACCCAGGAGTAATCCCATTTACGTCAATGGGACTACCTGCAGGTGTAAAGTTAAGTGCATATTTAAGTCTTTACAGGTTTGGGGCAATAAGCTGCAAAACAAGGAGCAGAGAGTGGTCCAAAATAGGGATGCAGAGTTTCTAATTTTCCATTGTTTATTTGTATAATCACCATCTCTCATACATATATCATCATGTTTTGTCAATGTAACCTAGGCCTATATTTAGTAAACGTTTGTTCAGAAAGGGAAAATTCCATTCACATCTCATGTAACTCTTGCAAAAACTTTACAAACTATCCTGGCCACACCTCCTACTTTTTCCTTCCTAGCATATATTTGGAGAGGGTTCAGAAAAGAGCCACAAGAATGATTAAAGGATTGTAAAACATGCCTTATAGTGACAAACTCAAGGAGCTCAATCTGTTTCGCATATCAAAAAGAAGGTTACGTGGTGACTTGATTCCAGTCTGTAAGTGTGACAGATTGACAATATCCTGAACAAACCTTACAGAATTAAGATAAACTTTACTGAAATAAGTTAAACCTTATTGAATGAGGGTTAACATTTTTGGAGTTCATGGCATTACAAGTGCAAATGTTTATGTACTATTGTGAAATTGTATGGAACTTCTTTAACAGAAAGACAAGATTATTGCAGTCCCTGGAAGGTAGGAGGAAGTTCAAAGATTTTTTTGGAACCATATATCTGAAGTGGATTTCCTTAAGAAATATATTGAGGTGAAGAGAATGCACATTCTCCCCCTACAAAGCCATCCTTTTGAAGATATGTCCTGGGGGGAGATTCTTTGTATACTAACTACCGGGTTCCGGAGACTCCAGTTCAAAGACTCGAACCATATAATAAGGGAACTGAACATGTTACGAGGGTGCTTGTTCTGTACTGAAGCTCTGAACTTATAACCACAAGGACGCCCCTAGGATGGGTATTAAAAGACTGCACTTGTCAGAACCCATGTGAGAGTTGGGATGAACTCTGGTAACCTTATTACCATGCATGTATGTTCTCTTACTGTTTTTAATGTTTTCTCTGTAATGTTTCTTACCTTGAGAAAAATGGGTTTGCTTAGAAAATAGTATGTGGTAACTTATATGTGTAGCAATTGCACTGTTCTCTGTATTTGAAGAGAAAGCAAGCAAGTGTCCTAGGGCATCTGTCTTTGCTGGGAATGACACAGTGGAGGTAGGGAACTGTCCAGCCTGGGAATGCTCTGGGCGAAGGAAGAGAGACCGGTGTCTCCACCCAAGAGAAGCAACAGCTGGGGTGCTGAAAGCGAAGAGTGGATTCCCTTGCTGAACTACTGAAATACAGGTGCAGTTGGCCTTAACTGTGACAGTAAGAACCTATATGGGGAACAGAAATTTGATAACAGAGAGCTCTTCAATCTAGGGGACAAAGTATAACAAGATCCAATGGCTGGAAGCTGAAACTAAACACAAACTCAGAATGATGCACAAATTTTTAACTGTGAGGGTAATTCACCATCAAACCAATTTACCAAGTCTTCAGATGGATTCTCCAACCTGGAAAATTTTAAAATCAAGATTGGATGTTTTTCCAAAAGATATGCTCTCATTCAAACAGGAATTAATTCAGGGAAGTCCTGTGTTATACAGGCAGCCAAACTACAGGACCACAATTGTCCTTTCTGGCTTTATAATCTATGGTTTTGTGAAAATAGTATCTTAATTCTTTAGGGGTTCATTTGAGAAATAAGAGTCAGGATACAATCATAACCCTCTGTTTCCTATAACATAATTGCAAAGAGGAGATAGCAATCCTCTATTTTGGGGTACATCAGAGGCAACTTGAGTTCTAGTTTCCCCAGTCTGATCAATTTGAGGTAAACTTGCCCCTCTCTTTCTTCCACCCCCACCAAAAAAAAAGATTCCTTCCACTATAGGGCATTTCCTCAAGTTTCTTCCCTACTTGCAGGAATACCAGTATCTAGACTACAGATGTGGCCATTTAAATCAACAACTTAGTATTAAGGTGACTTGTGGATGAAGGCCCAAGAGTTTGTTGTGATTATTCACACCAGGAGAAGTATGATGACTGAATGAAAATTTTGTCAGTGAACATCTGGAGCCAGACCAGTATCAGGTGAAGGTGCCTGTGATGGGACAGCTAAATTAACTGTCTCTCCAGAGGTGGTGCAGAGCAGTGCAAAGAGGAACAACATGGGGAGAGTGGGGGGGGGGCCGCAATGTTTTGTCCCCACCACCGCCCAGGAGGCTGTTGCATGTGGCCACGGTGGCCGCATTTGAACTAAACAGTCAGGCTTTGTGTTGGGAATTCTGCAACAGCAGCAGGGAGGGAAAGGATGGAATCCATACCCAAACCTGCAGCTGGGCAACAGAGGTACAGTGCATAATTTCTACGGCCACTGAACAGTGACTATAGCCCCTTCTAACTCCTAGGAAAGGGTGCAGTGAGACTGGATCAGCATAAGCACCAATCTAGTGGTCCTTTACTGCCTTGCCCCAATAGACCCTTTTGTGTCAGGCTATTTGAAATTGAGGCCTGGTCTACACTACAGAGTTAGGTCAACATAAAGCCATCGTAAGATGTAAGGTAGACGTTGCTCCCACCGACGTAAATCGCCTGCTACATTGACCTCATAACTCCACCTTTGCAAGCAATGTAGCCCTTAGGTGGAGGTAGTCAGGTGACAGTGTGTCGTGTTGACAATGTGTTACTTCGCCTGTTTTTGGCTGTCAACCCCATGCAGGGCTCAAAGCTGGAGACACCCCCACTCTCCCTGGGGCTGACAGTCTGAGCTGTCAGCCCCGCATGAGGCTCACAGCTGGAGCCCCCCGCCCCAGGGCAGGGGTGGGGACTCCAGCTGTCAGTGCCCCACACCATTAAGTTGGTGGAAGTATTTCTGGTGAAGATACACACCTCTGACAGAGGGGGCATAGTGTGGATAGGAAGCACCACAGTAAGTACTGCAATCACTGTATGTCAGTGTCACTTAGGTTAACTTAATTTTGTGCTGTGCACTCATATGTCTGGCTGCTTCATCTATGCACCCTCTGTCCCTGCTCCTCACAGACACAACCCTACTAAGGGGAGGACCTTGTATGAACCCCCTATGACTGTGTGAATTTTACCATCAGTGAACAGGAATACCTTCCCCACCCTACTGCATAGACCTCATACCTTTGTTATCATGCACCGCTGTTCTCTGGTGACAACTCGCACTTAGAGCTGATGCTTTCCTATTGTGTCCAGCACTTTTCTCAAAGTTGCTGATGCGCCTCTCTGTACTTGCAGCATAGAGTCTATCTAAAGATATAAACAGCACTATAACTGAAGAGTTTTACTAAAAGAAATGTGGCTTGACTGATAGTAACAACAAAGTTACTGCTCTGATTTACTGTGAAAGCAAGTGGAGAATATAATTGGATCTAAATAAAGAATAACGTAAAGGAACTTTTTATCTGAGGTACAGCTAAACCAAGAAAGCTCTTCCAACTGCTACAGGGAAAAACAAATAGTAATATGGAAAATGGCCTTTAACAGTAAGGTCTTGTCTGCACAAGAAACTTGCGCTAGTTAAGCTAAAATCAGTTTTTAATTTGATTTAGCTTAACTGGTGCAAACCCGTGTAGACACTTCTTATACTGATTAAAACTTGATTTAGAAGATTCCTTACCACATTAAACTAAATCAATGCAAGACAGGCTTAAATTAATTTGAGTATCCACATAGAGGTTTCCACTGCTTTAACTAAATCAATTTAAAAAAACATCTTTAATTAAATTTTTAATATAAACAAGGTCTAAGTGAGGCATCTAGAAAAAAATAAACATTTACGTTAGAAAGCAAGCCTAAACAGGCTTCAAAAGACACAACTCACTAATGGGGGCTTATGTCAGCCACATTATTTACCTCGAATTGCCAACCTTACATGTTCAAAAAATCATGATTCAAGACCCCAAAATCATGAGACTGGCTTAAAAATCATGAATTTTTCAAAAAAAGAGGTAATAAATTTGGGGTTCTTTTTATTTGTCTTCTGGTTTTTGAGTCTTTACGGTGCACTTGCTTCATTTTTTTTCAAGCTTTTCTCTGTAACCATGAAGGCTAGAAACTTACTTTTTTAAACACTGAAAGCTGAGCTCTCACACAATCCGTGGATTCCAGAAGCTAGGGTTTTAAGGGAAAAAAACACCAAAATTGCGAGACTTGTGGTAAAATTATGAGAGTTGGCAATGCTGAAAGGGAACCAGCATCTGATCACTTCATTTTTGAAAGTCCTGACTTGTGTGTGTTTAAATTTTCAGCCTTAATCACATTTATATAGATTGTGCTTTATATTTTCAGATACATACTTTGCTTTAAAAAAATAGAACCGTGGTGTGGTTGGCGTGGTATTGAAGAACTTCTCTTCTCTTTGCGTGCACTTTCTTTTTCTTGGTGTGGAGTGAAAGCACATGTAATCATTTCTCGCTGCATGATCTCTCTTTCTCTCTGTTTGTCTATTCTTGCTTTCAACTTTTTTGTTCTCTGTTCTTCTTGCCATTCTTTAGGAGAAAGTTTCATCAAAAAATCTTCATAATATAAACTCTCCATGAGAAGGAATTCGGCATTTGCAATTTCACTACAAAAATATGTTAAGAGTATACAGTTAATATACAAGCAGATATACAAAAAATGTAAAGTTTAAATTATATCAACTTAAAATGACATTATCTTAGTCATATATTACACTGGCATTTTTCAAAATGTCGGTTACTGAGAAACCCTCTCACATCTGGATCAGGAGGTGACTTCAAAGTTCCTCCTCAGCATATGGACTCACACTTATTATAGATACTATGGTGCAGAACTAAAAAGGTGTGTTGAACTGTTGACAGCCTTTCAATGAAACACTAAACACAAGTTCTTTCTGCTGATCTCTAAGGAAAGTGAATGAGAATTTCTTACCTGATCATTTTCTTTCTGCTAGCCATCTCTCTCCCCATTTACCCCTAATGTGTTAATGTCCCCCAACTCTAAGGAATTTGGTGTGGTCCAGTGTTGTTGCTGCATACTGTAGGACTAAGTACCACCCATCAGGTCAGGCCACCAAGCCATTAGAAGAGTTCTTCCAGAGCAAAAGAAACACTCCAGCAACTGATTTATTAGTATTTAGAGAACTTCCTGATATAGTAATTAACTCCAATAAAATTATAAAAGGGGTAAAAAACAAGGTGTCATGGTAGGGATCTACTACAGACCACCTAACGAGGAAGAAGAAGTGGATGAGGCTTTTTTTTTAAACGACTAACAAAATCATCCAAAGCACAGGACTTGGTGGTGATGGGGGACTTCAACTACCCAGACATCTGTTAGGAAAATAACAGAGCAGGGCACAGATTACACTGCTCTACAGCCAAAATGCTTCTGAAATAAATGTAGTCAAACTTTACTAATTCTGGGTCACTGAGAACGAAAATGATGCTTAAAATTGTTGATTGCTCTACTTCTACAGCAGTGTATCTCCTGGCAGTGTGATGTTAGGGTTCCAGGTCCGGCGTCAAAAGTATCTGTCCATTCTTCTTCATGGAAGGGATCTTGAGCCTGCAAACAACATCGATGGTGGTGAGCGTTCAACGTTGTCAACCGATCCCAGATGAAGTGGAGACGTGTCATGATTCATCGAAAATCGGAAAGCTGTTGCTGCATAACAAATGTTTAGCCAAACAATCCGTTGGTCATTTGCAGCCATGAAAAACCTATACAATATGAACAACTTTGAGGGTGGCATAAACTATGAGCAATAAGTGGCACTGTTGTGCAATTGTAAGGTTGTTGCTCCCATGCTGGTCGCAGACTGGGATACCAAAGTATTGGGCTGATTTCTGCGAATGGGATAGTCGTGCAAGAGATTCCCATACATCAAGAAAGATTGGCCACCCGACAGTTCATTGGACTGGAGAAAGTGTATCAATCCATCGCTGGTTGAATCAAGGAAGATGTTACCACCTTTACACCATCTAAGTGGTCGATGAAAACTTTGTCAGGCCATTGACAAACAACAAGCAGCTTTCAGTACTCCGTGGAAAAATTTCCAAGGTTAAGTGAAGCTCAGATAAGGAAGGTGCTTTGTTGTCCTGCAGATTCGGAAACTTCTTCTCGAGATATGCATTTGACATGCACGTGCGTGGCAAGGAAAAGACAAGAGAAAGCCTTTCAGTTTGAAATAAATTTCTCTCGGAAACAACAGGCAGACAACTACAGTTGTTGGTGGAACACCTCTCAAGGCATACAAAAAGCCTTGTTGCAACATGTCACTAAGAAATTACATTTTGCACTCTCGCTATATTTTTTTCCACCAAACCGGAGCAGTGAGCCACAACACGGTGAGCGATTCACCAGGACATTGCAAAATGGAGAAACGCTATCAGGGCAAGAATGGAGCCCATCAATGCTGCAGACTATTGCTGAACATGACAAGATGCTCCATTTAATGAATACATAAGACAAACAAGAACGCCGAGAGACACGAATAGGACTAAACTATGGCACATAATAGTTTTTTGCCTTTTGTTTCAAACCATAAATTTATTATATAACCCTTTGCTGATTTTTAAAGTGTACATAAACAGGACAGTGAAATATTACATGAAAGCAACCAAAACACATGAAAAGATCTAGTTTTACAATTTATGATTAAAACTCTACTATCTCCACCATATACATAGACATAAAGTAAAAAACTTAATACTTAGAAACAGTAGCCAATCAGTTGTTTAATTGTCATATTTGAATTCAGCACATCAAAATACATAATAAATACCAACATTTTATCTCGAAGCAGATGACTTCTCAAAATTGTAGACCAGTGTTATCTAATAAGTTTTTGGAATGTATTGAGACAATTTTATTCAGATAGGTGGACAACATAAGGGAGAGGCTGTTCTAGATTTGATATTGACAAATAGGAGAGATCTTTGTCCAATCTGGACAAATGGAGAAATGGTCTGAGGTAAACTGGATGAAGTTCATAAAGACAAATGCAAAGTGCTCCACTTAGAAGGAACAATCAGTCCCCCACATACAGAATGAGAAGAGACTGTCTAGGAAGGAGTAGGCAGAAAGAGATCTAGGGGTTATGTGGACCACAGCTAAATATTGAACAGTGTATACTGTGCAAAAAAAGCAAACATATTCTGGGATGCATTAACAGGTGTTTTGTGAGCAAACCATGAGAAATCATTCTTCCTGCTCTACTGCGCCTGGTTAGCCTCAACTGGAGTATTGTGTCCTTCTCGGCACCGCATGTCAAGAAAGATCGGAGAAATTGGAGAGGGTCCAGAAAGAGCAACAAGATCATTAAAAGTCTGAGAACATAACCTATGAAGGAAGGCTGAAAGATGGGTTTGTTAGTTTGGAAAGAGAAAACTGAGAAGGGACATGATAGCAGTTTCAGGTACTAAAGGTGTCATAAGGAGGAGGGAGAGAACTTGTCACCTAGCCTCTAGGATAGAACAGAAGCAATGGGCTAAACTGCAGCAAGGGAGGTTTAGGTTGGACATTAGAAAGTTCCTAACTGTCAAGGTGGTTAAACACTGAAATAAATGCTGTGAGGTTGGAATCCTCTCTGGAGATATTTAAATAGGTTAGATAAATACTATCAGGATGGTCTCAGGGTGAAAGAACATAAAGGACTTACTGTACTCCAGAGTCCTACAGAGGAGGCCTTAACCGAAGTAGGTGTGCTTCTATCGGAAGAGGTAGGCCTTAAATCCCAGGCCTTTTAAATCAGATTTAAAGGGTCGGAGTGCTGAAGCTAGGAGCTGGCCCTTTAAATCACCTCCGGACTACAGCTGCAGACGGCGAGAGCCCCGGGGTTTGGGCAGGGCGAAAGTAATTTACATTCTTACCCATAGGTCAATCGCAAGCAACCCACCTCTCCTACGTACTCATGGATCCTCCCATTGCACACATAGATGGAGAAAATAAAGCTACTATTACTACTAGCAGGACTCGTCTGTAAAACTTCTACTATGAATAAGCCGAAAACAGTGAACACTCAGCTCATTTCCTCGTGTCTCCCCTCCTCCCCAGTCAGGCAGCCAACACTAGCCGTGCTTTCCTTGCCTGGCACTCACGCTGCAGGGGCTCCCTCTAGCTTGCAGCAGGGAGCAGGGAGACTGGCTGAGGGAGGGAGAAGCCTGCCTCCTGCATAAGAACAGTTAAATTCAGCTGTTCCCTGCGTGGTTCATTAACATTTCAAAGAGGATCTGCAAGCAGTTTGGACATCACAACCATCGATCCTTGCTGGGGAGGGAATGGGATAGATTTGAACTTGGAAATAGTTCCTGATTTTGATTGTGTTTTTTGTGTATAGGAGATCCCCTCATCCCGGCGGCAGAAAAGAACTGCCCCTGCCGTGGTCACTGGCCCACAACAACAACAACTGGGAGTGAAATTAACAAGGATGCCAGAAACGGCTCCTAACCCTGGGGGCTGAACTGCGCAGGGAACAGCTGAGTTTAAACTGTTCTTATGCAGGCAGCAGCAGCAGGCATCTCAGCCAGTCTCCCTAATGCAAGCTAGAGCCTTGAGGAGAACCCCTGCTCAGGGGAGTAGAGGCGGAGGAATGCAGAGCCTTGTCTGCAGCCTGGTTGGAGGAGGGGGAGGGAGGAAATGAGAAACCAATGTGACAGGAAGTTTTCCCCTTCCACCTGCTTTTATTAGCTCTGGATTTAAGCTGTGCAGCCAAATGCTTGTATTTGTTGTGTATATTAGTATTGGAGAGATCCCCTCATCCCAGGGGCAGAAAAGGATTGCCCCTGCCATGGTCAAACACACCCTCCCCCCTTCCCCCAGCTACTGTGAGTGAAATTAACAAAGATGTCAGAAACCGCTCCTAACCCCGGGTGCTGAACCGCTCAGGGAACAGCTGAGTTTAAACTATTTTTATGCAGGGGGCAGGCTTCTCCCTCCCTCAGGCAGTCTCCTTTTCTTACCGGTTCTCTGTACTGGCCCGTACCGGCTTACTTTCACCTCTGGATGGTCTAGACAGTATTTGGTCCTGCCATGAGGGCAGGGGACTGAATTCGATGACCTCTCGAGGTCCCTTCCAGTCCTAGAGTCTATGAATCTATGAACTTACTGAGAATTTGAAAGTGGAAGGCAGCTTGGGTGAAAGTGATCACAAAATGATAGAGTTCATGATTCTAAGGAATGGTGGGAGGGAGAACAGCAAAATAAAGACAATGGATTTCAAGAAGGCAGACTTTAGCACACTCAGGGAGTTGGTAGGTAAGATCCCATGGGAAGCAAGTCTAAGTGTAAAAACAAGAAAAGACAGTTGGCAGCTTTTTAAAGAGACATTATTAAGGGCACAAGAGCAAACTATCCCACTGTATAGAAAAGATAGGAAGAATGGCAAGAGATTGCCCTGGCTTACCCAGGAGATCTTCAATGATCTAAAAATCAAAAAAGAGTCCTACAAAAAGTGGAAACTAGGTCAAATTACAAAGGATGAATATAAACAAACACCACAGGTATGTAGGGACAAAATTAGAAAGGTCCAGGCATAAAACAAGATCAAACTAGCTAGAGACATAAAGGGTAACAAGAAGCAAGAGGAAGACCAAGAACAGGAAAAGCCCGTTACTCAATTGGGGGGGCAGGGAAGAGGAATAATATCTGGAAAAGGCAGAAGTGCTTAATGACTTATTTGTTTCGGTTTTCATCAAGAAAGTTGGTGATGATTGGATGTCTAACACAGTGAATGCCAATGAAAATGAGGTAGGATCAGAAGAGACTAAAATAGGGAATGAACAAGTTAAAAATTGCTTGGACAAATTAGATGTCTCCAAATCACCAGGGTCTGATTAAATGCATCCTAGAATACTCAAGGAGCTGACAGAGGAGATATCTGAGCCATTAGCGATTATATTTGAAAAGTCATGGACGATAGGACAGATTCCAGAAGACTGGAAAAGGGCAAATATAGTGCTAATCTATAAAAAGGGAAATAAGGACAACTCGGGGAATTACAGACCAATCAGCTTAACTTCTGTATCTGGAAAAATAATGGAGTAAATAATTAAGCAATCAATTTGCAAACATCTAGAAGATAATAAGGTGATAAGTAACAGTCAGCACGGATTTGTGAAAAACAAATTGTGTCAAACCAACCTGATAGCGTTCTTTGACAGGGTAACAAACTTTGTGGATGGGGGAAAGTGGTAGACGTGGTATATCTTGACTTTAGTAAAGCTTTTGATACTGTCTTGCCTGACCTTATCACAAACAAACCAGGGAAAAGCAACCTAGATGGAGCTACTATAAGGTGGGTGCAAAACTGGTTGGAAAACCGTTCCTAGAGAGTAGTTATCAGTGGTTCAGAGTCATGCTGGAAAGGCATAACAAGTGGGGTCCCACAGGGATCAGCTCTGAGTCCGGTTCTATTCAATATCTTCATCAGTGATTTAGATGGCATACAGAGTACACATCTAAAGTTTGCAGACGATACCAAACTGGGAGGGTTGCAAGTGCTTTGAAGAATAGGATTGTGATGGGTTGGATCACAGAACCCCCCCTTGGGGCTGCCAACTTATGTGCCAAGACTACTTCTGCCCCTGCTTTCCCTTCTAGCTTGGGACTCCAGAGCCCTGCCTGGTTGTGTCAGACATGCTTATCGGCCACAAACACAGACCCAGGTCTGAACCACGTCCCACAAACGGCAAGCTTAAGTGATAGCAACTTAAGAAGTGTTCCTGTCTCTAACACTCAGATGCCCAATTCCCAATGGGGTCCAAACCCCAAATAAATCCATTTTACTATGTATAAAGCTTATGCAGGGTAAACTCAGAAATTGTTCACCCTCTGTAACACCGATAGAGAGACATGCACAGCTGTTTCCTGCCCCCCTCCCCAGGTATTAATACATACTCTGGGTTAATTTATAAGTAAAAAGTGATTTTATAAAATACAAAAAGTAGGATTTAAGTGGTTCCAAGTAATGACAGACAGAACGAAGTGAATTACCAAGTAAAATAAAACAAAACACACAAATCTAAGCCTGATACAGTAATAAAACTGAATACAGACAAAATCTCACCCTCAGAGATGTTTCAATAAGTTTCTTTCATAGACTGGATGCCTTCCTAGTCTGGGCACAATCCTTTCCCCAGTACAGCTCTTGTTCCAGCTCAGGTGGTAGCTAGGGGATTTCTCATGACTGCAGTCCCCATTGTTCTGTTCCACCCACTTATATATCTTTTGCATAAGGTGGGAATCTTTTGTTCCTTTCTGCGTTCCCACCCCTCCTTCTAAATGAAAAATCACCAGGTTAAAGATGGATTCCAGCTCAGGTGACAGGATCATGTCACTGTAAGACTTTATTACCCACTTGCCAGCACACACTATACAGAAAGATTTACAAGTAAAACAGAGCCATCTATAGTCAATTATTCTGGTTAATGGGAGCCATCAAGATTCCAAACTACCATTAATAGCCTAAACTTTGCATAATTATAATAGGACCTCAGAGTTATATTTCATATTTCTAGTTTCAGATACAAGAATGATACATTCATACAAACAGGATGACCACATTCAGTAGATTATAAGCTTTGTAATGATACCTTACAAGAGACCTTTTGCATGAAGCATATTCCAGTTACCTTATATTCACACTTAATAGCATATTTTCATAAAATCATGTAAGGTGCAACGTCACAAGGATTAAAGTTCAAAATGATCTGGACAAACTGGAGAAAGGGGATCTGAAAGTTAAAAAGGATGAAAATTCAATAAGGACAAATGCAAAAGTACTCTGTTAGGAAGGAACAATTCAGTTGCACACATACAAAATGGGAAATGACTGTGAGGAAGGAGCACTGCGGAAAGGGATCTAGGGTCATAGTGGATCACAAGCTAAATATGAGTCCAACAGTTTAACACTGTTGCAAAAAACAAACATCCTTCTTGGATGTATTAGCAGTAGTGTTGTAAGCAAGACACAAGAAGTAATTCTTCCGCTCTACTCTGTGCTGATTAGGCGTCAACCGGAGTATTGTGTCCAGTTCTGGGCGCTACATTTCAGGAAGGATGTCGACAAAATTGGAGAGTCCAGAGAAGAGCAACAAAAATGAGTAAAGATCTAGAAAACACGACGTATGAGGGAAGATTGAAAAAACTGGGTTTGTTTAGTCTGGAAAAGAGAAGAAGTCTGGAAAAGAGAAGAAGATATGATAACAGTTTTCAAGTATGTAAAAGGTTTTTACAAGGAAGAGTAAGAAAATTTGTTTTTTTTAACCTCTGAGGAAAGGACAAGAACCAATGGACTTAAATTGAAGCAAGAGAGGTTTAGGCTGGACATTAGGAAAAACTTACTAACTGTCAGAGTGGTTAAGCAGTGGAATAAATTGCCTAGGGAGGTTGTGGAATCTCCATCATTGGAGATTTTTAAGAACAGGTTAGACAAACACCTGTCAGGAATGATCTAGGTAATACTTAGTCCTAACACAAGTGCAGGGGGCTGGACTCGTTGACCTCTCGAAGTCCCTTCTAGTTCTATGATTCTATATGTCTAAATCTCCTTTTTGAGAAAAAGTTGTTTGTATTCTGGTTATTTACCAGACTACCAAGTGAGTTGAATGAGGAGACAAGGTCCTAGCAGAAAGAACACTATTAGGATAAGAAATTTCTCATTCTCTTGCAAAGCTTCTCTCCTAATTCATCAATAATGGGAAGCAGTAAGAATTGAATCACAGAAGTGTAGGGGGATGAGTGTTTTAATTATTATTATAGTAGAATAATAGGCAGGAAAGGAAGTTACTCTCATATAAAGCAAGGAATTAGGTGGGAACTAACCCAGTAGCAACTTCCTACTGAAGGACACCTCTGCAAAGGAATGGAAACTTACTTTGAAAATCTTCCTCGGATGAGGTACAGATATTTTTTCCCCCATGCCACTAGGGACTTCTGTGAATAGCTTCCCAGATGCTAAGCATGCCATCTGGTGCAGTTTTTTAACATATTACCTGTAGCAACTTTGAGATCTGAAGACAGGGCCAGATTATGACATTCTGAGGCCCTAAACTATGTCCAATGTAAGAGGCCCCATACCATAAAAAAAAATTAATTGATTATTTTCACAGAAAGGACATTGAACATATAAACACAAAAGCTTTATATTTGCATATATGCAAAGGCGAAGTTGTAAAAATAGAATATTAATTAACTAAAACACATCTTGCAATATGCCTGTCTGAATTATAAAATAGTTTCAAATTAATGTATTTTCATCTATGATTTCTTAATTAGTAGATATGAAAACTTTATACCTACAGCAACACAAACACAGTTACAGTTACACAGACCAGCTTACTTAAAGGCAGCGGTACAACCTGAGTACGTCTGTCTGCACATCACATTAATTGTAACACTGAAATTTAAAACATTTTATTTCCTGATTTTTGGAGAGCAAAGTCATTACTGATGCCCTCAAATGATAAGCTTTGGAGTTTGTCACTTTCGATGCACAGAATGCTTAGGGCGGATAGCTTTTCTTGCAGAATATTCTAGGCAGACATCTCTGTCATAAACAGATAGCTAAGGGTTAATGTCTCTTTTACCTGTAAAGGGTTAAGAACAGGGAACAACACCTGACCAGAGGACCAATCAGGAAACCGGATTTTTCAAATCTCAAGGGAGGGAAGTTTTTGGGTGTGGGTCCTTTGTTCTGTGTCTGTTGCTCTCTATTTGCAGGGACTCTGAGTGAGGGTGAGAGAAACCTGATCTCTCTGGTTTGTTTCAAGAATTGAAACAGGGTGATCTCCAGGGCCATCCAGGGAGGGGAAGCCTGGGAGGAAAGTAACGAGGAGACAAGGGGGGGGGTTATTTCCTTTGTTGTGAGACTCAGGGCATCTGAGTCTTGGGGGTCCCCCAGGGAAGGTTTTGGGGAGACCAGAGTGAGCCAGGCACTGGAATTCCTGGCTGGTGGCAGCGCTATCAGATCTAAGCTGGTAATTAAGCTTGGAGGTTTCATGCAGGCACCCACATTTTGGACGCTAAGGTTCAGAATTGGGACTTATGCTTTATGACAATCTCTCTTCATATTTGCTTTTCTATCCTCTTTCTCCCTCAGGACCACTAATTAATCTTGAGTAAACACCTTGGACACACAGAGTCACAACAAGCTATATGCGTGAAAGAGAAAGAAAGAATTTACCAGAAAAAAACCTGGTAATCTAGACAGGCATTGAGAAAGTGAGAAAAACTAGCCTATATTCAAGCAAATAGAATGCATATTACAGGCTTTAATAGCACATAGAAATAACTTGCTCACCAAGTACTCAGAATACTTTGATATATATGTATATCTTCCTTCACTTCTCTCAAAACCCTCTATTTATCCTTTTGTCAGCACTCTCTAACATTTACTGTGAAGCTTCCCGAAACTGACGGCAGGAAGCCAACACTTCTGCACTTAACTCACTTCATGGGGATCAACGGGTGTCGGGGATAGGCCCAAACTGTGCACCTACAGAACAGCTCAATGTGGCCGTGGGTGAACCTCAAAGATTAGTTCCCCCCAGAGTGTTCTTCAGAAGAGAAGAATCTGTGCCACTGTTACCATAAAAAGAGGAGTACATTTGTAACATAAAAATCTCACCTTTTAACAGCGAAGAGTTCATTAATAGCAGACTTTACATCTGCTGCCATTTCCATTTTAGATTTTGTTTCTTGGGCTGCACTAAAAAGTAACATGGAAATATTACAGAGATGTAAGTGTACGGTTTTTGGTAGATCAAAAATTAAAACAAACATTAACTGTAATAGCGATTCTAACATTTTAAGTGCATCTGCAGAACTTCGGTCGTTTTCTTTCAGAAATTCCTCAAATGCAATTGTATCGTCTTCTAGCTTTGCTTCAGCAGAGCTGGCCTCTTTCTCGGCTTGCATTGCTAATTTCTCCAGCTTCTTTATAGTTTGTTTTTTCACTTTTACTGTGTACTAGGAAAACAGAGTGGGGAAATATTATGTACAAAATGCTGTCCAAATGTATTTTGCATTTGTATTTCATCATTTCAGGGAGCAAAATAAACTTAGCAAGACATGCTCAAAGAGATACGAATAATTGCCCTAATTCAGACAAGGATAATGACCCAAAGAATTAATGGTCAAAATATATTATTTCAATGCTAAGTTTACGGATTTAAACACAATGTCAAGAAATACAAAACCAAGAATCCGATAGTTACATTTTTCACTCACACTACATATACCAAGCCTGACTCTCTGTTGTCCTAGGGCCCCTTTATGCTGTTTTTCGGCAACAGAACGAGACCTTAGAGGTAACAGAGCTTTCCCGAGGGACTATCCTCAGTGTAAGGGAGTTCCTCGGGCAGTACAAAGCTGGCAAAATGATTCTGTGCTGGTCGCCAGCCCAGGGGACAGAGCTGCAGTCCTGCTGGAGGCATGCAGCCTGAACATAAGTTAAAAGTTAATAGTATGGAAAAACCTGCACTGTTGTCTGTGATATATCTGGTCTTCAGATATACTGAGAATTTCTGTCTCCACTGATATCAATTTGGCAAAACTTCCAAGTAAGGCCTGACTTGTCACAGAATTGGTAATTGTAGAAAAAAAAAGCTACCCATCCATACACTTTTATTATGATGAATGTGAGCCTTACTCAACTTTTTTACCAAATTCAGGGCCAAATCCTTTAAATACTTAAATATGCGAGTTAGTTTTACTCACACGAGTAGTTCCAGTGACTTAGATGACATTGAGTAATCTTACTGTGTTTGCAGGGTTAGACATGCAGACTAGTGTGGAACCTCAGGTCAAGGTGCCTCTTACCATCACAAAAATTCAGACTTAGAGATAAACAGAAATATTCTAATCTCGTTACTTGCACAATTTTTATTTCACTTAATGTGCATTTATAACTACATTTTTCAGAAAACATCAGCCATAAGATCAACAACATTTTAGGGTACCTGCAGCAGAAACAACTCCTTCTGTTCCTTGATATAATCTGTTAAAGACTGTTTGTCACTTTGGCAACCTTTTAAGAAAATTTAAATGTTGTTAAAATTAATCTGATGATGTTACTATTATTCCTCCAAATTCCATGGTAAAAGATCCCATAAATTACATTTGCATTCAAAGATTTACAATACATTTTTATATCTTATTTAATTTGATAAGCAAAAAAATGACATCATAAGAAGTCTTACTGGGATTAGTTTCAAAGAATTAATTCACTAGACTTCCCAATGCTCTAATGCTGAAAACAGCACAATACATAAAGGAACTGCTTTTTGCAGCAGACTAATTCTTAGTACAGTGGTCCCCAAACTGTGGGGCGTGCCCCCTCAAGGGGCACAGAGAAACATTGGGGGGGATGTGGCAGGACCCAGGTCAGCTCCCAAAGGGGATGGGGAATGAGTGCCACCTAGCCCCACTTTGCCCCCAGCCCAGCTCTGACCTAGCCACAGCTGCACTCTTCCCCCTGCTCCACCCCCAGCCCAGCTCTGCCCTCATTCCCTCTCTGCCTCCAGCCCAGCTCCGACCCAGTTACAGCTCCACTCTGCCCCCTGCTCCACCCCCAGCCCAGCTCTGCCCTCATTTCCTCTCTGCCCCCAGGCCAGCTCTGCCTCTAGCCCCATCCCCAGTTCAGCCCCCAGATCTGCCTTCAGCCCAAGCTCTTCTGCTGAGGAAGCCATGACTGTGCATAAATGGAAGTGGGGGACGAGACACAAACAGATTCTGTTACTGGTAAGCGGGGGGAAGTTTGGGCACCACTGTATTAGTAACAGACTGTGGTGGTGGTGGTGAGATGGGGATGCAAACATTTGCACTCTCTTCAAAATTTGGATGCAAGTCTAAATCCTTGTCCTGAGTATCCTGAAAACTGACCTGCATGCCGAACAGTCAGATCCTGCAACCAAATCCCTTTGCCTTTATGGAGTGCCACTGAAATCAATGGGGTTCTATGCAGGTGCAGCGGTCCAGTTACAGGGATCCAATTACAGAATCTGGTCCTAAATGACCAAATCTGTGTCAAGGTAAGCAACTCTGACATGTGTATAACAAAATGTAAAGCTGAAAGAGTGTACTCACATTTTGCAAAAGTAAGAGCCCAGTTGGGACTAGAAGTAATAAACACTTTATCTACTGTAGCCCGGGTCTCTCTTTCAATGACTGAGTCCATCTTTTTCACAGAGTCTCGAGACTTTGCTCGTGAGGAAAATGTGCTCTTTTCATGGACCTTCAAATTCTGTTGAGCTATTTTATCCTGCATTTACAGATTTTCAGATAAGTGTGTTTATTAATGACACTATGAGCTCTTCGGGTAGGAACTTACCTTTCTGTAAAATACCATACATCTACGGCACTGTATAAATAATATCTCAGGGCCCTATTCTGCCACCCATATTCCATTTATTACCAAGTCCTGTAAAGATTTATGCATGTGTTTAACTTTACTACTATGAGTTGCTCTATTGATTTCAATGGAACCACTCATGGTGGTAAAGTCTAGCACATGTGTAACTCTGCAGGCTTGTGGCCTTAGTCTGCAAGTAGTCCCATTGGTCTTAATGGGACTACAATACAGGTAGAGGAAGATACTCGGTGTGAGTAAGGGTGGTAGAATTTGGCCCTTAGCTTGGACACAGTAATGGCCCTGAATATACAAGCACTCTTTCCATTTGCTGAAACAGTTCAGAAGACCGGAGTGTCTATGAATATTCATACACATATAGTTTGTATTAGATATATAAACTAAGATGCTATGTGAATTCATCTTTAAAGTACATTGCATAAAAGTCACTAAAAGAATAAGCTTTCATAAATTTCTTTAAGTTATTTAATTTATTTATTATTAGAAACAGAAATTAGAGATGAAGAACTGGTCATTTCATCAGTGCAAGATTACACACTACAGTACGTATATTATATAGTATGTACTCCTAACAACTCTTTTGGCCTTTGATTAGAATATTATATAGCTAATACATAGTAAAACACAAGAGTTGTATATGTGTGTATGTGTGTATGTGTTTCTTTGTTTTCTGTGTTAGCTATTTAGGGTCAGCTTTTGGGTTTGGATTTTTAAAATCTTTTGAAGCCCTCATATTCTTAAGAACAGCCAGAGAAGGTTATAAGGTCTAGCTGAGAAGCAACTAAAGTACCATCTGTTGCTGGGAGTTAAACAGCTTGAACTATAATTCTGTGCTGGGTAGATCACTGGCAACCAGGACATCACAAAAGCCCTGATTCAACAAGATACTTAAGCACATAAGTACTCCCATTGACTTCACTGATCAGGGCACGTCTACACTGCGCACAGGTCTAACTAAATGAGTGTGAACAGCAGTGTGCAACAAAGTGCTGCACTGTAACACCCCTGTGTGGACTCTGCAAATATAAACTTATAGGTCCCGAGTTCACACTAATGCAGGAAGTTTGCACCTGCAGTGTAAACACAGGGCAGTTACAGCGCAGCACTTTGGTGCGCACTGCTATTTGCACCCACTTAGTCCAAACTGCGGGGCAGTATAGACATGCCTTGAGACATGCAAAAACATTATCTAAACTGAAGCGTCCCTAGCCTCTATTTTCCAGAATCTGGTAATGGGTGACAGGGATGGATCACTTGATGATTACCTGTTCTGCTCATTCCCTCTGGAGCACCTGGCCTTGGCCACTGTCGGAAGACAGGATCCTGGCCTAGATGGACCATTGGTCTGACCCAGTATGGTTGTTCTTATGACTACTCACATGTTTAAAGTTAGGCACATGCTTAAGTTCCTTGCTGAATCAGGATCAGGGCTGGCTCTACTGTTTTCGATGCCCCAAGCAGCATGCCAAATTGCCGCCGCGGACGGCAGGGGCAGTCCGTGTGCCGTTAGGGCGGCACGT
Organism: Chelonoidis abingdonii; assembly: GCF_003597395.2. NCBI lineage: Eukaryota > Metazoa > Chordata > Testudines > Testudinidae > Chelonoidis > Chelonoidis abingdonii. Next base: position 88,656,437 of record NC_133769.1, read on the forward strand.
GCGTTTCTGTGGCGGCGGCAATTCGGTGGCAGCTCCTGTCTTCAGCCGGAAGACAAATCTGCGCTGCTGCGGATAGCTGAACACAGAAGCTGCCACCAAATTGTCACTGCCGTGGAAACACGTGTGCTGCCCTAACAGCACATGGACTGCCCCCGCCGTCCGTGGTGGCAATTCGACACACTGCTTGGGGGCAAAAACCCATGGACTGCCGTCCCTTGCAGACTGCCGCCTCAAGCACCTGCTTGGAATGCTGGTGCCTGGAGCTGGCCCTGATTGGGATCTAAATCAGTAGGGAGCTGGGGGACCAACAAAAAAATTGAATGAGACAACTTGGCAATGAGGAGTGGCTTTGGAATGCTAGCCTGAGGGAGATGTTTCATTTTCTATTCTGCTGGGTCTGAAGCATGCAAAGTTTCTGGGCATAATGGGAAGGGGGCACAGAGTTCCATCATTTTTACTTTTGTGAAGTTATGACAAAAATATTTTACACTGAGAAAGTACGTTTTACACAAAACCTAACTGGCCTGAAATAATGTGAAGTCCAAGAGTGTATAACAAATTTGCATTTGTTCTCTGGATTAGTTCCAGAAATTTAGAAACAAGTTCAGTTAAATCAATGCAATTTCTGAATTCAGATGAGCTCAAAGGCTATGGTCAGCCCTGATGGGTCAGTGACCTACAATACCTTTGCAGTTAGGACACAAGCTTAAAAGTACCATTCAACAAAACTCACTAATAAAAAACAATTCTCAGGACTTCCAAAGTCTCCTCGTATCTGAGTGAACCTCAGATTATTTTGCAAATATTAATAAATTTAGCCATACAATAAAACAGTATGGGAAGAAACTATTATGAATCCCATTTTACAGATGAGGAAACTGAGGCACAGAGCTATTATGTGACTTACTCAAAGTCACACAGAAAGTCTACGGTAAAGTCAGGACTACAACTCAGAATACTTTACCCTGAGTTCTGTGCCTCACCCACTAAACCATACCTCAGCTCTTAGGCTGAATGTTCTAGAAATATGCTACTGGATGACTATATCTGGGGCAGCCTGATTTTTTCATTCTTTTGAAAGCATGTACTTCCTGTGAGAAACTACTGCAGGAATATTATATATACACATCCAGCATCAGCTAAAAGAAATTTAAAATGCAGTATTTACCACCATAAAAGTTTTTAACACATTGTACTAAACTGGGGAGCTGGGGATATTTATCTGCAGACTTTTCACCACTTTGTTTTGTTTGGTGAAATGAGTTCCTTTCCCCCTAAACAGAGGAACTTGACAGTTATAGGTAAAGTACTTTAAATTAATAACATACCTAGACTTAGCATGGGCTCTGACAATTAAACCTGACACAAACACATACCTCTTCTTTGGCCCTACACTCAATGTCTCTGTAAAGAAATGGCTTGCAGTCCACAATTGTAAAAGGAGTCCTCTTTTGATTATCAGTGTCATAGTCTATAAAAGATGAAAGGGAAAAAAATAATATTCTGACACCTTTTAAAACACCACCATGTAAAATTCAGTCCAAAAAGCTGTTTTAGTGGAACATTAAGCTTGTGATTCAAACTCAGGAAATTAAAAATGTGCATTACTTTGGCACCCTTCACTCTATCCTCTCCCGTATACATAATTCATAAGCGCTGTACTGCGAATGTCATCCTTCGAGCACAACAACCCCTTCTTGCAGTTGTTAAGCATTACACAAAATTCACATATGGTGTTTATTTGTTTATTTTTTTAATCAAAACATTTTTTTACCAAAACTAACGCCCTGAAATCTAGGCGTCTGGGACTGAGTCGGTGGAAATAAGTCTTCTGATGCCATCCCTACTTTCTGAAATTCCTTCGGGAACTGCTGAAATAGACAAAATGGAAAAAAAAGCATTAGCATTAGAATATTAAATCTGGTAAAGACTTGAGGCCAGCTTGTCTTTTGGTCTATGCATAGAGACAAATTGAGTAGTAAGGCACATAATTAAATACGAACATGCACAAACACAGGTTTGAGTTTTATGCACATACATGGGTATACTTGCAAGTTTTCTGTGAGCACAATATGGAGATCTGTTGAACACTGGACCCAAAATATCTGTGGAATAATTGAAGCAGTTTTAGCAGTACAAACCACTGTGGGGTCTCTCATCAATTTCTATTTTAACGCATAAAATAGTGTCACCCGAGACTACCAGAATATCCAGCGAGAACTCCTGGAACAGGTCAGAGACACAGGATAGGATTCACAAAGTTACTCAGCTGCCTAAACCCCACACTTAGGTGCCTAAATCTTAAGCACTTAAATCCCAGGTTTGGCTCCACTGAGATTCACAAAACTCCCACCCCTACTCTGTAGGGGTCTAACCTCCTGTGGCACCTATGTTTCTGCCTCTGACCATGAGCACTGCTGCCTCACTCTAAGTATCCAGGTGCCTATCTCCCACCTAAGACCCAGAGTGATTCACTAACCACATTTGCCCATTTATCTTGTGTGAGGGGCCCAAGCTGGTAGGCGTGCTCAGATGCTGCCCACCGGCTCAGGTCACATTCCAAAGCCAGCCAGAGGAGAAGGTGACAGTGCTGCCACCACCCACTTTCTAACTTTTGGCTCAATGGCTAGAGAACCCACCCAGGGTGGGGGAGACCCATACTCAACTCTCCCCTCTGCCTGAGGGAAAGAAAGGGTTTAAACAGGGTGGGAGGGTTTCCCATCTCTCAAGAGACTATTCTAAACACTGAGCTATTGGATAATCTGAAGTGGAACTCCCGCAATCTCTCCTGCTGAAGCAATTTCCCTGTGGATAAACAGAGTCACTGGAGCAGCAGGACAGAACCCTGGGTCTCCCATGTGGATGCTCTAACCACTAGGCTACAGAGTTAGTCTGTCTCTCTCTGGTCCAACTATTTAACTATTTAATCTACAGCGGAACAGCTTCTACAGGAAAGGTTTCGGGAGCCCCCATCGGAATATCCCAGAGCTCAATGGTTTGGCCACTCTCCTGAGAAGTGGGAGACTCCTTTTCCAATCCTTTCCCCTCATCAGACAGACAAGGAAATTGAACCTGGGTCACCTGAGTTAGAGTGCTCTAACCACTTGGCTAAGTTATAAAGCAGGCAGCAGCAGCAGCACCTCCTCATCTAGCCATTTGTATGTAGTTAGGCACCTGCCTAACTCATTCTCAAAAGAAAATGCCTGAAAAAGTCACCTGACTCCAGGAGAAGAGTTCCCTGTTTATGAATTGCTAACAAAGATAGGTGCCCAAGTCCTAGCTGCAGGGAGGCGCCTACCTCTGAGAGAGAGGGTTAGGGCTTTGCAGTGCTGTAACAAGGACGAGGCCAGTGAGGCACTTGCCTTGGGTGCGCAAAGCAGAGGGGCGCAGCTCTGCTGCAATCAGCGGCACTTCAGTAGCAGCTCTACCGCTGCCATTTCTTCGGCGGCAATTCAGCGGCGGGTCCCTGAGTTCCTGTCAGAGAGAAGGACCTGCTGCCGAATTGCCACCACCGCTTCATTCATTCTTTGGCGGCAATTTGGCAGCAGGTCCTTCTCTCTGACAGGGACTCAGGGACCCGCTGCTGAATTGCTGCCAAAGAATGAAGGAAACGGTGGCGGCAATTCGGTGGCAGATTCTTCCCTTCAACAGGGACTCAGGGACCTGCCGCCGAAGAGCCCGGACCCAGCCCTTGCTTCGAGCGCAAAAATTCCTTGTTACGGCTCTGGGGCTTTGCACACACCCCTGTTGTTGGCATCTCCCATTGGCTAGCTTAGACAGCTTCCTACTAAGTATGCTGGTGTCAGAAACAGATAGTAGAAGTTAATAGCACAGAAGTACTTTATATCTCTTTTGACTGTAAAGGGTTAACAAGTTCAGTGAGCTTGGCTGTCACCTGATCAGAGAACCAATCAGGGGACAGGATACTTTCAAATCTTGAGAAAGTTTCTGTGTGTGCTGTTAGTTTTTGGTTTTTGTTCTCTCTGGGTTCTGAGAGTGACCAGACATGCAGCCAGGTTTCCCTCCAATCTCTCCGATACAAGCTCTTATAAGTTCAGAATAGTGAGTACTAGGTAGATAAGGCGAGTTAGACTTATGTTTGTTTTCTTATTTGCAAATGTGCATTTGGCTGGAAGGAGTTCAAATCTGTATTTTGCTGAAAGGATTTTAATTTGTACTTGTATACTTAGGCTGGGAGGGTATTACCAGTGCCTATAGCTAAAAAACCCTGTACCTAATCCATCTTAAATTTACAAAGATAATTTTTACTGTTTTTCTCTCTTTAATTAAAAGCTTTTCTTGTTTAAGAACCTGATTGTTTTTTTATTCTGGTGAGACCCCAGGGGACTGGGTCTGGATCCACCAGGGAATTGGTGGGGAGAAAGGAGGGAAGGGGGAGAGAGAGGTTAATTTTCTCTCTGTGTTAGGATTACTTTCTCTCTCAGGGAGAGTCTGGGAGGGGGAGAGAGAAGGAGGGAGGAAGGTGAATTTTCCTCTCTGTTTTGTGATTCAAGGAGTTTGAATCACAGTAATCTTCCAGGGTAACCCAGGGAGGGGAAGCCTGGGAGAGGCAACGGTGGGGGAAAGGGTTTACTTTCCTTGTGTTAAGATCCAGAGGATCTGGGTCTTGGGGTTCCCCGGGGAAGGTTTTGGGGGGCCAGAGTGTACCAGGCACTGGTATTCCTGGTTGGTGGCAGCACTACAGGTTCTAGGCTGGTAATTAAGCTTAGAGAAATTCATGCTGGTACCCCATCTTTTGGACGCTAAGGTTCAGGGTGGGGCTAGATACCATGACAGCTGGCTTTCTGGATCACAGTCTAAAGCACCCATCTCTGTCCATTTATTGTATAGGGAGCCTAGGTGCCTAACTCAGATTTTGTGAACCACAAAGTTGTTCCTGTGATTTTCTAGGCACCTAAAAGTTAGGCCTTATGACCCTGAGCATCATAATGCCCAAACTCCTTTGTGAATCTAGCCCACACTCCTTTAATCCTCAACCAACCCAGCAGCTAATCCGCCGTCTGCTTTAAGGGGGAAAATGTTTACAAAGAAGCCCTGCCTCTTCATCATTGCCCAGGCTCACCAGTGGGGAGCATGATGCCACATCATTAAAGATTTCCAAACACTGTCAATTACTAAAGAATTTAAACTACCATCAAAATATTTGTTCCTACCTCACAGTTTGTCTCATCTGAAGAAGAGGTTAGCTCAATAAGGCACATCCATGAAGCCTAGTACACCTGCCCCTTTTTGTTTATATACACAAAAATGTGTTGATATTATATTTTAATCTACATGTTACAAGAAAAATATTGACAAACTGGAGGGAATCTAGAGAAGAACAACAAAAATGGAGAGATCATTGTATGTAAGAAATTAAAAGAATGAAGCAATGACTAAACAGGAGAATGCAAACAGTAGTCTACAAATATTTTAGGGGCATACACATTGAGGAAGAAATGATGTACTCTGATATATAGGAGTTTGCCTAAAAGTGAAAGGTTGAAACAAAGAAATGGACAATTTAGGATGAATACCAAGAAAATCTTCCTGCCGGTGAGATGTGTTAGGCTGTGCAACAGTATCCCTGAGAAAGCTGTGAAAGCCCAATTATTCTGGGCTTCTAAAAGTAGACTGGACAAAGCATTAGTGTACGGGTGGTATGGAACAATCCTGCATTATCAGGGAGATGGGATGGATGATCTAATAAGTCTCGTGCACCTCTAAGGTTTGAGAATGTTGTAGAATCCTGGAAGATTCCTGGCTGGCAAGAAGGTACATTTATATTGACCTACCAATAGCACAAGGAGAACATGGGGAAAGATCTCAAACTTCAGTACTTAAAATTAGATTTTGGCACTGAAATAAAAATTGCCCAATTTCCAGGGGTGTTGAGCACCTGCCGAGCTCCAACTGACCTTAGTGGAATTTGTAAGTGCTCAGTTCTTCTGGAAATAAGGCACTTTCATTTAGGTCTAAATACGGAATTAGAAACCTACCTTTAGACACCTAGGTTAGGAGATTTTGTCCACAGCATTGTATTGTTCTCTTTTCTTTGAAGAGAGAACACCTAAAATGTTCATTTTGTGAGTAAAAATTCCTACTAAAACTCTCCTGTCTTCAGCTCTATAGGGGCAGTAAAATCTTAAGATTTATTTTTTAATCTTGGTGGAAATCAGATAAATGATAAATTCCCTAACCAAGTTTGGCAAGGGGCATCCGGCACACATGGGGCTGGATTCCTGTGATTCTGGGCAGGTCACGAACTTTAAGGGTGAACATTCCAAATTAGGAACCAAAACATTCCAGACGCCTCAGTCTAACTGTAACACGAAAATAAGCAGATGATATCCGCATTGCCATTCCCACCACAAAGCAGGATTAACAGGCCACTGGGGTGATTTGCTTAACAAGGGGAAATCTCCAGCTGGCACAGAGCCAGTATAGGACATGTGGCCAGAACCGCACTTCCACTCTAGCAAACCCCAACTGGCAGATTGGCCCCACTGGGGATATTACAAGCCAATACCATTTGCAGGAGTCCTTCTGGCGGATCTCTAGATTGCAATAGAGGAACTCCTACCCAACTCCAGGCTTGAGAGAGCACAGAGACACACAGGCACTCCAGTATCAGAGGGGTAGCCTGGATCTGTCAAAGCGGCAGAGAGTTCTGTGGCACCAGCAAATGTACTAGAGCATGAGCTTTAGTGGGTAAATACCCACTTCCTGGGATGATTGTCAAGCACATCCTGTGCAGTGCCATTAACAATCCTGAAACCACCTAGGCCAACCCCACCCCCAGCCCCCTTCCTCATCTAGCCCAGCAGAGCCCAACCACTCCTGAGGGCTCGCCCCAGGCTTGAGGACAACGGGGGTGAATTCAGTCTCGCCCCTCTGCAGTTACGCGCCTCCGAGAGAACAGGGACGTGTAGCTAACGTTGGGCTGGGAGCCTGGGAGAGGGGAAGCAGCAAGCTGGCCCCAGGCTTCTGCATCGGCCGGGTTGGCCCCCTTGCCCATCCGAGGAGAAGGGGGAAGCTCCCGGCGGAAACCTCAGCTCCCCCCCACCGAGCCTAGACACACACACGCCCCTCCACCTAAGGCCCCAACCGCTGCTCCCTCACCTGGCGAGGGGGCCAGGAGGGGCGCGGCCGAGCACAGGGGCAGCCGCAGGGACGGAGTCGGGGCCCTGCCTGGAGACTGTTGAGCAGCGCCGCGCGGGCCCGCTCGAGGCTGGGCGCAGAACTAGAAGCGCCGCCCCTCCCCCCCAGTGCCTCAGTTTCCCTCCGCGCTCGTCCCACGCCCCGGGGGCCAGGAGGAGCCCGTGCGCCCTCTAGCCGGCGGCAGCCCTTGCAAAAGCAACCCCAGCCCAGGGGCTTGGCAGATCCAGGGGCTGGATCCTTCCCGGGCCCCGCGTAGTCAAGGAGCTTCCAGCCCCGGCCCCTCGGCCCGCAGGGTGGCAGCGCTGCGAGGGGCAAAAATCCAGCCGAGAAACTCCATTGCCAGCGCTGCCCGCGCTCGGCCGCTGCCCAGGAGACTTTGAGCTGAGCGCAGGGTTCACACCCCTCCAGTCGCTGGGCTGCTTCTGGCCTCTGCCTGCGGCTGCTGTGCAGATCCAGGGCCGGGGGGGCTGTCGCCGCACCGACATGGCTGGCGAACACAGGCTCTTGCTGCACAACGCCCAACAGCTGGTGCTCATCTGCACCAAAGGCGAGAAGTACCTGCTGCAGGCGGGCATGCAAAACCTGGCCGTGCTGGACAATGCCAGCGTGGTGATCGGCAAGTAAGTCTGCTCTGCGCGCCTGTCCCCTGAGCCCCCGGCAAGGCACGGTCCTGAACAGGCACCTGGCGTGATTCAGCCAGATCTGCTCTCCGCATTCCTGGGAGCCCTCAGGTTCAGAAAATAAAGTCTGGTGCCGCATCAAGTTATTCCTTACCTTTTTTTAAAAGGCAAATTCTTCAGTTCTGCAGGCTCGCCATCAATTCAGACAGCGACCTGGCATTTTGGAGCGATCCGATGCCACAAGTGCGTTAGAATTGAAAAGGTGGTGTTTTTTAAAAATCTGAATCCACAATAAAATATTCCCAAATGCTTACTCATTGCTAGTTGCTGAAAATAAGGAAAAAATATGTTATTCTTCGTGTTGTGGATTAATTCTGCCGAAAAGAAAACCTGCAGACTGGAATCCAGAATCTTAGCTTTTTAGTCAAGGGGATTCCAGTTGAGAAACAAAAAGTTACTTTGCTGTTTTTAAAAGACAAGCGTTGGCTTAAGTGTGCCAACACATTTGTGACTTAAGTTGCTATGCCTAAAACTAAGTGTTGGAGTGCTAAAGGTGAGAGAGGACACACAAACTATTTTTAAAAGAGTATGCTGAAAAGTAATGTAAATTCTGGAATAATTATATTCTTGATACTTAGAAAATGATTTAGCCTCTGTCCTAAAAAAAACTTAAGCACATAGTTAACTTCATGCAGGAGTAGACCCACTGAAGTCTTTACTCAGTGTGTGAAAATAAGTATGCAAGTAAGACTTTACAGGGTCAGGACCTTAAAGCCAACATAAAAGGTAGTGTTATAAGAGGAACAAATCTACATGACAGTATGGACTAAACCAAATTTTGTAACTAGATCCATATAACACCAAGATGATATTTTTAAAAATTCTGAAAGCTCTGTGAAATTTTGTAAAGAGAAATTTTAAAAAGCATAGCTTGTAAGATAATTTAGAAGTCTGGACTCAAAAAAAAGTCTTAGTAGTGAAAGAAATATAATGTATATTTTAACTTTGTAAGTCAGTTGTGTTGCTAACTTTTCTTTGACAAATCAGGTCACACTGATAGTCTGACAAGATGAAAACCTGTCTTTGAAAATCCCAAGATGTAATTAAACACCTTTATAAATGTTGTTGCACATGAAATTGCTGTGACCTCACTGTCTAGGTTCCTAATGTGTCCCCCATCCCCATAGAAGCTGAGCAACAATTCAAAGTTGCATAAAAGCTGAACAGCATTTTAAAGTGGCTTAAAATATTTGCTGTATAGTTCATAAAAAGTCTATCTCCAGTCTGTCTAGACTCTGAGTGTATACTTTTTACATAAAAATAATTGGCTATTGTGTGTGCTGTAAAACTTATGTTGCCTTCTGTTTGGGATGTTTTGTTGTGACTAGGATACAACAAATGTTGGAAGAGATTACTGGATTCTGTTATTATTTATTCAGGGCTTGGACTATTTAATATCAAGGACCTGGCTCTTAAGACTATTAAAAGAAAACATGTCAGCTTGTTTGTTGACAATGTAGAAATCAATTATATTTTTTCTTCTAATTTTTAACTGCCAGTATTGATTTTATTTTCCCCTCTGTGTTGATTTATTTTTGTCTCAGACTATACAACAGGATGAAAAGGAGATAATGATTAGCTTTAAATTAATCTTTCATAATTTTGACTACCTCAGTTAACATCCCTCTAACTATTCTCTTTTTCAGGCTAGTCTTTCTAGGCAAGTCCTGTCATGTCATTGACCACACTTTCTGCCCTCTCTGGACCTTTTCATTCTCTGCTTTAACTTTAAGTGAAGTAACCTGAACTCAATAAAGTAATTTAAATCAGGACGTACCATTGTTTTTAATATTACATTATTTTCTTTCTCTTTTTAAAATGCTCTCAATCATCCTATTTGCCTTTTTAAACTGCTACTATGTATTACACAGATGTCTTCAATGAGCTGTCTGTGCTGAGTCTCAAGTCTTTTACTCCAGTGGCTCTAATATTGTTGGCGGGAGAGGAGACAATATAGATTTAGAGATGCCAGGTGTCCAGTTTTCGACAAGAACTCTGGTCAAAAAGAGACCCTGATGGCTTCAGTCAGCACCGCTGACTGGGCCGTTAAAAGTCCGGTCGGTGGTGCAGCGGGGCTAAGGCAGGCTCCCTGCCTGCCATCATTCCATGCGCTGCGTGGCTCCCAGAAGCAGTAGCTTATCCCCCCTCCAGCTCCTACACGTAGGGGCAGCCAGCGGGCTCCATGTGCTGCCCCCACCCCAAGTGCTGGCTCTGCAGCTCCCATTGGTCAGGAACTACAGCCAATGGGAGCAGTGAGGGCATCACCTGCGAATGGGGCAGCGTGCAGAGGCACCTAGCCATGGCTCTGCATACGATCAGGAGGGGGGAAATGCCACTGCTTCCGGGAGCTGCTTGAGGTAAGCATTGCCGGGAGCCTGCATCGCTGATCCCCCTGCCACACCCCAACCCCCTGCCCCAGTCCAGTGAAAATGAGTGAGTGAGGGTGGTTAGAGTAAGCACCAGAGGGAGGGGGGATGGAGGGAGCGGAGCCTCAGAGAAAGGGCAGGGCCTCAAAGGAGGGGTGGGGCAAAGGGTGGGACAGGAGAGTTTGGTTTTGTGCGAGTTGAAAGCTGGCAACCCTGTGTAGAATTGCCCCATAACCTCCAAAGCCCATGGAAGCCTCTCCTCTAAAATACCACATGATTAGGGGGGAGTGGAGTTCAATGACCAGTGTTTGGCCAAGGAAAGTCTATTCTTCCTGGTATCATCCCTAAGCAAACCTACAGGGAAATCCGTGTAAGTGTGAAAGCTAACCTTAAATACATCCAACTCTTGCAGATTCCACTCCATGCTATCTAGATCCTCCAAAGGGGCAAGTGTACCCTTCAGGTGTAGGCAGGGAGGCAATGGCAGCATGGTTCTTCTGGAGGACAAGAATGCTCTGCAGTTACTGACTGCAGGGATGCTGTGCATTTGCTAACCCACAACAGTGCAGTAGTTTTAGATAACTGAAAGAAAATAAAAACTACTGTTAGCCATTAAGCATAATTAATATGATTATTCCCTGGAGGGAAATGATCCCATAGTTGGACTCTCCTTCCAGATGATGTTATGGTATCCGCTCATACTGAGGATACCCCTCCAAGGGAGGGAAACCCTTGTATTAGGAAGAGACAGGTAAGAATATTGGGGGATTTGATTATTAGAAAAATAAGTAGTTGGGTTTCTGAGGCTGGCAAAACCACATGGTAAATTGACACCTGGGTGCAAACCTCTCGAGACATGTAGATAGACTTATGGGCAGTACTGGGGAGAAGTTGGTGGTTACAATACATGTAGGCACTAGTGACATAGCGAAAGGTAGGAGAAAGGTTGGAGAAAGGTCCTGATGGCCAAATTTAGGATGCTAGAAAACAGATTAAAGTTCAGGACCACAATTTCTCTGAAATACTCTCAGTTCCTCAGGCAGGGGTAGTTAGGCAGAACTCAGGGTTTCGATGTCTGGATGAGACAATAGTGTTCAGAGGAGGGATTTATGTTTATTAGGAACTGGGGAATGTTTTGGAAAAGGAGGAGTGAATACAGGCCAGATGGGATCCACATAAACCAAAACAAAATTAGATTGCTGGCATGTAAAATTTAAAAGGTTGTAGAGGAGTTTTTAAACTGAGGAGGAAAGATGACAGGTGCGGAGGAGCACACTGTTGGGACAGACACATCCCTTAAGATAGGATTAATTGAAGGGGATATTCTATGTCCTAGTAAAGAGGAGAGGATAGAAGTTGATAAAGTACAGATTGTAACTGAAAAGAAACAGTCAGAGGAAAGAGAGTTCCAGTCAAATTCTACTGAGGAAAATAGAAAGGAGCATAAACTCTGGCAAGTTAAGTGTGAAAGTGTAATCAGCCAGGCCAAAAAAGAATTTGAGGAGCAACTAGCAAGAGACACAAACACTAACAGTAAAATGTTTTTAACTACATCAAAATCAGGAGCCTGCCAAACAGTGAGTGGAGGCACTGGATCATCAAGGTGCTAAAGGAGCACTCAAGGAAAATAAGGCTGTTGTAGAGAAGCTAAATTCATTCTTTGCCTCAGTCTTCATCCTGCATCAGTCTTCAAATTCAGGGGCGGATTCGGCAGCATGCTTGTGGGAGGTTTGCCAAAGCCGCTGGACCAGGGACCTTCCGCAGGCATGCTGCCAAAGGCAACCTGCCTGCCACCCTCATGGCGACTGGCAGAGCACCCCCCGTGGCTTGCTGCCCCAGGCATGCGCTTGGCGTGCTGGTGCCTGGAGCCGCCCCTGTTCACATCCTGCAGAGGATGTGAGGGAAGAGTCAAGGAAATCATGCCTCACAAATCTATTAGAACTATCTGAGGAGGGTCAACAAGCATGTGAACATGAGTAATCGAGTTATTATAGTGTATTGGGACTTTCAGAAAGCCTTTGACAATGTCCCTCATCAAAGGCTCTTAAGGAAAGTAAGCAGTCATGGGATAAGAGGGAAGGTCCTCTCATGCATCAATAACTGGTTAATAGAGTGGAAACAAAGGATAGGAATAAATGGACTGTTTTCACAGTGGAGAGAGGCAAATAGCAGGGTCCCCCAAGGGTCTACATGGGAACAGTACTGAGTTCAACATATTCATACATGATCTGGAAAAAGCAGTAAACAATGAGGTGACAAAGTCTGCAGACAATACAAAATAACTCAAGATAGTTAAGTCCAAAGCTGACTGCAAAGAGTTTCAAAGCTCACAAAACTGGGTGACTGGGCAACAAAATGGCAGATGAAATTCAGAGTTGATAAATGCAAAGTAATGCACATTGGAAACCATAATCCCAACTATACATACAAAATGATGGGGGTCTAAATTAGCTGTTACCACTCAAAAAAGAGATCTTGGAGTCATCTTGGATAGTTCTCTGAAAACATCCACTCAATGTGCAGCGGCAGTCAAAAAAGCAAACAGAATGTTGGGAATCATTAAGAAAGGGGTAGAAAATAAGACAAAAAAGGTATCATAATGCCACTATATAAATCCATGGTATGCTCAAACCTTGAATACTTTGTGCAGCTCTGGTCTTCCCATCTCAAAAAAGATACATTCAAAATGGAAAAGATACATTCAAAATGGAAAAGGTACAGAGAAGGGCAACAAAAATAACTAGGGGTATGGAACAGTTTCCATATGAGGAGAGATGAAAAAGACTGGGATTTTTCAGCTAAGAAAAGAGACAACCAAAGGGGGATATGATAGAGGTCTATAAAATCATGAATGGTGTGGAGAACATGAATAGGAAAGTGTTATTTACCCCTTCACATAACTCAAGAACCAGGAGTCAACCAATGAAATTAATAAGTAGCAGGTTTAAAACAAACATAAGGAAGTATTTCTTCAAACAGTGCACAGTCAACCTGTGGAACTCATTGCCCGTGTATGTTGTGAAGGTCAAAATTATAACTGGGCTTAGAAAAGAATTAAATAAATTCATGGAGGACAAGTCTGTCCATGGCTATTAGCCAAGGTGGTCAGAGATGCAACCCCATGCTCTGGGTGGCCATAAACTTCTGACTGCCAGAAGTTTGGACTGGATGACAGTGCATGGGTCACCTGATAAATTGCCCTGTTCATTCACTCTGAAGCATTTGTATCATAAGCCTTTCTCCCAAATCTGGACTTTAGCATCCAAAATCTGGGTGCTTAGCATGAACCTCCAAGCTTAATTACCTGTTTGGATCTTATCTCGCTGCCACCAGACAGGAATTACAGCGCCTGCCTCGCTCTGGTCCCCCCAAACTTTCCCTGGAGGAACCCCAAGACCCAGAAGCTCTGAGTCTTACCGGCAAGGGAAATCCTCCACTTCCTCTTCCCCTCCCTCTCCACCCCATCAAGACTTTCCCTCTGGGCTAACCTGAGAGTATTGAATGCAAATTCTTTACATCACAATACCAAGAAGCATATCTCCTCTATTCCAAAGAGGACAAACCCCAAACATACGGAAACAGAAATGATTCCTATCTCTCTATCCCCTCCCACAATCTGGTGCTGCATGAGCTTATCCTCCGTAGATCTAAACACAAAGAGAATTCCCTTCCCTTGGTTTCTTAGCCTATCCCAGAGAGAAAAACTCAAAACAGTCTAAAAAGAAAACTTTATATAAAAAAAAGAAAAGAAAAAAAGAGCATCAACAATTCTCTGTTATCAGATGACAATAATACAGGACATTGCTTAAAAGAAAAAAATGAATAAACAAACCTTATTCAAAGAGATAACATTAAACATTCCAGCAAGTTACACACATGTAAATCTCCCAAACACATAAAGCCTATATTGTTTTTCTACCTGTATACTTACAAGTTGAAACATCAGAAATTAGAAGATAGAAGAGCTTCTCATAGCTGAGAGACAGACAAAAGACACAGACAAGACAAGAACGACCACAAATTCCCTCCCTTAAGCTTTTAAAAAATCCGGTTTCCTGATTGGTCCTCTTGTCAGGTGTTTGGTCCTCTTTGTTAACCCTTTACAGGTAAAAGAAACATTAACCCTTAGCTATCTATTTATGACAATCTGCCACCAGCAAATGTCAGAAGACAGGATATTAGGCTAGAGGGACCAATAGCCTGACCCAATATTGCTATTCTTGTGGCCATGAAATTTTGTCAAAAAAATGGAAAGATCAGTTATCGAGTGAGATTTGGCAGGGTGGTGGTGGTAGTCTTGCAATGGTCAAAATTAGTATGTCTGACAGGTTGAATGGAAAATGACAAGGACCTGAATCTCTGATGAGGAAGAAAAATGTATTGATATAAAATAGCTCATCCAAGTGAAAAATGTAACCTTGTAATTGGCCAAATTGCATAAGACCTCAGATAATGAGCTTTCGAGCTGCCAGCTCAGCAAATTAAAGCTGCCTGAGCAGAGCTGTCTCATATGCACCAAATATACAGAGAGGAAAACTAGCTACTTTTGGGACTGCGCACTGTGTCTGGGTACACTTGGTAAGATTCCTATAGTGGTCACAGCATTTTCAAGGCAAGAATACCACTAAATTCATTTATGGAGGTTGGAACAAGGGAACTGCAATGTGACATTCAATTATACTAAAGGCCATCAGACCAAGGTCTTAAATCTTACACATAATATACCATTTTGTTGCCAAACGAAAAGAGTCAGTTAATGATTTATCTTGTGGCAAAAAGAAAATCAATGTTTTGGTCATATTTAAAATATATTTTCTCTCTCTTTGTTATAATATACATATATATGGAAGACAGGATAGTGGGCTAGACGGTCCATTGGTCTGACCTGGTACGGTCATTTTTTTCTTCTTACATTCTTATTTCAGTAACATAAGAACAACTTGAGGATACTGTTGCTTTGGTAATAAGAGGCTGGGCTAATGAATACATTGGCATTTGTCTTTGAGTTACAGGATACATACAGATATTACTTCATAAACAGGGCCCACAACTTATCATCCTAAGAGAACAATGGTGGCAGGGCATGGGAATGGCCGAGGCTTCACAGACACCTTGAGGTCCACTGGATTTCCTCATAGATCTCAAGGCATCCACATGATTAGCAAACAATCTTCCCGGTCCATTTTCAGAGTCCTGCAAACAATGACCCCATCACATCTCTGAAAGGGTGATGATTCAGGAGCTCCTAAGTACAACTTGCTGAGTTTGCTTTTTAAACAAACTCACTCAGACTTGTTTGTGCATTGTTTGTTTTTGCAGAGATGGCTGTATAAAAGCTGTAGGCCATACAGATGCTATTCTCCAGCAATTTTCAGAAGCATCATTTGAAAAAATTATTGACTGTTCTGGGAAATGCATATTGCCAGGTTGGTGTATTTTCTTCATGTTAATGCTGCAAATCAGAATGGGTGAACATGTGTATAGACAAAGTACAGGTTCCTCAGTTACTCAAACACTCCCCAAGCTTCTTTTCTTTGTATAGTGCAAGCCATACGTAAGTTATGCCCTTGGGTATTTGAGCAACTAACCCCTTCCTTCACATCATCCCCAGGCAGTTGAGACCATTTACAGTGCCTTTGCTCCCCTCTGGAGGTTCAGCTTGAATCAGATGAAGGGCAGGGCCTTCTTGGTTCAGAGACCAATTCTTTACAACTCTGAGGAGGCCCCTTAGACTACTTCTTTGGCTAGCTAAAATGCTTGTTGAAAAGTCTATTCATTTGGGCTGTTCTTTCTCCTTGGGTTTTTTATTCTTCTGTTGGCCAATTTTTTGTTTGGCAGAATGACTGGCTCTCTCTCAGCCACCTATTTGTTTTCTCTGTTATTTTAACTTTTGTATAGTGCCCAGATATAAAATACTATGAACATCTCTTTTATGTAATACTTTAAGGCCTAAATTGGCACTTCAACTGGAGCCCTGAATAAGGGGCAGCATGTAGCTATTTCCACCCCTCACCCTGTCCTGGAACAGTCCAAGCAGGTAATTGTGACTATAAAGGGTCACACAGGGCTATTCCTGGCTTCCCTGTTGCTCTAGGGGAAAGGAATCTGAGGAGGATCAGCAGATTATAAGGGCAAAAGGGACCATCATGATTATCCAGTCTGGCCTCTTGTGTAACACAGGCCATAGAACTTCCCTGAATTAATTCCTGTTTGAACTAGAACATATCTTTTAGAAAAACATGCAGTCTACATTTTAAAATTGCCAGTGATAGAGAGTCCATCACAACTCTTAGTAAATTGTTCCAATGGTTAATTATCCACTACTCTCCTATTCCAATAACAAGTTACTTCCCGCTCCATGCTAGCTCAGGTGGGCTGGTTGACATGCTGAAGGGGCAGAGTCAAAGCTCCACAAATTCCCCACCCTTTTTGTTCCCTTCCCTGTCTACTCATGGAGCCTACTCTCCCCGCCCTGCACGCAGCCTGGTGATTTGGGTCAAAGTCAATGGGACTTAGGTGCTTCTGAAAATTTTACACAGTATAACGTAAATCAAATGACTTGTATTTATGAACTGGCATTTAAGCTGCTAGACATGTGTTCTGTGACACGGACTCTGGCACTCACCTAGACTAATTTCACAGGAAAAGCTCTCACTCAAGTCAGTGGTCTATTGCTAGGATAAGTGCTACAGGATTAAGCCCAATATATGCAGCTTGCCCTTTTAGAGGGACATCAGCATGAAATCTAGTTGGTGGGTTTGAAGTGAGCTGAAATTATTTCAGTGTATACACCTCCTTGTAAGTCCTCATGCCAATTTTCCTGTTTTTAAGAAATGTTTCTCTCCTGTTACTGTGTGAAAGACCCAGACAAACAAAATGGGAGAATGACTGACAGACTTATTATATAGGAGAAACAGTTTAACTCTACACCAAGTGCTACCTGATAGACTAAAATACTCTGAAAAAATATTTTTTTCTTGCATATCTTCATTATAGTAATCAGAGGTGTCTTTTGCAATAATATAAGATAAAAACATTTTTCAAACAGAAGTATAGCATGGTACGGGTTTTTTCTTCAGTTGATACTGTCCCTTTAATTTGCTTGCACTTTCTCAAGTTTTTCTTTTTCCCAAACAATGAAACTTTGCAATGTGTATTTATTTTATTATTGTTGGGGTTTTTTTTAGGTTTGGTAGATGCACATACCCATCCAGTGTGGGCTGGTGACAGGGTTCATGAGTTTGCAATGAAGGTAATTTCACATAATTACAGAGTTCATACACAACCATCTCTGCTTTCTCTACACTTCTATTTCTCATCTCTGGAAAGTTAGATCAGTTACATCATATGTAATTTAGGATGGGAGTGGAAGCAACGGCTTCTGGAGACCAAGACGAAAGAGAGAGGGTTGAAGCCAAAGGAAAAGAGATGGGGAAACAAGGAGCAAGAGGAAGAAGGAAAGAGAGAGCAATCTAGTGACGGCGGGGAAATGAAATAGGGGAGACAGAAGTAAGATAGAACAAAACATATAAAAGGGAGATAAAATGAAAGTGAGGAAAATGAGAATGAAATTGGGAAATGGAAAAAAAAGGAAGAGATTAAAGAAATGAAAACAATATAAAGGGTGAAAATTATTTTATTTACTCATACACCTAGAATTTGTTTCTGATGTAACCCAAATGGGGGTATGGGATAGAGATGAGGGCCTAGGGTGGATTGCCAGAAGTTTGCATTATGGATGGGGAGGTTGGAAATCCCAAGTGGACATGGTTGAGTCTGTATAGGATGGAGGAAATGCAAGCATCTGAATGGCTTTGGAATAAAATGTTTCCAACTCTGAAGTGCTTGTTGTTTCTGTGGCATGTTGTGTTTTTGGAACATCAGTGTATGATTTCAAATTGAGGGTGGAGTTGGGGGTTAATTTATGGCTGTTTATCTATATGTTACTGAGATTGTAAGGTTTTTGGGGCAGGAACAGTCCCTTACTCTGTATGTACAGGGTCTAGCACAGTGCAGCTCCATTCTCTGTTGGCCAACAGGAAACAGTGTAATAAACATGATTAATATTTAATAATAGGGGGTGTCACACCGGCCGCAGTTGCACACACCTGTAATCCCAGCTACTTGAGAAGCTGAGGCTGGCAGATTGCTCAGGGGTTCTGGGCTGCAGTGCACTATGCCAGTTGGGCATCTGGTGCCACTGACAGCCTGGCCAGCAGGTGGCTGAGGGACTGGCTAGAACACAAATGACATGTTGTGATCGGGCACTCTTTCTGTGAGGGCTGATGGATCAATCAATCAAGGCGAACAAGGGTATCATGTGATGCTGTTAAAAGAGAGATGAGAGCTGCTATGTAATTGATCCCGTGGGAGGGAAAGACAGGGAGGGATAATTTAATCATGATACAACCTGGCATCACAACATGGTGAAAGGGCCTCCTATGACTTAATCCTAACCTGAGTCCCCTCCAAAATCCTAAAGCTGGTCCTGCTAAAAAATGATAATGTTCAGGTAATGCAACTGCTGGGTAAAACCATGTCTATGGTAAAATAGACAACAAAACCAATAGTAATAATTACTTTGGGTAGGCCAAAGTCCAGTTCATTGTGTCTTCTTTCTTCCTTTCTCCTTTCCCCTTGTCCCCTTTTTAAAAATCACACGTTACATTGAGATATGCATTCTAGGTTTTGCCTTTAAATCTGCTTTAAGAAAGGGGATTTGATGTTCTAAAGCAGTGTTTCTCAACCTTTTAGGTACCAGGGACCAGCTTGCTCACTTCCTAAACTGTATCAAGGAGATCTCAAGGACCGGCACCGGTCTCTATAGACCGGTTGTTGAGAAATACTGTTCTAAATTACATCACTCCTTTCTGCATTTCTTCTGTCTCTGGAGATGGTTCTGTGCAACCTAAGCATCAGACACAGTCCTGCCCTCCTACAATGGACAGTCTTGTCTCAGTTTTTTGGCTGGTGGCCTTTACTGGAACAGGCTGTGTTTAATCCAACTGAATGCACAACTGGGAGGAAATACTTATTTCAGCACTGAAATAGGTTTTTGTTTTGTTTTTTTTTGCAGCATGACATCACTACCAGAGTCTTTCCCGGGGCAGATTCAGCACTGATGCAGGGAATTTGTCTCCCTATTTAGTCCTCTATATGATCTAAGGCAACCACGAGTGCTGCCCTTGCTTATGCCTTGTGCAATGGCAGTGAGACAGAATTTCTATGTCATTAGCCCACCCCAAAACACCAGCTGCTCCAGTTGGTGCAGTTGTCCATAGAGCTGTCTCTCAGGCTCTGGTAGACAGTCTCCTGCCATGGAGGTATTCCTATGCATTGCTTTGGCTGGCACAAAGGGACCACGGCCCAGGGGTGAATTTCCCTATTACCTTTTCTCATCAACTTTGTCTCCACTCCAGTTCCCTTTTTCCCCATGAAAATGAATTTGTGATGGCAGCCAAACTAGGGCTGATAACCACTTCCGGACTCAGGGGAAGGAAATCTTCAGGAAGATCCCTTTATGAAGTTTCTTCCTCATAGTTCCATCACTGGGATGGTTTTTTTTCTGTCCCCTCTCCACTGTGGATTAGGCCAGATGCTCCTCGCAGAATCCCTTAAAGAAGGTGAATAGAATACTCATGTTTAAAAGAGAATTTTGTTTTTAGCTGGCAGGTGCTTCCTACATGGATATTCATCAAGCTGGAGGGGGAATACATTTTACTGTGGAACACACCCAGAAAGCCTCAGAAGAGGAGCTGTTCAATACTTTCAGACATCGACTGCTGCGTATGCTCAAAGCAGGAACCACTTTGGTCGAATGCAAGAGTGGATATGGTTTAAACCTAGAAACCGAGCTTAAAATGCTCAGGGTGATTGAACAGGCTAGACGGTTACTGGATAGCAACATTTCCTCTACATACTGTGGAGCTCATTCTGTGCCTAAGTAATGTGATTTATTTTTTTCATGTTCTTCTAAACAATATTACTCTCATATTATTTCATAAAGCATGAGTGCAGCTCCTGAGTGAATAAACTACGAATTGGTGGCAGATTATTCAGAAATAAATGAGGAGCAACAGTGCCAGGTTGAGGGTGAAGGAAGCTGCAGCAGAATTTGGCTTCCTCACACAGTTTGTTTGGTGGTTTTGAGGGTTCGTTTTTTGTTCTCCCCAAAATGGCAACAAAGTGTACAGTATTAGAAATAACAGCATTCAACAAAGTAATGCTTTCCTAAACTGAACGTAGAAGTAAGTGAGGGAGCATCCTGGTGTGGTGGTGGTCAGTTATGAAAATAGCCAGACCACAAGGTTTAAACAAAAATCGACTGGATTCAGCCAATGGGCATGTAGCCATCCTTTGCGGTTACCCACTCCAAGCTGTATGGAAGTTTTCAGGAACTCCTTTTCAGAAAGTCATTCTGCTTGAATTTGCCACTGCCATCATGCCTTAAGCTGTCTGGTTTTCATTTTAACCAGCCAAGAGAAAACAATATTATAATACTTAATCATCAGAAATTTTAGTATAACAACAAATGTGCTTCTATTCAACCAGTTAAGCACTGTATCCTGTGAGTGAGTGTGAGCCCAGCATTTAGGTGCTACTGCCAATAGGAAGCACACTCTGGTTATCTAAATAATCGGATTATTAGCATGCATTCTGGTAGGTCAAGAGAGGTCCAACTGTAGTATATTAACAAAACAACCCACTCTTTCTCCTTTAGTAGTTTTTTTTTTAGTTTATTTTTATTTCCAGTGAAAAAGATAGCTACTTGGGTTTATGAGACTTCACTGTATTATGGAGTTAATGTCATAAAGAATGTCAGCAGATGTCCTGGACAAATGGTCTTGGACAAATAAAAGTAGCACATTTCGACAAACTGAGAAGTGGGCCTGGTGAAAAACAGACATGTAACAGAAGAATGCATAAAACTGTAGAAATCATGCACAACAGTGTCCTAAAATGATGCACCTCCAAGAACTCACTGCACAATAGCACCTACCCATCTCCCATTACATTCATGTCAGTTTCTCCTGCTTTAATCAATGAATAACCTATTTCTTCTAGGTTTAGTTTGTTCTTAAATTTCTCATAAGAAGTTTTTAAGGATGGAGCAGAGGTGGGTGGGTAATTTTATTTTTTTAATCAGAATTTTTAAATCAGTTTTTTTCAGTTTCTCTTCGGTGGGTTTTTTGGTGTTTGTTTTTAAACCTGGAGAATTTTGACCAAAATGGTCAAAGTGCCATTTTTTGTCAAAGACATTTTTTTTAACAAAATCATTTCAAGCAGCTCTAAAAATTAATCAGCAATAGTTTACCTCAGAATACACCAGGTGTTATGCAGATATGAACTCTCATTGTCAACATGTGCATAATTTCAGCCTCAGGGTCTAATTCTGCTCTCTGATGATGTAAATCAGGTCTAATTTCAAAGAAGATACACTGCTGTAAACCAGAAGAGAATCAATCAAGCCCTGAGTTTCAGAAATGAGAAAATCATCAATTTTTATTGTCTGAAGCCAAATCAGTACATGGCACAGTCTATGGTGACCCAGTTTTGTAGGGTGACCAGATAGCAACTGTGAAAAACGGGACAGGGGATGAGGGGTAATAGGCTCCTATATAAGAAAAAGTCTCAAAAAATGAGACTGTCCCTTTAAAAATGGGACATCTGGTCACCCTATAGTTTTGGCTTCTTAAGCATTCCCTCAGTTCTGTTTACAATTCAGTGCCTCTAGAAATTTCCAGTTCCCAAATTCTGCAGATTTTCTCAGGTCCAGACCTCAAATGCTTTAGACCCTCTGTATACACATAAAAGGATACTCTGTAAGTGATTTTTAGTGGCTGTTAAAACTGTTGTCTTCCAAGACATGTATCTCAGTTCATGCCATGTTTCTTTCGCCCTTATATTCCACAAAAAAAGGTGCAGTTATGTATAAATTGTAGAAACTTTTAAACAGAGATTAAGAACTAACCTCAAAACCACGGTCTTTATTTAAATCCTTGTACTTTTATACACATCTGTTATAAAACAGAACTTATCTGTTGCTCTAGGCACTCCTTGATCATTCTTAATTATACAGGTGTAGAATAGACCACACCTACAACATTCCTTAGGTTACTATAACCAAATCAAAATTTTATCATAAATCTTATGACCTTAAACCATTTCAAAATCATTTTCCTTAATCCAGAGCAAAACTGTGGCATAATACCACCTAGTGACAGTGAGAAATGCTCATTAAAACCTTCTAGAGCTGTCACAGTAGCTGTTACAATGCAACTGTGCAACATCCGGTTAAAAGTCATGTTCATGCCAGTTTCTACATTTTTGTTACTGTAGTATCGCATCACATATTATAACCCCCTAATGGCAGAAACATCATCAGAGGTTCTTTGCACCAACAGTATAGGCAACTGTTGTGTTTTTATAGCAAGTCTTGCAATATTTGATATTTTCCAGGTCCTGGAATCATGAGATTCTCAGCTTTTTTCTTTTTATTGAGTTTCCAGCCTTCATGCTTACAGAGAAAAGTTGGAAAACAGTAAAGGCTCAAAACCCAGAAGGAAAATAAAAATCCACCATCTTATTTTAATCACGATTTTTAAGTCAATCTCACGATTTTTGGGATGCCTGGCTCATGATTTTAAACATTTAAAGTCAGCAGTATTTTCCAGACTGGGCAGACACTTTGAAAGTGAATTCCAGTGCTGTTTATTAGAACGATGGCAGTCTTTCAGTGTATCTGTTTGGAGGCATTACAGCAAGTAGAACAAAAACAGTGGAATCATACTTGTCTTCCCTCCCTTTTCTAAAGGCTCTAGAGTTAATCTTTAATCCACCTTCCTCCACAAACTGCTGAGCCAAAGGAGGAAAAGAGAGAAGGCTGGACAAGGCAAAAGCCAAACCAACCCCAACAACTATTTCAACAAGTGAAGAAAAGAGGCAATAGGTTAGATCAGGGGTCGGCAACCTTTCAGAAGTGCTGTGCCCAGTCTTCATTTATTCACTCTAAGTTAAGGTTTCGTGTGCCAGTAATACATTTTAATGTTTTTAGAAGTTCTCTTTCTATAACTCTATAATATATAACTAAACTATTGTTGTCTGTAAAGTAAATAAGGTTTTTAAGATGTTTAAGAAGCTTCATTTAAAATTAAATTAAAATGCAGAGCCCCCCAGACTGGTGGCCAGGACCCGGGCAGTCTGAGTGCCACTGAAAATCAGCTTGTGTGCTGCCTTTGGCATGCGTGCCATAGGCTGCCTACCCCTGGGCTAGATTCTGTTCTGGTTCACAGCCATGCAACCTCATCTGTAAATGTGAGCAGAATTTGACCCTTCACATTACTGCCATTGTAAAACTCCGACAGACAACTCCAAACATCAAACATATATAGCATATGTACAGGACTGGTGCACTGTTGTTTTTGTTTGTTTTACAGTGGCTGAATTAAGGCAAGAGATGTCACTGTAGGTCTTTAGCCTCAGTAGCTATCGTTATTATTTTTCTGTCTCAAAGGTACAAAGAAATAAAGAGCCCTATATAGCTTTCTTTAAAAGGCCATTACTGACCTCCCATAGGCAATCTTCACATACCAATGACATTCTAAAGTGGTTGTGACAGTCACAGCAGCCTAGTCCCTTGCTGGAATGCCTGGATAAGACAAAACCAGCTCTCTGTGACTGTGAAGGACCTAAAAAAAAAAGAGAGAGAGAGAAAGAAGTAAATTTAAAGTCAGTTTTTTGCTGAATGCCCCTGTTAGCTTTGATATTTCAGGTCTCTACACTCGAGTTAATGATTTTTTTTAAAAAGTGTCTGCAAGTTGCTTTTAAGGATAAAATTTAAGCAGTTTAGAAAGTATAAATAGCAAAGTAGAAGATTTTTTTTTTTCAGGGCAAAAAAAAATTGGTTGGCATCTAAAGAAATCTGGCTTACAAATAAGAGGATATAGCATAATCCTTTAAAAAGGATATTAGAATTAAGTCATGTTTATGTTATATGAATTACAATATTTTTCCTCTTGCATTGTTGTTTTTAAAATTTAAATAATAACTAGGCTTAAAAACAAGGCAGCAATTGATGTAAAATTCAGTGGCGTAGAAATGTTCAGAAACATTATCAACAAAGATGAAAAATATATGGTCAACTGTATTTTTGTCATATGCTAAATATCTGAGGATTTTTTTGTATATATACCTTTTAAAACTAATGTAATTATTACATACATTAATTACATACAAGGTTCAAAGACTAAATCATTCTGTGTCTTTGTAACATTTTCTTTTCATTAGAGGGAAAAATGCTACTGAAGCCACAGATGACATTATCAATAACCATCTCCCTAAACTGAAGGAGCTGAACCTAAGTGGTGAAATACATGTTAATAACATAGATGTGTTTTGTGAGAAAGGTGTCTTTGATCTGAATTGTACCAGAAGAATTCTTCAGGCTGGAAAAGAGATAGGGTTACAGATTAACTTCCATGGTGATGAACTCCATCCAATGAAATCTGCAGAGGTACTTCTTCATTCTGTATACATTTAAGCCGTTTTTGCTTTTGACTTGCCTTTGGGAGAACTGATGCTTTGAGAGATTTACAATATTCCAAATCAATATGTTGTTCTAGAAAAGTATGATAGTTTGTGAAATAAATCACAAGTACCACCAATGTGCAAAGTTGACGAGTTAAAGATGTGAAACCCTTGATCTTTATTGGTAACTTGTCTACTGGCTTTTCAAATATTGACTTAGCTTATCCTCTGGTAGTGAGATCAATAGGAAAGATGGATATCTGTGACCCTGTTCATTACTGGTACAAAGTATAGTTTTGATACACTACTTTAAAAATATTTATTTTTTCCTCAGTCATGCAGTTCATATCTTCCCAACAGTACAGACATTCCCATTGGCAGCAGCAAATAACAGCAATTCTGTAAAGGGGTGTCAGAGTCCATATTTCATCATCATTAGAGTAGTGCCTCCTTTTAATCCTCCCTCATTAGTCTGCCAAAGCTTAATTTTGTTGTATTTGGAGAAGATCAGTCTGGACCAATATAGAATTCGATACAGTGGGTAGCTCTAGAATTGCATAGGACAGTTTCCCCATTTCCATAAGAATATCAGTTTCCATCAACTCTCTTCTGCACAAAACCTCTTTATAATGTTATCCATAATTGTACAATTGTTTATATTCATTGAGTCAGTTAAAATTCTGTTCAGGGCATCAGCCTGACCAGATTCTTTTGATTACAGTTAAAAAGGGGTTAATAACTTTAATAACTTCATGAAAACTTTACTGCAGTAAAATTTGTCTTAAAATTATTTATTCTTTAGAGATCACTCTTTGAATTTTTTTAACTAGTGTTTTGTAAATAGGCCTTAGGTAGCATCCTAATGAATTTTCTGTCCAAGCAGATTGATAGTAAGAACATAGCTTCAGTGATTCCTTGGTATCTGTTAGTAATTTTTCTGTTAAATCTTTTGTGATAATCTACTTAGCTTGGAGGTGAACTAGGAGCCCAGGCTATAAGTCACCTGGAAGAAATTAGTGATGAAGGCATCGCTGCAATGGCAAGTGCAAAGTGTGTGGCTGTCCTTTTACCAACCACTGCCTACATGCTGAGGTAATGCCATTTTGACAGATTGGAAATGACAGCCAAAACTAACAGCAGGAGCATTCTTTGGGCTCAAGAGTCTCATATTTCAGAAGGTTCTTATCTTCCTTAACTCAGTCAGAGACCACGGAAAATGGCCACACCTGTAAAGAAGGCTAGATGGGCCTCCACACATCTTATTTACTATGAGGTCCCATAAAATCTAGTCAAAGCCCTATTTCTGAGATGCACTCAGATGGGTCCCCAGCAACCTATCTGATGCATTAACTAAAGCAGCTAGGCATTAACTGAAGATGTCACCTTGCAAACTGGATTTTTCGGTAATCCGAATTTTATTTGCAGTATGTACATTTGCTCATTTGTGAAAGTTTCTTCTATATCTGACTTGAAGAAATGGACCACTCATTGCCTAACAAGCTGAAAGGGGTGCATGTAAAATTTTAGCAGTTTTGTTTAATTTTTACCCAGGCAACATCAGGTATTTTCTCAAAAGCTCTGTTTGCTTTTGACAGATATTTAACATACAGATCCATAAACACCAATTAAATGGGCAACCTCTTTGTGTCCACAAGTGTATGTCTACACTGCAATTGGGAGGTATGACTGCTCTGAGGAAGTGTGATTGCAGTGTGATAGGCGAGCCCAAGCTAGCTTTTGATTGAGCTAACACACTAAAAATAGCAGTGAAGCTGCAGCAGCATGGGTGGTGGCATGGGCTAGTCACCTGAGACCCTGAGGATGTACTTGAGCAACAAGCTCAGGCTGCCACAGCTTCCCTACTCTTGTTATTTGAGCTGGCTAGATCAAAGGTAGCTCATCTTTGCCTAAACATGCTGCAGCTGAACCTCCAAATTGCAATGTGGACATATCCTAAATTAACCAACAAGGAACTGAAAATCAAAACCGAACAATAGCTCCTTTGTTGTGTCAGAGAAGCATTTGAATTGGATTGTTGTGTATCACCATTCCATTCTCATACAAAAACTCTCTGTGATTCTGCCAAGAAGCCAGATTCAGGATTGAGGAAGTCATTTGACTAGCTAATATAGGCACTTTGCCCCAGAAAAAGAGTCTGATACTGAGAAGTGGGGAGTACCTCCAGTAATGTGCTCAACATCTTCACCTCCTTTTGTCTTCATTGGCAGAGTAGTCGGGAGTACTTAGCACCTCACAGGATCAGGCCCCGAAAGCTCTCACTGGCTGCACTGAGAATTGTAGTTGTTCAGTACTTCACAGGTTTGGTTCAAAGATTCCAAGCTGTGCAGCTAAATTATAGGACAACAAGCTCAGAGTTTGACTTTTATTAGCAGCTCTTTGCTCCCTCAGATCTGTGCATCCAAGAAATATGGAAGGGGGAAGGGGAAGTGAAAAATTAAACCACCAGCACCTAAATGACGAGTCAGATCTTTTATATCACTGCACTAATTTGAGAGTGGCTGCCACCAAAATTACAGCAGCTTCAAAAGCACAAGGTACCAATTCCAGCTATAAAATCAATGGGGTGGGTAGCTGAGAGCAGAATTTGGCTTCTGGTTTCCAAAGTGATTAGTGAATCTGGTTACACCCTATATACAAACCCAATAATACATGGAATTTTTCCTGGTGTAATTCAAAGCATAATAGCTAAATGTACGGTACTGACAAATCTATTTTTTTCCTAGACTGAAGCAACCTCAAGCAAGGAAAATGTTAAAAGAAGGGGTTATAGTTGCTCTTGGCAGTGATTTTAACCCTAATGCGTACTGTTATTCAATGGTAAGCCATTCTTAATGCATATTACTGCACACAAAATGGTTAACAGTCTTCTACTGTCACAACACACGAGTAGTTCTTGCTCTCTTAAAGGGTGTCTTCTTAAAAACGAGACAGAAGATCAGATCCTCAGCTTAGATGAATTACACCTGCTGAGGATCTGACTCAGAGTATTTTCTCCAGACATGCCTCTCAGGTCAAGCGGCTCACTTTTTTCACATCTGCTTTGGGAGGCTAGACCAGTTATGGAGGAGGAAGGAGCATCTTGAGTTCCCAGTTCTTGTTTTGGAATGGACAAGATGCAGGAGACCAGTTACCTGTGTCAGCCTGCTTGGGGGCTCTGGGCCTCCCCAGCATTACACAATAGGCAGATGACCTAGTTGCATTATTGGTAACTCCTGTTTTCCCCTTTATTTTTGTATTAGCCCATGGTAATGCACTTGGCCTGTGTAAACATGAAAATGTCAATGAATGAGGCTTTAGCAGCTGCCACCATTAATGCAGCTTATGCTCTTGGAAGATCCGATATGCATGGCTCCATAGAGAATGGCAAACAGGGAGATCTCATTATCATTAATTCATCAAGGTATGTACAGTATTTAAATTGTTGTTTAAAACCTAATTTAACATAAGGGGCCTGATTCGCCACTGCATTGCACCTGGCGGAGTCACTTACACCTGTACTTTAGTAGCATTTTACACTGGCTTTGCACTCATTTTCAGTAGGTATAAACTCCAGTGGAGAATATGGACCAGGATTTTTAAGATTAGACACTCATAAACCCTAATACCACAACTATTTTGAAAGTACTTATTACATGGAAACAGTGCAAGGAATTCTGTACTGATTTGTGCATCTGTAGCTTACTGTCTTACTATAATACTGAGACAAAGGATCAAAACATACTACTTGCTTCTCGTGATTCAGGCTGGCCAATTTGTTCAATGTATGCTCTGTATGTGATCTGTTTTTGTGAAAATATTGATATTACATAAATGTTTTACTGTCTTTTTAGGTGGGAGCACTTGATTTACCAGTTTGGGGGACATCAAGAATTGATTGAGTATGTTATTGTTAAAGGAAAAGTTATCTACAAAAATGAAAGTGTTATGGGCTACTAAGTACTTACTGAAAGATGGTGATAATTTAGAAGGATATTAACATGAAAATGATACTGAAGGGTTTCAGTTACCCAAGAGCAACAGACAACTTGGATTTATATTTTACTGGTACATTTTTTGTATGCTCAGCTTACTTGCTCTACATTGAAATAAACTTTACTAAACATTTCCATTCAACCCTTGTTCATAGCAAATGCAAACCTATTATTTATACCTTTAACATAAGACATTCTTGAAACAGAGACATGGAACAAAGAGAACAAAAAAGCCCTACAAAGGCAATGAGCTAGTGTTCAGATTCAGGTCAAATTTATAGGCTAGAGTGGAGGTCAAAGGGTTAATCCAGGATAAAGTTTGGAATCAATGCTACCAAAATCTTGCAAGCAGTTCTCATAGGCAGTAAACCACAAATGCAGGAGTCTTGTGAGCTCAGCTGATGTCTGAATATTTGTCATGTTGAAAGTCAAAAAAAGATTTCCACAATCTTGGGACAGACTTTCCCAAAACAGCTGTTCTGATGTACTTTAGGCTGGATCTGAACTGAAATACATGTTTGTGAATCTGACCTGAGTTTATAAGCCTTTTGTGATAGTGGGTTGATCATGAATGTAATGATCCTCCAACTCAGGCTAATTTTAAGTGGTTTGAAGGTTTGGGTTTCCTTTGTGGGGGCATCTTTCTCTTCCTCTTTGTATGTTTCGGAGGCTTGCATACTCATTTGCGACATTTACAAACTAGTATATCCTATCATACCTCCATCCGCAACTTCAAGACGTTTGTGTGGTTTCTCCATATAAAAAATAAGCACATACATGCTCTATGTTCACCCCTCACATAGACTACAGTATGTAGAAGAGAGGGCAATACAGCCAGCAGTCTAAGCTAGGGGTAGGCAACCTATGGCACGTGTGCCAAAGGCGGCACGCGAGCTGATTTTCAGTGGCACTCACACTGCCTGGGTCCTGGCCACTGGTCCAAGGGGCTCTGCATTTTAATTTAATTTTAAATGAAGCTTCTTAAACATTTAAAAATCCTTATTTACTTTACATACAACAATAGTTTAGTTATATAATATAGGACTTATAGAAAGAGACCTTCTAAAAACGTTAAAATATATTACTGGCAGGTGAAACCTTAAGTTAGAGTGAATAAATGAAGACTCGACACATCACTTCTGAAAGGTTGCTGACCCCTGGTCTAAGCCATCATATGCATAGCATGTGGTTTTCTTCCCTCCAATACTTGCTATCACTAGGGCTCTACCGCTAATTTGACTGATCAAATATTCGGTATCTGCAGAGTGAAAAGGTCTCAGTTTTGTTAATAAGATAGTGTACGAAAGTAAGTGAATAGTTTACAAGTCTACGTAGCTGTAATGTTATTTATAAAAGGCAATTACAAGGACAGCTTTTCAGAGACTAGCTCTTTATCATTAATGAGGCCAATCATATTTGAAACCCACCACAAACATGAATAGTTAACCCTTATTATGAACTGTCTGATCTGTCAGAGCCTTGAGTTTTCTATGTACTTCAAAAAATACATAAGCCCCAGTGAAGTGTGTCATATTCCTTTGTCCTAATTTTAAGCCAGAAAAGCCAACTAAATAAATTTGTGTAATAATTTAATGACATGCCTATCACTAGACATTCTTCATTGCAAGCAGATGTTATACCAGCTGTGGGTGTGGACCTCAGTGTAACACCTGTGCTCTCCCACAGTCAGTTTTTCCTTAAACATCACTCTGATAGCTTTGGTAAATAACATTTATACAGGCAATTGGTGAATGTCTCAGACACTAATTCAAATATTTTTAAAATGCAATTCTGCTCTGAACGGTGATGCTACGAAAATGGCACAGTGACATTCTGTGCTTATTGGCTCTGAATGATTCTCAGCTCAAGTATGCTCTATTTACAAGTAAAAATGTTTTTCTAGCTGCCAACCCTACAAGTCAAATTAGGATCAGTGAGTCAAGCTGGTCTCTTTCCTTCTCACCTGTCATCACCTCCAATTAAGGTCCTAGAAGCCAAGCTATGCCCTCAGTGACATTTGTGTAAGACTGTTACATCTTTGCAGCCCCAGTGAAGGTAACTGATTAGAACTTAGTAAAAAGATTCTTCTGAAAATGCACAAGGAAGAACAAAATTCAGCTGTCATCCCCACAGAAGAGAAGCCCAGTTTAAAAGAAACCCTATACCTGTAAGTAGGTATCACTGAATACAAACTGGAGGCAGATCTGGTGAGCAGAAAAGTGACAATTTTACACAGTCCCTTGGCAGAATTAGCATTGTGTTGAAGTCAATACAGTCAGCTTGCCAAATATATTTGAATCAGGCTCAGGTATGCTGTGGAGTTGGCTCTCTGTGTGTTAGGGGCAGAGATGAGTGAACAGGGATGTCTGCTCTGCAGAAGCATCAGCCCCTTGGGGATGGCGTAAGAGGAATATTACAGCATAAGCTAAGGCTCACCCTGTCATATTAATGCTGCTTCCCTCATAGGAGGGTTGTCTTGGCCACAGGCAGCAGTGAGGACTGAATTGTGTAGCGGCACTGAGGCCTGGGTCAATATCACAAGATCCCCACTTGCAATGCACAAAGCTCGAATTAGGCACCTCGACTCCATATACAATGAACAGGGAGAGACAGGCATGTAAGAATGCAAACCACAAAAGCCAGCAAGCTAGGCAGGGAGACACCTACATTAGCCAATGGGAGATCCTGACTAGAGGGAGTGTCCTAAGCTCCACCTCCTCATGGAAACAGGCTCCCAAGTTCCAGCTGCAGGGAAGCACCTATCTCTGTTTAGCAATCCACAAACATGAACCCACCTCCTAAGTTGTTTCTTGCAGGAATGAATTAAGTGCCTGCCTCATGCCACACAACACAGCCAGAGAAGGAGGAGGAGGAGCCACTGCTGCCCCCACCTTATACCTTTTAGCTTAGTGGGTGGAACAACTTGCTTGGGATGTGGCAGATCCAGGTTCAATTCCATCCTCTCTGTCTGAAGGGGAGAAGGGTGACTCCCTGTCCCGTTCAAATCCTCTCTTTCCAAAGAGTGATCTAACAAGTGAGCTGTAGGATATTCTGATATGGGGCTCCCTTAGGGTGACCAGATGTCCCAATTTTATAGGGACAGTCCTGATATTTGGAGTTTTGTCTTATATAGCAGTCTATTGCCCCCTACCTCCTGTCCCGATTTTTCACACTTGCTATCTGGTCATCCTAGGCTCCCCTAGTCTCTCTTGTTGAAGTTGTTCCACAGAGACCAAATAATTAAAGATTCATTGGAGCAGAGGGACTGGACCCTGGATCTCTCACCTCCCAGTGGATGCCCTAACCACCAAGCTACAATCATGCTCTCTTTCTCTGGTCCAGTGACTACTATTTATACAGAGTGATATAATCAGACAGTTTAGGACTTATGTGCCTAAGACAGTGGTTCTCAACGAGGGGTACACGTATACCCCTGACAGTACACAGACATCTTCCATGGGGTACGGCAACTTATCTAGATATTTGCTTCATTTTACAACAGGCTACAGGAAAAGTACAAACTAAAATTTCATACAATGACTTGTTTGCACTGCTCTATATCTTATACACTGAAATGTAAGTACAATATTTATATTTCAAGTAAAAATGAGAAAGTAAGCAATTTTTTCAGTAACAATGTGCTGTGACACTTTTGTATTTTTATGTCTGATTTTGTTAGCAAGTCATTTTTAAGTGAGGTGAAACTTGGGGGAGTACTCAAGACAAATTAGACTCCTGAAGATGGTACAGTTGTCTGGAAAAGTTGAGAGCCACTGGCCTAAGTACTTTTGTGGATCAGGGCTTAAGTCTCCATTCAGATGTCTGATGAACCATAGAATTTCAGATTGTGGCCTTCTAAATCCATTGATTTAGTCCCTTACCCGCACCACTTCCCGTTGTGATGGGCAATTTGCGACGTTTCTTGGCCCTTGCATTCTCTCTCACGTCCCTCCTTCTTCCCCCCCGAGCTAATATTTTGCTTCAAATTTTCATTATAACATATGAAATAAAACCCCACAGATATAGATGTGCATGGAAATTGGCTCTGGGCTTGCCTATATATATTTTAGGTGTGATTCCATATTCTCTGGAAAACTAACTGAGTTATGTATATTCCATTGGTAATAACACAGCAGGTGTGCTCTGAAGCAACAATCCATGTGCTTTTTGTAGGGGTATTGGAACAATTTTTATGGGGGGGCGGGTGCTGCAAGCAGAAACTATGTATTTGATTGTTGTTACTACTTCAAGCCAGGGGGTGCTACTGCACCCCTAGTTCCAGCACCCCTGCTATATTAGTGTCCATACAACTTTTCTGATTTGTGAAGAAGCTGCTATAAAATGCTCTCTCATTACACAGGACTGTTTAACTCACACTTGATCTGCACCATGTTTGAGGTGCATGTAAAACAAACCAATAGAGATAAAAGTATCAGACAGTTTTGCTAAGGTTGGAATGCAGCATGTCAAAAGGTCTAACTCAAGAGAGACAGAAGCATGAAATCTAGCTTGATGTGCTCCAGTCCTCAGTTATACTAACATTGACAAAGCTAGAGATAAATAAAAAGCCATATCCGTACCCAAAGGATGGCACAACGTGAAAACAATGTTTAAATAGAAACAGAATCAAAAATACAATCCAATTAATAGCTTTAAGTACCCTCTTTATTTTTCAGAGGTGGAATTTAGCAACACAGCTCCCTCCAGCTGACATTAATGCAAACTTATCTTACCAGCTGCAGAGTGGGTGGATTACATATTCATAAATAGCCAGGATTATTCACATGAAGAATTTACTTTTTATAGGAATATCATAGTTTGTTTGCTTTTTAAATCAGTAAGGAAAAGGTAACCCCAGTAATATTCTGCCATTGCAGTTAGCCAGCTCCGTACTATATAATGTGTCCATTCCACATATTTTTTTTGTAAATAAGGATATTAGGCCAAATCAAGCAGTTTTTAGGCTAAACTCCCATTGGCTTCAGTGGAAGTTTTGCCTAATTAAGGACTAAGATTTGATGCATTTCTAATTAAACTGATTGCTTCATGTTTGATCTCATTTGGCCAAATTCAGGGCCAGCATTAGCAGGCGCAAGTCCACTGAAGTCAATGGAGTTGTACCAATGGTGTATCTAGACCATTGTTTAAATTAGATCATCAGTATATTCAATCTAATCCACTCTACAATTTGACACCATCTTTTTACAGGTGAGACAACTACCTATACACGCTTCCTTTATATCCTAGGAAGAAACCATGTTGTATCATCATAAAACAATCTCCATCAAAGAAAGCACTGGAAAGGATTTTCTAGCTACCAGACTTCATAGCACATTAAAGTTCATTCTGATCACTGTGATCAGTCCCAACACATTTATTCATTCTCAATGAATCCAGAGAAAAGGCTGTGGGTGAAACAGGTCTTGATTCAGGAATATGCTCCAGTCTATATTTTTCAATGTAAGGTTCAGCTACTTCCCAAACCTACAAGACAGAAAGAGCAACAGCAGAGTGAGACGTGAAGGCTGAAAGATTTTATGTTCAAACTGAGACACACGTCAATGTACAAGATTAGAGCATCCTGTGCAGACACTAGCAGGGCATAACTGATTGTAATAGACATACAGAAATAAGTTGCATGTGGCTATCTGAAACAGACATAGGGTCAAAGATGGTGGCTGAAGAGCGAGATTGCTACTGAGCACAGAAATCTGTAGGGACATTACAGTTTTGCTGAGTAAAGGGAGATCTGGGTGCAGTTGCAAGAGAATGGTATATAGCTTCTGTCCTGACTGGTGCAAGGTGAGTTTTCTCAGGTGGGAGGAGACATTGCATCTCCTACTACCCAGATGATGTCATAGGGAGGGATAGGAGCTGGTAGGGATGTGTCCCTTGTGTCTTATAGAAAGCATCTTGTCATGCAGGAGCCAGGGTAGCATGAGTGGAAGACTGGCACGGCCAAGAAAGGTCAGTGATGGGCAGCACTGGCAAGGAATGGCAGATCTGACCAGACTTTGGGGCTTGGATTTACTAAGGAACCTAAAGGTTTGAAAGTTTCCCTTTTTCTTCTTTATCATTCCCCCTAGCAGGGCTGTAAGACAAGTGGGCTGCTAGGGTCCATATGGCTGCAAATAGTTTGATAGGTCAGTAGAGAACTCCTCTTTCTCTCTCATTCTTCTGTTAGTTAGACTTTACAACTGTAAAAAAACAAAGTGGGTTCTGAACCCTCTAGCCAAGCACAAAGTAGGGCTGTGTTAATGCATATCCTAGTTGCTGTTCTCTCATCCTTGCGCTCCTATAGTTTGCCAGGCCCTCTCTTGTATCTGGTCTTGAATTGGGTAACAAGCTCTTTGGGATATGGACTATCCTCCTTCCCCCGGCCCCTGTCCTGCAATGAGCTCCCCATGCATCGTACTCTGCAAGTGTCCACAGTCCCACTGACTTTAACGGGGCTCCATGTGGATGCAGGAGACTGCCTTCATGGGACTCATTGCAGGAATGGGCCAATATTTGTAAAGACCTGTCAGTTTCAATAACCTAAGTCGTTTATCAATAACACAACGGAGGGGACTCATTTTAAAATATATTATTTTTAAACTAAAAGCATCCCTTTAAAAGACTATGACAAACTAAAATCTCCACACATATTCCTTCAGAGATGGTAATTAAATCATGCATGTGAGGAGAAGAGCTGTTTAACCCCTCATGCATCAAGGACCATTTTAAAAAAAGAACTACAGATCTCTTCATAAGCAATGAGCTACTGCACAAATGCCAGTATCAACACCTGCCTTCTGCTCCACAAGCAGCCTGTGAGCCGCCTCAATGTCTGGGGCCATGAAGCGATCCTTTAGCCAAGGCCTGAAAGGTGACAAATTGAGAACATTAGCCAAACATTAACCAACACCGTAGTTAGCAGGTCTTCAAAGCTGTAACCTTTGGGAAAACGTTATTTGATTTTACCTTACACCAGAGCGCACAAGGTCATAGACTTTCTCCAATGGGGTGGTTGTTCTCAGGGGGCGTAGGAACTCAATGCCCTGGCAGGCTGCAAGAAGTTCAATGGCCAACACTAGGAAACCAAACAATGTAAGGCAGGATAGTGGGTTTCGAGATGTACAACCCATTGAACGTTTACATATGGAGAACCTCTAAAAGGAGCTTGTTACTGTTACTTAGTACCTCACAACATCAAAGTGCTGTGCAAAGTTTAATTGAGGAAGATAAACAGAAGACCCATTTAACAGATGGGAAAACAGATGGAGGTTCTGGCGGATACTTAAAAACAGTCTGATTTTGGATGTCCAGATGTGCTGAGCCTGACTTTTCAAGTTTCTAAGTGTTCAGAGAGCCCATTGTCTTCAACTGGCATGCTGGCTGCTCAGCACTCATGATGTACTCCAAGCACACCCCAAAACAGAGACATCCTAAATGAGAGCCCTTCCTCAGAACTAAATTAGATGTAGCGATAGGCCTGAGTTGTATAATTCAGATCCAGTTTTGAAACTCCCAGGTGTGCTGGGGTGTCCAGAGATAGAGTTCAGTTCAGATCCATTTCTCATTAGTATGAGAACTCTGGTAGAACTAAAAGATCTTGATACATATGTATTGGAAAAACTTGCACAGAATCTGCCTGTCTAAACAATGGCATTTGTCCCTCACTTACACAACGGCCAAATTCTCTTAAGGAAAATGTTACCTAAGACACATTGTTTTCTCTAGTTACATGTTCACTTTGCTGAATGTACAAAATGATAATATTTAGTATTTTTAGAGATCTCTATAACTTCAAAGCATTCCTCTGTATAAACCCATGTATGAGCAAATTAGGGTGACCAGATGTCCCGATTTTATAGGGACAGTCCCTATTTTTCACACTTGTTCTCTGGTCACCCTAAAGCAAATTGCACATATTGGTTTTCGTGGTATGTATTGTTGTGTTTTCCAGCAACAGCTGAAATTTGTATTTTAAAAAAGTTACAACTTTAATCATTCGAGACAAAGATGAATGGAAGAATTTTGGCTTAGTGTCTCTTTGATAAGCCTATTTGTTTCAATGGAACACACTAAGCTACATTCTCAATATTATTTCTGCTAGAAAGAAATTAAAGTAATAACTTAAAACAATATCTTAAAAGACTTCTTTAAAATGACTGAAGGGTCCATTAAAAAAAAAAAGGATGCCATGTAGAAGAAAGGCATTTAGTTTTAACCTAGTTACAATACAGTAGATCTGTCTAAAAATCAGTGTCTTAATTTTACCTTGTTCAACATGTTCAATAACTTTTAATGCTTTTCGTGCAGCCCATCCGCCCATGGACACATGGTCCTCTGTAGCAGCACTGGTTGAGAGAGAATCCACAGAAGAGGGGTGGCACAAGGCTTTATTCTCAGAAACTGCAAAAGTCCAGTGTGAATAAACGGTGTACTGTATGGACAAACAGGAGCTAGAAACAATGGCTGAGTCTAAAACACTGCAGTGAAGGATCCAGATCCATCCATGGTAAGTGCATGCCCATGGTGTGGCTTGACTGAGCCATCTGCAATATCTTAACATTCAAGCCATTTTGCCCCTGAAGACAGTAATATTGTACATTGATCATCCAATGCTGATATTAACCCAAATATATAAAGATAAATATTACATCCAGAGAAAAGATCTTGTTTAAAATAGACCACAGCTAAGCTCTTCAGCCCAGCTCTGGTGGTGCAAACTAGCTGCAAAACCTCCCCATTATTCCTCCTCTGCTCTTGGCATCCTCAATGTAGAACATTCCCAAGAGAAAGAAGATATGGCTGGGCAATTCCAACACCCCTGAAATCCAGAGCTGTTTGAATGGCGTCTTAAAGCAGCCCCCTAGGATGCCTTAACTTATGTCAGACCAGCCCCCAGCTGGCCCCAGGATCTGGGGAGCTTAAAACTTGCTTTCCCCTTCCCCAGCATCGAGCCTGGCAGGTTCAATATACTAAATATCTGGTTCAAATGTGGACTGTATATACCTATGTTTTAATACTCAAAAGAATGTCGTTTCCCAGTTTTGACCTTTCCAGTCCTATATTCTACAGTGGCACTTGGTCCTTTTTATCTTCTTGTACAACTTTCTGACTAACTCAAGGACAACTCCTTCCCCTGACCTTAAATGCTTTTCTGCTGTGTATGATTTGGGTGCTTCTAACTCTAACAGAGCTTTCAACAGCAATAAAAGCAGAGAAAGAAAAAGACCCTGAAGAGCCAGAAAGTGAGCTTCATAGTGAAAGTACAAGGCTGGGAAATAGTCTTGCCATTGCTTTATTTTAGGCCATTGGTACTTTACATCTCAAAAGGGATTGGCTTGCCCAATTTTCTTTTAATGATAAATACAGTCCAAAACGTAGCATTAAGAGGAGAGGCTGAGAGACCACAAACTGATGAAGCAGTCAACATCTGCAGAACTTGCAAAACGCCCCTTGAAAGTAATGGGAGCTTTGCCAGAGTAAGGATTGCAGGAAGTTGTCTGGAAGGCTGTCTGTAAAATGCAGTCTCACTTTAGCAGGGGGGTAATGAAGCACTTATTCACAGTATTCTAGCTTCATCGGACCTAGATCTTTCACTGTGAATCTGACTAAATAAAATTCACTTGTAGCCCCCTTGCCACAGAGAAGCAGCTCCCACATAAAACAACCCAGAATCAGACTGAAAAAGCAGCTGTCTCCCTTGCCTGTGCTGGAGGGATGCACACAGCTCATGGAGAATTGGCCATACAATGATTGGCATGTCTGGGATGGGACACCAATGGCAGACTCCAGAGTGCCTTCACATGGCTGGGGCATGTGAGCTGAGCCTGGGAATCAGGATGGAGGACTTGGAAGAGAAGCAGTCTCAGAGTTACTCTGTGCAGTAGAGGGGCGACAATCATTTTGCCTCTCCCAGTCAGAAGGTCCTGGACCGACCCACTATCCCTAGCTCCAAATCAGAAAGTCTGAGGTCCAAGATGAGACTGCACCAATGAAGACTGAAAGCCAGATGAGTCTGTTAAGGCCTCCTCTCCCGCACTCAACAGAAACAGAGCTGGAATTAGCAGTCTCTTGTCCAATACACGCCTCCAGTTATAACACTGGATATTCATTTTACTTTCTCATGTCTGGTCAAGAAGTTTGCCTGCCTGTGGATGTTTGTTTCAGCATTTCTGCAGATAGAATCCTACCTGAAACGTACCTTCAATATACTATCCATCAGAGAAAACAATTCTAAACTGCCCAGCACCAGCCCACTACTGCTACA
Organism: Chelonoidis abingdonii; assembly: GCF_003597395.2. NCBI lineage: Eukaryota > Metazoa > Chordata > Testudines > Testudinidae > Chelonoidis > Chelonoidis abingdonii. The sequence continues at coordinate 88,695,423 of NC_133769.1, forward strand.
CAGAACAATCAGAGTAACAAAGCATGCTATGACCAAATGGTCAGAGACCAGGAACTGTACACAGAAGTCAGGACCCTGGGCATTCTTGGGGGACACAATATTGAAGATGGGTGGAAGGCTGAGCCCCACACAGAGTACCAGGCCTGCCAGTCTATTGACTCAAGCTAGTGAAAGGGGTGGGCCCCTCCACAGACCTGCACAGGAATCACATCCTTCCAACAGGACAAGTGGTGAGGCCTGTCAGAACCACCTCACCATCAGCATACACTATTTGACAGACAAGCGGTCAGCAATGGCCTCAAAGTATCACTCCTTTACAAGCCTTCAGCTATTCCCGAGAGGTCAAAAGATGATAATTACCTTACATGATAGCTCTTTCTGACTTTGAGGGAGAGGACAACATTGGGTATCAACACCAGCAATTTACTTTTCAAGTGCCTGAGCCCAAGGTCTCTGAACGAATTGGTTCACACTGGAGTGCAACAATCAAGTTAATATCCCAGAACCATGGTATGCTTCACCAGTTCATGATGTCATGCCTTATCTACTCATCAGGTCACCCTACAGTGGAGAAAAAATGTCCAGGCCATTCATGGTCAAGAAGAAATCAATGACTCTGGCTTTGAAGGTGGAGAACATGACATGATGGTCACACCCTACCTGAGCCTAGATAGGTTAAGCCCACCATAAAGTTATCCTGTGATTCACTGAGAGTCCCTACGGATGTGGTACATAAATGGATAGTAGCCCAAGAAGGCTTTGTTGTTATGACCTCTGGGACAGGGCATACGGCGTGTAACATTTGGTATGTCCCAGAAGCACAGTATCATGTATACACCTCTGTATGAATCAGGGGTTATATAGGTCTGAGATTACATAGCCCAGAAGAGTATTTTCTGTATTTTGTATGTTTGCATATGATTTGTTTTAAACTTGATGAGGCCATCAAAGTCTGTAGACAGGGAAGAGTGTAGCCTCCTTGCTAGGCTGGGGACTTCAGAGAAACAGCTCCCAGCAGCTCCCACATACCATAGCACAGTCTCAGAGACTGGAACTTCAGTGGAGACTGCCTGTCCTCGGTGGGAGAAGGAGAGAGACAGCCTTTGGAGGATGGGCCAAGAGTCTGACTGACATGCCTGAGATACCAAGAGCAGACCCTAGGAAAGCTTGCACATGGGCTGGGTCATGTGTGCGGAGCTTGGCAGGGACCTGTGACCAGGGGGAGAGCTGGCTGCCGGGAGTCAGGCTGGAGGAGAAACAGCCTCAGATTTGCTCTGTGCAGTAAAAGGGGAGACAGGCAGCCATTTTGATTCTCCCCATGAGAAGGACTGAGCCCCCTCCGGAGCCCCCAGCTCCACAACTAAGATGAGTCCTGAGATTCTGCTGCACCCCTGAGAAATGAAAGCCAGCTGAGCCCGTAGGCCTCCCCTGCACCGGGATCGTTGTTGTGGGATTGGTTGAGGCCGCATTTATTTAACTTTCTTGATTCCTTTGCCTGTTCTCTTCCCCTCTTTTAATTTACCCCCATCCCTTCTGTGAATAATATGACCGTGTGCTGGGTTTGACTTACCGTACCTGTGAATTGTAATAGCCTGGGGCTCATAGGGCTGGTTACTGGTTTATGCACCCAACCACTAGCTGGAGACACTATGTGCTAAGCACCCAGGGCCTATTGCTGTGTCCCTGAGAAAGAAAGATTAAGGGGTTCCACACCACCCTTGAGGATTGGGGTGTCCCAGAAGTGGAGGGCTACAGATAGAAATAATATGTTTTTGTAGAATCAAAAATAGAATTGTTTGTACATAGATAATTTTCTTTTTAGCTTTGTTGTGCTTTTAGGGCCTGATTTTCAGAGGTGCTGGGTACTTCTTGCTCCTACTGATTTCAAGTGGGACTGTGGTGCTTAACCATTCCGAAACTCGGACTCCAGTCCTACAAAGATTTAAGCACCTGAGTAATCCTACTGTTGCCAACATTGCATTTCAGAAATAAGGGATTGTTTTCTTAGTACCCTCGACTCACCCCACTCCCTAATATTATCATCATTATTATCGTTAATAAATCAATCAAATAAATGAACATTACTCACCTAAATTCACATGGGACATTTCTTGCTACTTTTTGCAGCACTCAGCAATGCCTGATCTTGTACAGAGATGAAAAAATAAGGGTCGTCCCTTATAATAAGGGATGGTTGGCTACCCTAACTAGACTGCTCACAGGCTTAGAGTAAACAAATCCATAAATCTTTGCAAGTTCAGGGCCTCTGAAGGTGAGACAGGGCTGCAAACTATATCAGATAGCTCAGTTGGACATGGGGAGAAAAGAAGAATTTACCGCTGGAGCTGAGAGCTGTTTTTTCTGGGGGTTCCTTTATCAGTACTATCAAACTACCACAGTGCTAACATAGGTTGATATTTCTAATTTCTTGCCAGCCTTGCTTAGGTCTTCATGTACTCACCCAGGGCCGCTGCTGTGCAGTGAGCAATCATGAAACCAGAATTTAGACCCCCTTCGGTGACTAGAAATGCAGGCAGCTCACTGAGAGATGGGTTGCATAGTCTTTCAATCCTTCTTTCACTAATTGCAGCAAGTTCATGGACACCAATTGCCAGGTAGTCCAGAGCCTGCAAGAGAAGCTCTTGATGGAATCAACTGATTTTTTTAAAATTTTCAGAAAATAAACTAATATTTCTCCAAATGCTTAATTACCTTTGCAGGGTATTCACCATGAAAATTTCCTCCAGAAATGATCTCTCCCCTTTCAGCAAAAACCATCTTTAAAGACAAGTTAAGGTGTGAACATGAATGAAGAACTGCTGACGTACCACACATCTCTGGATAACCAGAATATCCTGTCTGAAAGGAGGAAGAATTGATGTGCAAATGCATATGCATATATAGCATAGCTTGCACTTCTGCATATTCAGTTGTCAGAAAAATGTAAAACAATGCCCAGTTCTCCCACCATACAGATACAGATGAACAGTGTATTTTATTAAATAGGCAGGATGGTCAGCAGGTGAAAGCTATAAGGAATGCAAAGCCACACCTGAGCACAGTTTCTAGTGTAATTTTCAATTGCCAGTGGTGCTCTCGCCAATGGAGGTGAAATTTTATATATAGTGAACAAGATGGGCACTCATCACTGCTATCAGCTAACACAAAGGAGCATCTTTTGTATATACCTTTATTCTTAAAGAGTGAAATTCACCCTTGTTCAGAGCACCAATACAGGGCGTATGCACAGAGCTTCCCAAAATGAGCTCACACAGCTCTTAAAAGTGGTGCATAGCTCCTGTAGTTACCCTTTGTAGAACTCAAAGTGCATTCTAGAATGCAAGTTTTGCCAACCTTGAGCCAACCTTGTGTCAACTGACAAGTCACTGTTGACCTTCAAGTCCAATTGGCTGCCAGAGTTCCCAGCTACCCTTATAACCATGTAGGCCTTGATCCAGCAAAGCACTGAAATGTGTGCTTAACTTTAAGCAAGAGCAGTCCACTGACTAAGCACATATGGAAGTGATTTGATGGATCAGGGCCATAATTTCTGCTTCATTAGCTAATAATTATTTAGAAGGGAAAAAGTAACTAAACAGAATTTTACTAAGAAACCGAATCATCAAAAAGATACAGGATTGTCCGTTGCACTGTTAATTTCAGTCGTGATTATGTCCTTTACAAAAGCTATCGTGTCATTCGCCACACCGTGGACCTAAAAGAAACAAAAGCAATTAGCCACAGGTCATGTCTATTTATAGCTCATCCTCAAGACACAGATCCATCCAATTCTTCTTTCTGAGAGCACACTTCTGCCTTGATCTCACTCCCAGAGTTGGCACTCACACAGGGATACACACTTTGATTTGATGTGATAACCAGAGAAATTGCTGTTGTGGAATGCTAGATATATTGTATTCATTAAAGATATGACTTACTATTATTATGACATTATAATATGATAATGACAACATAAATGTATAATCCTTTGTGTGTTTGGGTTGGCGTCCCCTTGTTCCTCAGCCACATGTCCAACCTCTATCTGGTGAAGAAAGTACTCAAAGCTTAGCTAATTGGTCAATGTACATTAGGTATTATTAAGGAATTATAATTAAACTTAGGAAACCCCAGTTCTTTAGATTTTACACGGCAAAGCTCCCACCAATTTCAATAGTTTTGCTTGTGTTAATATGGATTGAGTTCATTGAAAGTTAAAAATCACTCCTGTGTACAAGATCCAGGAACTACTTACATCTCACTTAAGCCCTATTTTGAGCTGAGTGGGAAATAATGTAATTGCATTATTTTAAAGGAGACAACCAATATTTGACTGACATTACACTGGGACTGGGATTCCACTGCCACTAGCCTTTCTCTGTCTGAGGGAGTGGGAAACTCATTTTACCTGAGGGCAACAGCGCAGTGTATATGCATCCTGAACTCTGTCACAAAATCTGTGACTCTCTGCAAAACAAAAGGAAGGTTCTTATAGAAAAGGCCACACGTCACTGTTTTAATTTTCTGTCTGTCCTGCAAATCAAATAGGTGACTTTCATGGCAAGAAGCAAAGATGTTTCACCTGCTATTTCTGATGGATGATGGTCAGAGTCTAAAAGCGACCTAAATCGGAATGCCACTTCAATCTGCCCCCGATGGGCACGCACTGCATGGATATCTGTTAAAACAAATGAAAGAGCATTACACTTTTGCTTTCCCCTCTCCAAAAGCTAAGAGCAAGTGAACATAGAAAATTAAATACCAACCAGTGTCAAAGGCTCTAGTTGTACCCTTCAGGACTTCAAGTGTTAGTGCAGCAACTATGTCTGATTGCCTAGCAATAGCGCTGGCTCGTTCCACTGCTTCACATCCCAGAGAGGAGATCATTTGGGTTCCGTTGATAAGAGCCAGACCCTTCAGAGAGATAGCAGGTGTTTATTTTAAGTGAATCTGTTGCAGCCTTACACATGCCACAGCCACTGTAATTTTCATAATTACATGTGTCAGTTAACGAAAGGCCTTTTCTAAGATTCCTGGATCGTCATTAAATGAATCATAAAAAGGGCTAGAGATGCTATGGTCTCAGCTATTTGGTTATTTTTTGATACAGACAAGCCACCAGTTACTTTGAAGTTGTTACATCCCCATGTCTCCGAACTGGGAGTTGTTTGCCAATAGATAGTTTCACTAGCAAGCCAGTTATAGCCATCTGACTATGACTGCTGATCAGCTCAGGGGGTTTCTGGTATAGGTTTGATGAAACCTAGAAAGCCAGATATACAGCTAAGGCCCTAAAGACTCTTTCTGTCATTCCAACATGCAGATGACTGTCTAAAGTCAATGGGAGTAGTGTGTGTACTAGGACTACAGGAGAAATCACAGGCAACAATCCACTTCAAGATCTCAAAGGGCACGACAAACACTTCCATTTGTCCCCTCTATGGGTCCCAGGACAACTATATTATGCAATGGCGAATACTAAACATTTACATTATTGCAGTAAAAGTGGAGGTACTTTTCCTACAATAAAATAGTGTGGTGATGTGACATCATTACTGTAAAGCAAACGTTTACTTTTAACTGTTAGTCTCTATGTGTACCTTAGAAATTCTGCCATGTTACATGAGGTTTATTTCACGTGACTTCAAACTTTGTTTAAAGGGTACAGGATAGCTTTCTTTTTCATTTTCTTTGCAAGAGTAACCCTTCTACTGATTTTTGACAAAATTATTAAATTCAGCTCTAGACAAGAAGATGAGGTATGAAAAAACCCCCACCAAAGCAAGGAAACCTAGGACAGGTTTATACTGCCACTTAAGCTGATCTAACGTATGTTGCTCAGAAGTGTGAAAAAGACCCATCAAACTCTTCCCCCCCGCCCCCCGCCCAAGCAGTGCAAGTTTCCCGCTGTCCGCACCGATGCTATGTCAGCGGGAGACTTGCCATTAGACTTAAGGTGGAGATTCTGTTTTAACCCACCTTGGGCCTATTCTAAAGCTCATTGAAGCCACGGAAGTCTTCCCATTGGCTTCAGTAGGCTTTGGATCAGATATCTTGCCGCATGTACTGTAGTTATGACAATTACTATGGTCCACTATCAAGAGCACTGAAATATCTTACATACATGCATGTCAGTTTATGTGGGTAAGATTTCATCAGCCTGGGTTTTTGTTTAATAAATAGAATAATATGCTTACACAAATAAATATTTATACCACACTAATGCTAGTTACTGCTTATTAAATATCACAGAATGTGTTTAAGTTATAAAATGTGTTTCTTTCTCTAAACTACCAACACAAAAAGCCTTCTGGTCCCCACAGTGCAGGATAAAAACCATCTGAATTACTAAAGGTTTTACTTAAACAAAACCCATCTCATAAAATAAGGGCTTGTCTGAACACAATACTTCTGGTGACAGCCAGCTGAGATGAGCCCCGAGCACTGAAATGTAGAACAGAGAGCTGACAGGTCAGTTCTGCAGTAATTAGTGCAGCGTGCAACAGCAGGAAGAAGATTATTTGCACTGGTTTAGTTGCCATGGAAGTGGGATGCGTCTACACTGGCACTACACCAATTTAATTTCCACTGATGCAGACTTACTTTAGATAGGAATTGGGGTAATTTCCATTGATGGATATCCAGGAAATCACTGATGGTAAAAAGTGTGTGTGTGGATGAATGGCAGTTCCCAGTGGAACTTTTATAGATAGGACCTAAGTTTTACCCTGGACTGAAACTTTGTACACAGAGGTTCTATAAATGATTGCGGTTGAACTAAATCATATGTAAGTGGGAGGTGAAATGGAAACGCTGATGTACCCTTTACTATAGTCTCTAATGGGTTCCCTGTAACAGATGTCTAATAACCTTCTTGAACTGGATTTAAAATAATAATTAATTCATCTCACTTTTAAAATATGGGCAACATATGCATAAAGTAACTACCAATTGGCTAGCCTTGGTTTTCATTACCTCCTTTGGTTTCAAGGTTATCGGTTTCAGGCCATGGGCTTGCAGCACCTGTAAAGCAGTTTATTGAACAGGGTGTTAGTGAAAAATGCCTTTCAATACACTGATTGGATGACTTTGCTGATTGCATACAACCCTCATTATTCCACAGTAAAGGGAGGGGTGGGGGGGAAGCTTTTTATGCACTAACATTTAGAACCCTGTTTTGACCTGGCTGCCTGAACTAATGCATGCTCTGTCCTGTCACATGACACACCCGGCCTTCAAGTCCAATGCTGTCATTCCCCAGGGCCAGCACAGCCTGGGACTAGGAGTGCTTGAGAGGTGGTGCAGTCACAGCCCATTAAGGAGCGGTGGCATTATTCCACACCATGAAGCAAAGACTGTTATGGCAAATGAAGAAGCATTGCTTTGATTCTGATGAGAATCCTACTCAGTCCTCCTCAGCTGGACAGATTGTAAAACGAAAAGTGAAACCTGCTGAAGAAGTGATGACCGGGAGAATTAGGAAGAACAATGGCAGGAAAGAGATGCTTGAGCCCCCAGAGGAGCTGCAGAAGACTTTTCCACCAACAGCAAATGCAGTTAGTGAATGGAGGAAGGATGGCTTTTGGTTAGGGTAAGTAACTGGGAATCAGTAGGAAGGGTTCAATTTCCAACTCCGCTACAGACTGCTTGACTTTAATGAGTATATCATTAAATGAGATTAAAATCCTTAATCTCTTTGTGCCTCAGTGCCCTTCTGTAAAATGGAGATAATTGCACTTCTCTATCTCATAGGGATGCTCAGAGGCTACATACTGGGGAGGTGCTCAGATACTATGTTGAAGGGAGCCATGTCAGTACCTAGGAAGATAAAGAATAGAATAAGCTACTGAGAGGGGTTATGGAATCGCCATCATTCAAGAGATCCATGGCTGGATCAAACACTGAATTAATGGGGATGGATAAATTTTAAAAAATAAATCAATTCTGCCATGGTATAACTGGGTAGATTAAATGATGCCACAAAGAACCCTTTCAACCCAAATTAATCTATTGAAAATATTATATGTTTAAGTCATGTGTTTTCAGCGTTACTGAAGTTTATACATCTGCTTCTTGCCATTATAATACATAACAGAAATCTTAATAACTCCTCTCTCCTCAGGAGAGAAAAAACCCTAAAAGTCTCCATTTACTTTTAGCATTTGAAACCACATCATTAATCCTCGGTTTTGTGGGATCATCTCAGGTTTGGTGGACCAGTTCTGATCAGGCCAGTTCTGATGTTTGCAGGACAGAAGGTGCACTAACAAATCTTTGGAGCTGGTACAACATGACATCTTGTCCATCCATCCAGATTTGGGTACTCATCAGTGTTGGATCTTGCATCATGTTGCTTTACTGCAAGGTCACCATATCTATCTAGGCATTATTGATATGCCAGACATGGTAGTATCTAAACCCCAATATCATGGTGCCTGGTGTGTGTTTGTTTTGTTCTATTCTCATGCCTCATTTTTCACCATGGTACCTGTCTTATAAGACAAAGTGTTAAAGCAGTGCAGAAACAAATACTTCAATCACCAGAAAGTGACACACAAAATCCAAAGGATATAAAATGTCATGAATCCATCGCATAGTTCTGATGAAAAATTTTCCCTTTGTTTTCATAATACAAATAGTCTACTCACAGCCAATTGAAGGAGACAGACAAAGAAGTCCTAGTAGTCAGACACATTGATCTTACATATTTAGCATCAGCCCAGCCACTCTTTGGGGACCACATCTTCCCTTCTCCTATGAACCCCAAAGCAAGATGAGAAAGAGGGGCTAAGTCTCCACTGGCTCCAACCGTTCCTTTCTCGGGGATATAAGGCAGGCACGATGCTAAGAAAAAAGCAGAAATCAGACTTTAGTTAGAGCCTCCATCCATTCTCTCCTTGAAACAGAGACACAGGCAGGTGAATCTGCCCTGGTTGTCTTGAAGTGACATACTGGAATAGGAACCAGTGAAATGGAGAAGCATCACCCCCTCTGCAAACTGGCATTTGTTAATTTTTCCTAAATTAGCTCGTGTAGTTTAAAAAGAAACCAATTGTTTTTGGCTGACAAATCAAAACAAAACAAACCTGATATGGGATTAAAGTTCTGGTGTAGCTTAGTCCCACAAAGGCCAAGAAACTAAAAGTTAAGGTTGAAATTCCAGCTCCAGTATAGGAATGGGAGAACCTCAGATGTGTCACTACATCTGACAACCATTGGTGGGGTCACAAGAAAGGCTCCCACTCAGCTCATCATAGCATAGAATAGAATCATAGAAATATAGGGCTGGAAGGGACCTCAAGAAGTCACCAAGCCCTACACTGAGGCAAGACCAAGAAAATCTAAAGGGCTCAGTCCTAAGAGGACCCTTTAAAAGTAAGGAACCCACTGAACTGTTGGCTGCCTTTGAGCCGCTGACTGGAAATATAGGTTAAACTACAGGCCATCACTTTGGCATCATACATTTGCAGAAATTGCAGTGCCTCAGTAAAACTGGGGTGAGTTTCAGCCTTTGAGGGACACCAAGCTTATGGAAAAGGATGCAGCAGACAGCATCTTTGCTCGTCCCCAAGTAGAGTAAGATTTAGCCAGGGCTGGCCTTAGGGGTGGTTGACGTGGCTGACAACCCAGGGCATCGTAGTCAGGGGGACGTTGTGGTGAAGAGGCAAGGGGCTCAGGCTCCCCCTCGGTGCCTGCAGGGTGCAGCCTGGTGCGACAGGAGCACCTGCCTCACTGCTCCTGAGCGGAGGGCCCCTGCTAGCCACCCCACCTGGTTTCCCAGCCCAGCTCCTAATCCTGCCTCCATACTCGGTGAGCCGGCAGGTTCCTCCCACCCCTCACTCTCTGGGACGGTCCCAGCCCAGCCATTACTCCTTCCAAGGGCAGCCTGAATGAGAGTGATGCTGCCCAATGGAAATGGAAGCTGTGAGATGCCAGCCTCTTCAGGGTTGGGAGGAGAAGGGAGCTGAAACTGCAGGGAAAGAGACAAGTCAGTCTGGGGGGTCTTGACACCATGTCCCAGCTCCAAGGAGGCCCCTCCCTGTGCCCTCAGGTCCCAGCCCCCCAGCTCCCAGTGGGCCCCTCCTGTGCCCCCATTTTCCAACACCCCCCCGTGGCCACCCAGCTCCCCAGGGGCCCCTCACTGTGCCTCCAGGTCCCAGCCTTCCAGCTCTCAGGGGCTACCCCTTTTTCTAGCTCATTTCAAAGCGAGGTGTCAGTGCAGGGCATTTGGGATATTTCAGGAGTGAACTTTCCACCATCACCACCCACCCTAGCTACATCCAGTGCACTGGAGCATTTGCATTTTAACCTCCCCCACCCATAACCCACCTTCCTTGGGAGTGGGAAGAGGCATTTGAATATTGGGGATGCTCAGTAGTGGGGTGTGGGGAGAGATCTGCCCTTCTGAAGCCCCCATGTCACTGTCCCCGTGCAGCCCCACAAAAATGAGACTCTGTACTACTCTGGTTCCCTCCTCTCCTTCTGGGTCTCTCAGGTCACCATGCTCCCCTGCCACCACAGCCCTTTGGTGCCCTCCTGTCACTGCTCCTCCCCTTGGGCTGCTGACCTGTTGTGGGGAGCCCAGAGAGGCAGCAGGGACGAGGGCAATGAGGGGATGGATGGGGAGCCTGGGGAGGCAATGGGCCAGAGATGCCAAAATACAAGTTCAGCCAGGGAGCTATTTTCCCTAGGCCAGCCCTGGATTTAGCCCCTAAGGGTTGTTGATGTTACTGAATATTTAGAGACTCAAGTTTCTCAGATCACATTAAAGCATCATTTCCCAGATCTCTGAACACTAAACTCCATTCAGGAAAATAAAAGCAATCACACACACACCACTGTCAACACTTCCACATTTTGTAAAAAGTCCTACCCATACTCATGTATAGATCATCTGTGCCCTCCATCTCTCCACCAGTTCTGGAAGGTGCACCCAACACTTCAGGAAATGCTTATTTAGTGCCTACTTATGCACCAAGACTGAAATGTTGGCTCCTTCAGCCCATATATACATATATGCTAGGAATGATTGGGCATTTTCATTTAAAGAAAGAAAATCAATGGCACTCTGTGTTCTAGAAAGTACAGTAGAACCTCAGAGTTGCAAACACCTTGGGAATGGAGGTTGTTCGTAACTCTGAAATTTTCATAATGGAACAAAACATTATGGTGGTTCTTTCTGAAGTTTACAACTGAACATTGACTTAATACAGTTTTGAAACTTTACTATGAAGAAAAATGTTGCTTTCCCTGCTTTTTTTTTTTTTTTTTTTTTTAAGTAGTTTACATTTAACACTGGAATGGGTTACCTAGGGAGGTGGTGGAATTTCCATCCTTAGAGGTTTTTAAGGTCAGGCTTGACAAAGCCCTGGCTGGGATGATTTAGTTGGGGATTGGTCCTGCTTTGAGCAGGGGATTGGAGTAGATGACTTCCTGAGATCTCTTCCAACCCTAATATTCTATGAACACAGTACTGTACTATATTTGCTGCTGCTGCTGCTTTTTTGTCTCTGCTGCTGCCTGACTGTGTTCTTCCAGTTCCAAATGAGGTGTGTGGTGTTCGTAACTCTGAGGTTCTACCGTACATTTCTCAATTAAGTCACTTCAGTCTGGCATAGAAGTTTCAATTAAAAATCATCCTGAAATCCAACAATTATATTTTTAAAAAATGGCTGATAAAAACTTGACCAAACTTTGTATGTCAAATTTTAGCCCTAAGCTATTGTCTACAGTAGGACTCCAAAATTCCTCAGCATGAGAGTTTACAATGCAAAGGTACACAGAACAACAACTGGATCCAGAGCCACTATAATTACATCAGCCACAAACTTCAGAAGTGATTCATGATTTTCAGTACCTCACTTTTGGGTGTCCAAGACAAATTGAAGAGATCTGATTTTTACTACAGTTTTTGGAAAAAAAACCCAAAACCAAACCAAAACAAAAAAAAAACCCCACCCCCACACCCAGCCTCTTTAAGGAGTCTAAAATTGGTCATGTAAAATCTTACTGGCCACTAACACTGGAATATTATATTACCAGTGGCACATGGTTTACGCTACACTCCTGGCTTCTTCTCCAATGTTTACAATAGATTTGAATTTTTCAGTCTGAAAAAAAGGTTCCACTGACATCAGACCCACTGCTCTAGTGAAAAAAATAGGTGAAAACTAAGTTAGAAGAACCACCATTTTGAAGCCATGGATACCTGGAACTTTTCTCCTATTTGGGAGGAAGAGTAACCACTGCAAAGCCTTAGAATCCAACAGGAAGCCAAAGCCACCATGAAGACCTTACTGGTTTTTCTTGCTTTGCAGGCCCCCTTCTCCACGGCAGCATGGCTCCCTTATGTGACAAGCTGCCATTGGATGTAGAGTTGTTTGAAAAAATTTTTTGGTAAAGACTAAATTTACCAAAAAATGCATTTTTCAGGGCACCAAAATGATGTGCAAATTCAGGGCAAATTTGGCAGTTAGTTTCAGCTGAAAAAACCTGAAAACGAAAATTTTGGAAATGTCAAATCAGTTTATTGAGGAAAAAATTGAAATCAGTCATTTTGAAACTATCAGATCAAAATGACATTTTCAAAATGAAATGTCAAAGCCAGGGTTTTTCAAACAAGGGTCACTGCTTGTGTAGGGAAAGCCCCTGGTGGGCCGGGCTGGTGTGTTTACCTGCCCTGTCCGCAGGTCCGGCCAATCATGGCTCCTGCTGGCCACAGATCACTGCTCCGGGCCAATGGAGCTGCTGGAAGCGGCAGCCAGTAAGTCCCTCGGCCCATGCCACTGGCCACCCATTCCAGCAGCTCCCATTGGCCTGGAGCAGCGATCCGCAGCCAGCAGGAGCTGCGATCGGCCAGACCTGCGGACGGGGCAGATAAACACAGTGGCCCAGCCCACCAGGGGCCTTCCCTACACAAATGGCAACCCCTGTTTGAGAAACCCTGGTGAAAGCAAAATAAAAAATTCAAATGTCATTTCAATTCGAAATGAGAAATGTTTCATCCCAAGTGATATTTTGGGGGATTTTCATTTTCGTGAGACAAAATTAAAAAAAGTTTGGATTTCATAGAATCATAGAATATTAGGGTTGGATGGGACCTCAGGAGGTCATCTTGTCCAACCCCTTGCTCACAGCAGGACCATTTCCCAACTAAATCATCCCAGCCAGGGCTTTGTCAAGCTTGCCCTTAAAAACCTCTAAGGAAGGAGATTCCACCATCTCCCTAGGTAACCCATTCCAGTGCTTCACCTTCTGAGTGAAAAAGTTTTTCCTAATATCCAACCTAAACCTCCGTCACTGCAACTCGAGACCATTACTCCTTGTTCTGTCATCGGGTACCACTGAGAACAGTCTAGATCCATCCTCTTTGGAACCCCCTTTCAGGTAGCTGAAAGCAGCTATCAAAAAAATGAAGTTTAAAAGAAAAAAAATACCAGTCTGTTCTTTTACAATTCTTTCAATCACTTCTCTTGATTGTCTGACTTTAGCTTCAGCTTCAGGTGTGAGCTAGAAAAAACAAGTGTCAATATTCATTCCTGTATTACTACTTAAAAAACTAACTAAAATAAAGTATTTAGGAGAATTAGAGTCTCAAACTTTTCTATCTACCTTGATCTTGTAGAGCCGCCTTTCCTAAATTGACACGGTCCTCTGGTGTTAACTGTTCCCATTAAATAAATATACTGCACAAGAACATGCATTTTAGTAAGTGTCATATATATGTAATCAATTTTACGCAATCATAACTAAATAAATACAGTGAAAAGCTTAATAGTGACTGCGTTACAACAGCGTTCAATCCTGTTCTCATTCATACAGTAAGAACTCTCTCAGAGAGCATTAGCAAAGAACAGACTTATTTATGAGAGGTAACAAGTTAAGCAGTCATCGTGGATGATCCTGCAAACAGTGCAGAGCAAATGCTTCTGCGATAGCGTTGGTGAAGTTACCCACAGTAATAGAAAACACTTACACTTGGTATTAATGTTGCAGGAACTTACTGAGTCCTACTTAAAACAATATTAGTATATGTCACAAACAAGCAATTCCATTGAAATGATCTGTGGGGTTCCCCTCTGTGTCATGGGCAAATAAGAAAATAGGTTTTCTTGAATGCTGCCATTTCCCCCACGTGATAAGATGATTTACCCTACTTAACCTTCGAACATAAAAAACTATTGAATTGGGGCACATTGTATTAAGATCATTACTAGCCATACCTCTTTCTGGTTCTTGATATTTGCTATATCTGAAGCCATGTAAAGGAAAAAAAGGACATAAAAACCCACACAAATAGCTGCCATTTAATCAGAGTTTTGAAGGAAGCCCTTTGAAGGGCAAAAGTGCTAAGCATTTTCAACTTTTGCAATCTAAGAATTTGTAAAAATTAACCAAAACAATGCTCAATAAAGGATACAAATCAACTCCCTCTAGCTTAGAGCAATGAAATCTGAAGACATTACATCTCTTCTATAACTACAATGAAGAATGGGAAAAACAAACAGAAATAAAAACTATTGCCCATAGTTTGTTGCTACAGAGTATTCTTCATTAGCTAGAAAAACATCAGTGACAAGAATTCTAATTTGCAGGCTAAAGTATTTAAATGTCTTAACAAACATACAGTAAAATGTAGTTACCACACACAAAATCCAAAACCTACAGGCAAACTGTATCATATCCCACCCAACTTATGACACAAACAGAAGACCTAAAAAGCCTTCTCAAAACTGAGTTTGCAATTTAGTATTTTTTCTTATTTTAGATTTGCTATATCACAGAAACCTAACATTTCAGATAAACAGAAAATACACACTTTGGGTTCCTAAGCAAGTGCAGTCACCATATATTTGTCATATGCAGGTTTGCTTACAACTTCACAAACTCGTTGTCCTCTAGTGTGTTGTCCAGTATCATCAAGATCCAGCAAGCCAAGCTTTTGCACCTCTGAACACAGAATTTACTTCTTCCACTGAGGCAAAGCCCCCATTATCAGGCTTGTTTTTCATGTAACGTCTCACAGCTTCCTTCCCCAGCCATCTCACCGTGTTAGCACAGTTGGCAAGGCACTGCTAGCCATTCCCCTCGGACATGCACTGTGTACCTCGGCCTACTTCTCTCTGCCTACAGTTGTCCCTCCGCTGAAGAAGGCTGTGGTGTGCATCAGTCTTGTGTTTTACCACACTATAGCCTAAAGAACAGCACCTGACTGGATTCCAGTGTCCCAATCAGGAAAGGGCAAAAATCCTCTCTCCACCCCCAGATCCCTGCCTTCACAAATAAGTTAGTGTATTTAACAAACTTTATCTACTAAAAGCCAACCCTAGCAACAAACCTTTTCCTAGACCGGGGATGTGAAACTGCTGGACACGGAATATCTTTTGAGATTGGTGCCAAGGGTGTGCACCAACTCATAAGGTATTTAGGCGCCTCTATACCTCTTGAGGGTCTGGGCTGTTAGAGTCTAAATCTAGCTCTAGTTTTAGAACAAAGAATTTCGAAACATATTTCAAAAGGTTCTGGCGGATGTATTTTTATGGGGCTTGGTTGTGCAATTTTTAAAAACTTCCAAGTGTTTTAAACAAGTTCTTTCTAAATGGCAAACTCCCACCCTCCTTATGCAAAAAACCCAGGCAGGCACATCATAACATACACCACTAGGGACTGACCTAAATGGCCTCTTGGTAGGGACTGAAAGACTGAATATGAACACACTCTAAAGATGCAGTCTCTCTAGAGCAGGGTAGGCCAATTGACAGGCAAGCAAGAGGAAGCTTATATTATGATCTCATGGCTGGAGCTTGTTGAGAATATATAAATTTGCATCCTACAAAGAACTTGGTTCTCAATGTTGGCTGTCGGAGAACTTCTACAGCATACAACCACCTTTTTAAAAAGTAATATTTACTGCAGACTCACAGCTACAAACTAAACAAAACTAACACTAGCATAATCCCATAAGAAACGAGTTTACATTTTAATGTAAAAATTGTGAAACCAGCTTCTCTACACGTCTTTAACACCAAATTTGCTTGCATGCCAATCGCAAGCTGAAAAAGCTGAAACACTGAGCACTTTGGGTTGGATCCCAGCCAGGGCAGCCTTGGCTCTGGAATGTATAAGTGACCCTTCTTACACAGGGTCCAAACATCAATGAGATTTTGCCTAATAAAAGGAACTAAAACCTTAGGATTTTTAATATCATGCCATGCATGTGGTACTCTGTTTCCCAGCCCTCTGTACACACGCGTACCCTCCAAGGTAGCACAAATTGTTTAGCGGGAAGGTAGATATCACCATTCCTATCAGCTGGCGAGAGAGACATTTACCCCCTTCGCGGCTTGTCCATATTAAATCAGCTGAGAGGATCCCGGGCAACCAGGGTGACTAATGAGAAAAAGAACATACAGTGAATAGCCATAAACCACTGGAGAGCCACTGCTGTGTGAGTTAGGGTGACAGATTCCACACACTAAAATATCGGGACACAACTGGTGGTGGTTGCCATCAGGCCCTCCCACAGGGTCCACCCTGCTTATTCTCATGGCTCCGCCCCCACCGCTCAGGTCCCACCCCCTCCCCACTTGGCTCCCCAACACCCATCCCCACCGTGCCTCCTCATCCCCGGCTGCTTGCTGGCTTTGCTGCGGTCCCTCTCAGTCCCCCACCCACTGCTTGCCTCCTCGCCCACTCTGCTTTCCCTCTTCACACCTGCCCCTACCCCATGGCTGCCGAACTTCCTCTCCAGCTGGGGTCGCCACACCCCGCTGCCTCTTCTCTCCTTCCCCCCAAGTTTCCCACCCCTGCCCTTGTTCTCTCTTTCACCTCCTCCCCTGAGCGCGCCTTGGCCTGCTTCTCCCTCTCCCCTCACTGTGAAAGCGCTAAGCACTGCAAACAGCCTGTTAGGTGGTGGGAAGTGCCTGGAAGGTGAAGGCGGGGATGTGGCATGCTGGGGGAGGGGGCCAAGAAGAAGGCAGCTTGGCCTGCAATTTTTCCCTGTCGTCGCTCCGCCCAAAGCACCCTGGGGTCAGCGCCCTCCCTCCCCACTTGCCTCCTTAACCTGAATATTGGACAAATTGGTGTCCAGGTCGTACATTGAATGATGCGGACAAAGTGTTACATACGCACAGTCCCATTTTATTGGACAATATCTGTTGCTAGCTCTGAGTTGCTTTGTAGACTCAGGAAACAGGAGGAATTAAAATAAGGTTGTTAGAAACATCCTGCTTGAAGAGCACAAGTAAAACCAATTTGATACTAGGTATAATGTCTATTTTCACTTGGATAGATCACCTTTAAAGAGGAAGACATTACCCCTTCATCTTAAAAGGTCTCTTACAAATGTTTAACTGTGTGTAGGAGTAGCAGTATCTATATGCTACCTATATCTGTATGTTCAAAAAGGTCTGTTATACTCCCCCCACCCTTTGAATACCTGTTGAAGGGCTTTCTACCGCCTCCCCCTCCTCGAATGCTTTAAACAGCTGGGAAGATCAGAAGAGCCCTAAGATAGACAAGGAGTCTGGACTCTAATTAGGGCACTCCACACCCAATGCATGGGACCTGGCGGAGGTGGATGTGACCAACCTAGACGTGCCAAGTCATTCTAGTTTGCAGGCCATGGGAGATAGATCCTTAAAAGGAGAGTGGCCATTGGCTCCAAGGAGTGCACTCATAAGTTTGTACTTTGCAGGGACCAACCTGCCAGATGGTTCGCTGCATTGCATTCCATCCGCGTGCCTCAGGAGACTTATCTTCATTCATGCTGCCAGTCGTTGTGCTGTGGGGACACTTACCTTGAAGGGAATCCTTGATCTCCAGTTCATGCCTGCTCCTGGGAGATAGAAGTATGCGAGTGTGAATGTATTCCGCCGCGACGGACTTTTGAGCTTAGCTATCAGTATAGATAAACTTGCATGCTTTCTGCCAACTTGGTGGTCATTAGTCCTCCCTAAGCTTATTAAGCTGGACCCATTCTGGGTAACCATTTACTCACTATGCTAAACGTTCACTTGTATGTAATTCATGACAGTGATTACTTTTCCAGACCTGAAGAATCTATGTAGCTCAAATACTTCTTACCAACACAAGCTGCTCTCAATAAAAAATTACCCTCACCTGCTTTGTAGATTAACCCAACACATTTACTCTAACAATTACCTATTGCATCAGGCTAGCATGAGGAAGGAGATATTTTCAAGCCATTAGGAAACTATTACAATATCACATTTTATTAGTATAGACTTGTAGGAATTTGTGGAAGAGAAACAATTTGAAGTCAATTTCCCATTATCTGTGAATGTGAACTAAAGTTAAATCACTTGACGTTTCCTAAAGGAAAGCATTACATGGCCAAACCAATTTCAAAATGGTTAAAAAAATAAAAACGTTTTTCAAAATCTGAAAAAAATTCCCTCACAGTTTTAGGAAGAAAAATGTGACTAAAAATATGTACACTGTTTAGAAATTATGGATCTACTTTCTATCACCCATTTTATAGTTAAGAGCATGGGATACAACACATTGAGTACTAGTTGGAACAACAGTTTGGGGCAAAACTTCCCAAAGCCAGTGGTGATCTTAAACAGAACTGAGATTTCACTCGAGAGAGAGAACTTTACTTTAGACAGCAACGCAACAGCAGGTATTTTTCTGCAGTGAGGTAAGGCAGACTTCTCAAATCAAGATAGCATTTATTAGTCACCATGGAAATAGCATCTGCAAAGTCTTAAGCTTACCTTTCCAGTTTACCCTCAACCCAAGACAGAATCCTTCCCCCTAATAGGTTAGAGTATTACATGGAAAAGAAAATCCTTTTTCCAAATGGTATGGTCTCAATCAGACCATTAAATACTCTATGCTGAATAGTAAGGATGGGAAAGAGTGCTTCATTAAGGCTTTTACGCACAGAAGACTATAAAGATTTTAGTGCATTCCCTCCAAAGGAAGCGCTTTCAGTTTTGAGTGCCTTCTTCAATTAATATCAAAGTTTCTTAACTAGACTTGAATAGATGATCAGGAAGCAGTAAACGATTATTCACCCAAGGGCAAAGTTCATTTGCCTGACCAATCTGGATTACCTTCTAATGATGAGAAAACTGGCTCTGCGGACAGGGGAAAGCAGTGGATGTGATATACCATTGACTTTACAAGCTTTTTGATACAGTCTCCACAGTATTCTTGCTAAGCAAGTTTAAATAAGTGGGCTGGCATGATGGACTATAAGTGGGTAGAAAGCAACGCTAGATTGTCAGGCCCAGAGTAGTGATCAATGGCTCGATGGCCTAGTTGGAAGCGGTATCAAGCAGGGTGCCCCTAGACTCATTCGCCCATCAGGCACTGTGCTCTCAACACGGAAGTGGGAACTATGGGATAGCTGAGGAACAGCTACCCACAGTGCACCGCTCCTGAAATCGATGGTAGCTTTGGACCATGGACGCAAACAATTGATTTCGTGATCCCACTGCAGACGCGCTAAACCGATTTTATTAGATCTGTTTTGTAATATCGGTTTAAGCTAATTCGAAATAATCGTGCAGTGTAGACGTACCCTGTGACTAAATTCATGTTCCTTTACTTCCCATGTCACATCATGGAAGGCAGCACAGGGTTCACCCTCTTGAGTTCACCCTGATGTGTATAACCGTAGCGCCTCTATTAGCTTTATGTGCCCAGAACAATGCAAAAACCTTATATTCATATAAACAGATTTTTAAAAAACAGTGGATCTTGTGCTCAGGAAAGATGATGGATTGAAATAAAACCATCTAAACTGAAGTTTATTCACAGAATGAGTATAATAGCAGACAGATAGACAGTGAGAGGAAGTTTACAGTGGCTCTCTCAGGGCTGGTCTACACTACGGGATAAAATCGATTTTAGATACGCAATTTCAGCTACGTGAATAACAGGTGAAGTCGAATATCTAAAATCAATTTACTCACCCATCTTCACCGCACGGGATCGATGTCCGCGGCTCACCATGTCGATTCCGGAACTCCGTTGGGGTTGGTGGAGTTCCGGAATCGATATAAGCGTGCTCAGGGATCGATATATCCTGTCTAGATTAGACATGATATATCGATCCCAAAGCAATCGATTTTAACGCGCCGATACGGCGCGTAGTCTAGACGTGGCCTCACTGGCGGGACTATTTCTAGGAATGAAAGGTAGTTAGTTTCCAAGGCCACCCTGAACTTCCCTGCTGAGCCTACCAGCAATGATATAAGTGGCATTAACTGTTTCGATGGTTTTGTTAACATGATTAACTGTCTACCAGCAACCAGCCTCAGGCCAGCTACTCAGTTAGGGCCCACTTCTGCAAATCTTACTCACAGTGAATTATTCCTGTGAGCCCTCCAACTGATTTCAATGGAACTACTCACATGAGTAAACATGTCTCAGTGGTCCTAGCCCTGCAAACACCTATGTGATAATTTTTTTCCCAGGAAGTAGTGCCACTGAACTCAAAGATACTCACATGAGTGTTAGCCAGATCAATGAGCAACTGTTGCTGAACTGAACCCCTAACAGAAAGCCTCGCAGTTCAAGAATCAAGCCCTTAGCAGAAAGGCAGTCACTATGGTGATAGATGAGGTATAAACGCCTAGAAAGAGTAATATTTCACATAGGCCGCTTTTCAAATAACTAATAAAGTAACAGCTTGCACTGACTATTAGCCTTCAGCTGCTTTTGAACTGGCAACCTAGTGTCTTCTCAGGTAATCAGTCCTGAGCAAGCATTCTTAATTCTGCTTTCACTGTGTGTTAAATGCACACAGTGGAATTTATTTTCATGCCAAAGTGTTACCATAATATAATGACCCAAAGGGACAAAAGTAATACAACTGCAAAAGGTAATCTGAAGTGCTGCCTTTTTCTCCTCTCACAAACTATACCACTGTTCTTCCACCACAATTTCTGGCTCGAAATTAATAAAACTATGAACACTTAATAAAAACAAAATCAATAAAGAAGGTAGGGGTTATGGTTTGACACTGGACTGGGATTTAGGAGATCTGGGTTCAATTCCCGGTTCTGCCACAACCTCCCTGGATAATGTTGGCAAATGGACTACACTCTCTGTGCCTCAGTTCCCAATCTTCTGCATGCTGTATACCTTTGTCCCATCTTGTCTACCTAGACTCTTTGAGACAGACAATCTACTTGTGCAGTGCCTAGCACAATGGGCCTGTGAACTAGGCTGCAGTCTCTAGGCACCATTGTAATACAAAAAAAACAGCTGTATTCATTTCTAAATATCTTTTTTACCATTAAATGCTTCAATAACTTGCTGGAGAGTTTCCAGTGAAATTCCACTGTATCCTTTTGCTAAGACATTGATCCTGAGAGCTAAAAGCATGCGAGATCTCTCTGGGATCAAAGGCTTCCCGACACCTGCAATGACAACATTCTCAAGGTTACAAACCTCAATTTTAACAGTTGTGGAAAAGAAACAAATTTGAAATCAATTTCCCACTACCTGCGGAATGTGATCGAACTAAATTCACTTGAAGTTCCCTACAAAGAAAGAAAAGTCCAGTGTTCAAACATAGGAAAAAATTTTCACAAAACTGAGCAAAAATATCCCTCTCCTTTCAGGAAGAAAAATGGACTAAAAATGTACACTGTAGAAATAATGTGGATCCACTTTCTACATCCATTTTCTAAATTAAAGAAGGAAATAGATACAACATACTTGAGTTTACTAGTTGGAATAACTGTTCGAGCAAACTTCCCAAAGCCAGTGGTGATTCCATAAACAACTGAAAGAAACAGATATTTCAGATAAAGAAGAGAATCTAATTAAAGTCAGCTAAAACTGACAAAATGAAGTTAGAAAAGAAAAAAAAATACCAGTCTGTTCTTTTACAATTCTTTCAATCACTTCTCTTGATTGTCTGACTTTAGCTTCAGCTTCAGGTGTGAGCTAGAAAAACAACAGTGTCAATATTCATTCCTGTATTACTACTTAAAAAACTAACTAAATAAAAAGTATTTGGAGAATTAGAGTCTTTCAAAATCTTTACCTTGATCTTGTAGAGCCCCTTTCCTAAATTGACCAGGTCCTCTGGTGTTAAACTGTTCCCATCTAAATAAATATACTGCACAAAAGAACTGCATTTTAGTAAGTGTCATATATATGTAATCAATTTCTAAGCAATCATAACTAAATAAATACAGTGAAAGCTTAATAGTGAACTGCGTTACAACAGCGTTCAATCCTGTTCTCATTCATACAGTAAGAACTCTCTCAGAGAAGCATTAGCAAAGAACAGCTTATTTTATGAGAGGTAACAAGTTAAGCAGTCATCGTGGATGATCCTGCAAACAGTGCAGAGCAAAGTGCTTCTGCGATAGCGTTGGTGAAGTTACCCACAGTAATAGAAAACACTACACTTGGTATTAAATGTTTGCAGGAACTTACTGAGTCCTACTGAAAACATATAGTATATGTCACAAACAGCAATTCCATTTGAAATGATCTGTGGGGTTCCCCTCTGTGTCATGGGCAAATAAAGAAAATAGGTTTTCTTTGAATGCTGCCATTTCCCCCACCGTGATAAGATGATTTCACCCTACTTCACCTTCGAACATAAAAAACTATTGGAATTGGGGCACATTGTATTAAGATCATTACTGAGCCATACCTTTTCTGGTTCTTGATATTTGCTATATCTGAAGCCATGTAAAGGAAAAAAAGGACATTAAAAACCCACACAAATAGCTGCCATTTAATCAGAGTTTTTGAAGGAAGCCCTTTGAAGGGCAAAAAAGTGCTAAGCATTTTCAACTTTTGCAAATCTAAGAATTGTAAAAATTAACCAAAACAATGCTCAATAAAGGATACAAATCAACTCCCTCTAGCTTAGATGCAATGAAATCTGAAGACATTACATCTCCTTCTATAACTACAATGAAGAATGGGAAAAACAAACAGAATAAAAACTTATTGCCCATAGTTTGTTGCTACAGAGTATTCTTCATTAGCTAGAAAAAACATCAGTGACAAGAATTCTAATTTGCAGCTAAATGTATTTAAATGTCTTAACAAACATACAGTAAAAATGTAGTTACCACACACAAAAATCCAAAACCTACAGGCAAACTGTATCATATCCCACCCAACTGTATGACACAACAGAAGACCTAAAAAGCCTTCTCAAAACTGAGTTTGCAATTTAGTATTTTTTCTTAAATTTTAGATTTGCTATATCACAGAAACCTAACATTTCAAGATAAACAGAAAATACACACTTTGGGTCTCCTAAGCAAGTGCAGTCACCATATAATTTGTCATTGCAGGTTTGCTTACCAACTTCAACAAACTCGTTGTCCTCTAGTGTGTTGTCCAAAGTATCATCAAGATCCAGCAAGCCAAAGCTTTTGCACCTCTGAACACAGAATTTCACTTCTTCCACTGAGGCAAAGCCCCCATTATCAGGCTTGTTTTTCATGTAACGTCTCACAGCTTCCTTCCCCAGCCATCTCACCGTGTTAGCACCAGTTAGGCAAGGCACTGCTAGCCATTCCCCTCGGACATGCACTGTGTACCTCGGCATACTTCTCCTCTGCCTACAGTTGTCCCTCCGCTGAAGAAGGCTGTGGTGTGCATCAGTCTTGTGTTTACCACACTATAGCCTAAAGAACAGCACCTGACTGGATTCCAGTGTCCCAATCAGGAAAGGACAAAAATCCTCTCTCCACCCCCAGATCCCTGCCTTCACAAATAAGTTAGTGTATTTAACAAACTTTATCTACTAAAAGCCAACCCTAGCAGCAAACCTTTTCCTAGACCGGGGATGTGAAACTGCTGACACAGGAGTTATCTTTTGAGATTGTGCCAAGGGTGTAGCACCAACTCATTAAAGGTATTTAGGCGCCTCTATACCTTTGAGGGTCTGGGCTGTAGAGTCTAAATCTAGCTCTAGTTTGTAGAACAAGAATTTCGAAACATATTTCAAAAGGATTCTGGCGGATGTTTTTATGGGGCTTTGGTTGTGCATTTTAAAAACTTCCAGTGTTTTAAACAAGTTCTTTCTAAATGGCAACTCCACCCTCTTATGAAAAACCCAGGCAGGACATCATAACATACACCACTAGGGACTGACACTAAATGGCCCTCTTGGTAGGACTGAATAGACACTGAACTATGAACTCACCTCTAAAGATGCAGTCTCTCTAGAGCAGGGTAAGGCCAATTGACAGGGCAGCAAGAGGAAGCTTATATTACTGATCTCCATGCTGGAGCTGTTTTGAGAATATATAAAATTGCATCCTACAAAAGAACTTTGGTTCTCAATGTTGGCTGT
The DNA here is from genome assembly GCF_003597395.2 of Chelonoidis abingdonii. Classification (NCBI taxonomy): domain Eukaryota; kingdom Metazoa; phylum Chordata; order Testudines; family Testudinidae; genus Chelonoidis; species Chelonoidis abingdonii. The sequence goes on from NC_133769.1 coordinate 88,719,733, forward strand.
CGGGAACCTTCTACAAGCACTACAACCACCTTTTTAAAAAGTAATATTTACTGCAGACTCACAGCATACAAACTAAACAAACTAACACTAGCATATCCCATAAGAACGAGTTACATTTTAATGTAAAAATGGTGAAACCAGCTTCTCTACCACGTCTTTAGACACCAAATTTGCTTGCATGCCCAACTCTGCAAGCTGAAAAGCTGAACAGCACTGAGCACTTGGGGGTTGGATCCCAGCCAGGGCAGCCCTTGGCTCTGGAATTGTATAAGTGACCCTTCTTACACAGGGTCCAAACATCAATGAGATTTTGCCTAAATAAGGAACTAAACCTTAGGATTTTAATATCATTGCCCATGCATGGCTGGTACTTGTTCCCAGCTCCTCTGTACACACGCGTACCCTCCAAGTCAGCACAAATTGTTTAGGGGAAGGTAGATATCACCATCCTATCAGCTGGGAGAGAGACTTTACCCCCTTCGCGGTGTCCATATTAATCACTGAAGGGATCCCCGGCAACCAGGGTGACTATGGACAGAAGAACATACTAGGAATACCCATAAACCACTGAGAGCACTGCTGTAGTGAGTAGGGTGACCAGATCACCACACTAAAATATCGGGACACACTGGGGTGCCATCAGCCCTGCCCACAGTCCACCCCTGCTTCTCCTAGGCTCCGCCCCCACTCTGCCTCAGGTCCCACCCCCTCCCCACTTGGCCTCCCCCACCCATCCCCCACCGTGCCCTTCCTCATCCCCCGGCCTGCTGCTGGCTTGCTGCGTCCCTCCTCAGTCCCCCACCCACTGCTTGCCTCCTCGCCCACCTGCTCTTCACCTCTTCACCCCTGCCCCACTCCTATGGTGCCGACTTTCCCTCTGCCAGCTGGGTGCTCGCCCACCCCCTGCCTCTTCTCCTCCTTCCCCCAAGTTCCCACCCCTGCCCTGCCTCTTCACCTCCTCCCCTGAGCGCGCCTTGGCCCTGCTTCTCCCCCTCCCTCCTGGAAAGCGCTAAGCACTGCCAAACAGCTGTTAGGTGGTGGGAAGTGCTGGAAGGTGAGAGGAGCGGGGATGTGGCATGCTGGGGGGAGGGGCCAAGAAGAAGGCAGCTTGGCTGCAATTTTTCCCTGTCAGTGCTCCAGCCCCAAAGCACCCATGGGGTCAGCGCCTCCCTCCCACTTGCCTCCTTACCTGAATATTGGGACAAATGGTGTCCAGGTCGTACATTGATTGGATGCGGGACAAAGTGTTACATATCTGCACAGTCCCAATTTTATTGGGACATCTGGTTGCTAGCTCTGAGCTTTCTTTGTAGACTCAGGAAGCAGGAAGGAATTAAAATAAGGTGTAGAAAAATGCCAGCTTGAAGAGCACCAAGTAAAACATATACTAGGTATAATGTCTATTTCATCTTGGATAGTATCACCTTTAAAGAGGAAGACATACCCTCTTCATCTTAAAAGGTCTCTTACAACATGTTTACTGTTGTAGGAGTAGCAGTGATCTATATGCTACCTATAATCTGTATGTTCAAAAGGTCTGTTATACTCCCCCCACCCCCTTTGAATACCTGTGAAGTGGCTTTCCCTACCCCTCCCTCCTCGAATGCTTAAACAGCTGGAAGATCAGAAGAGCTCCTAGATAGACAAGGAGTCTGGGACTCTAATTAGGCAGCACTCACACACCCAATGCATGGACACTGGCGGAGGTGGAGTGTGACCAACCAGACGTGGCCAAGTCATCTCTAGTTGCAGGCCATGAGGAGTAGATCCTTAAAAGGGGAAGTGGCCATGTGCTCAGGAGTGCACTCATAAGTTTGTACTTTGCAGGGACCACCTGGCCAGTGGTTCGCTGCATTGCATTCCATCGTGCCTCAGGAAGACTTATCTTCATCATGCTGCCCATCGTTGTGCTGTGGGACACTTACCTTGAAGGATCCTGACATCTCCAGTTTCATGCCTGTCCTGGGAGCATGAGTATGCGAGTGTGAATGTGATTCCCCCCACGGACTTTTGAGCTTAGCTATCAGTATAATAAACTTGCTGCTTTCTGCCAAACTCTGGTGGGTCATTAGTCCTCCCTAAGCTTATTAGCTGACCCAATTCTGGGTAACATTTACCACTTATGCTAAACGTTTCACTTTGTATGTAATCATGACAGTGATTACTTTTCCAGACCTGAAGAACTATGTAGCTCAAATACTTCTTTCACCAACACAAGCTGCTCCAATAAAAATTACCTCACCTGCTTTGTGTAAGATATACCAACACATTTACTCTACACATTACCTATTGCATCAGTGCTAGCATGAGGAAAGGCAGATATTTTCAAGCCATTAGGAAACTATTACAAATCACATTTAATTAGTATAGACTTGTAGGAATTTGTGGAAGAGAAAAATTTGAAGTCAATTTCCCATTATCTGTGGAATGTGACTAAATTAAATTCACTTGACGTTTCCTACAAGGAAAGTCAGTTACAAGCCAAACAATTTCAAAATTGTGTTAAAAAAATAGAAAACGTTTTTCACAAATCTGAAAAAAATATCCCTCACAGTTTAGGAAGAAAAATGGACTAAAAATGTACACTGTAGAAATCATATGGATCTACTTTCTATACCCATTTTCTAAGTTAAAGAAGCATGGAGATACAACACACTTGAGTTTACTAGTTGGAACAACAGTTTGGGCAAACTTCCCAAAGCCAGTGGTGATTCTCTAAACAACTGAGATCACTCGAGAGAGAGAAGCTTTTACTTTTTAGACAGCAACGCAAACAGCAGGTATCTGCAGTGAGGTAAGGCAGACTTCTCAAATCAAGATAGCATTTATTAGTCACCTGGAATATAGCATCTGCAAGTCTTAAGCTTACCTTTCCAGTGTTACCCTAAAGACAGACTCCTTCCCCTAATAGGTTAGAGTATACACTGGAAAAGGAAGAATCCTTTTCCAAATGGTATGGTCTCAATCAGACATTAATACTCTATGCTGAGTAGTAAGATGGGAAAGAGTGGCTCATTAAGGCTTTATCCACAGAAGACTATAATGATTTAGTGCAGTTCCCTCCAAAGGAAGCGCTTTCAGTTTGAGTGCCTTCTATCAAGTTAATTCAAAAGTTTCTAACTAGGACTTGAATAGATGATCAGGAACAGTAAACATGTATTCACCAAGGGCAAGTCATGCCTGACCAATCTGATTACCTTCTATGATGAGATAACTGGCTCTGAGGAAATGGGGAAAGCAGTGGATGTGATATACCTTGACTTTAGCAAAGCTTTTGATACAGTCTCCCACAGTATTCTTGCTAGCAAGTTAAATAAGTATGGGCTGGATGAATGGACTATAAGGTGGATAGAAAGCAAGCTAGATTGTCAGGCTCAGCAGGTAGTGATCAATGGCTCGATGGCTAGTTGGAAGCCGGTATCAAGCAGAGTGCCCCTAGACTTCATCGACTGCAACTTGAAACCATCACTCCTTGTTCTGTTATCTGCCACCACTGAAAACAGCTGAGCTCCACCCTCTTTGGTACCCCTCTTCACGTAGTTGAATGCTGCTATCAAACACTCCCTGAGCCAGCCAAGTAAAGTCAATGGGGCTACTCATGTGCTTAAATCCCTAACTGATTAAGGACCCATATCAAGACTGTTTACATAAAATACAGTGAACCAACAGAACACAGGACAAATTTTTTTTTTTAATTTAAATTGTTTTCAGCATTTTGATGTGTTTCAAAAAATTTTTTTAAACCATCTATGAAGCTGGCCACAATGCCGAAAAATTTAGTTCTGAAATTTCAGCTTGAAATATTGTGACCTTTTTGTCAAAAAACTGAATTTTGACAAGCAGCTCCAGCTGTTACTGTATGTAACTGTTGTAATGTATGTACTATAACTCATGTCATACTTTAACTCATGTTAATAAAACCATCCAAATATCAGGGGTGGAATGAGAAAACAAAATTGTTAGGCTACTAAAGTAATGTAGGCCACACAAGTAAAAACATAGGTTTCTACAACATGATTTATTCTAGAAATCAGAATATTTGAAGTCAGCAAGGAAAAGCTATTTATTATGACATTTTTATTGTTACTTTCTAGACTTGTTGATTGTACAAGACCTGACAAGTTGGCTGTTTTATTAAAAAGATTTTTTTTCCAAGTATTTAAAGACTCAGGACTTCAACTGTGTGTTGCTGCGTGAAAGCTTGTATGAAAAAAAAAAAAAAAAACTCATCCAAAATTTGTAAAAAAGCCCACACGACTGACAAACACAAATGCATCTCAGAAAAGACATCTTTTCCTTTAAGTACTTCATAATTTGGTTGTACTAGAGCCATTCATTCATCTCCCAAAGATTTATCAGTTTTCCAAAATTTCATTCGATGTACAAGACTGAAGTTTTTAAACTTCATCTTGAAGATCCATTTAAGCCAAATTCATGCCACAGTAGCAGAAAACAAAGTCAGGTAGATAATCAAGCATGCATGTTAGCACCATGTGCAGTTACAGTTCTGTTTTAGTAGTCTGCCATAACTTTTTAAAGAAATTAAACAGTCTGTCCTTGATCCACTTTCAAGTCTTTGGCCACCAGCATTGCAGCCACTGGGTGCATGCGCACTCTGTGCTGCATGAACGAGCTGACAGCTTGATCACGAGATTTCTCAAAGTTGTAGAGATCCCTGCAAAAAATTCCACAATATAAGCAGAAATAAGAAACTAGTCTAAATATGGATTTTCACCTGAAAGTTTTATTTTTATACTGAAGATTTTATATTAAGATTATCCTTTATATAATGGCTTTCCACTCTGCAATCTATGTTTGCTAGGTTTTTATGTTAAAAAATTGATACAATAAGAACTTCAATTTATCCTATAAATATAGAAATATTCATGTTCAAAGTGCTCTGGAAGTTCTATAGTTAGTCACTTCCTTTAGAAGGATGCAGATTTGATTATTTTTCTAACAAGTCTGCTCTAGTTCAAAGAGGAATTAATTCAAAGGAGTCCTATGGCCTGTGTTATACACGAGTGTCCACAATTTAAAAAAAAAAAAGAAAGTTCATTTGTAAGTTCTGCAGGTGAGACTTACCTAAACAAGGGACGAGTAAACTTCATCCTGCCTTGTTCTGTAGCCATTTTTAGAGCCAGAGGAATGGCTTCTTCCCACTTGGCTTGGATGCAGAGGCGTAACCATCTGAAAAATGTAGTTAAAGATGAATTTCACCTCCAAGTTGGCTGCCAATTTTTGTTTGTAGCGGTTTTCAAAATCTGTGATCTTCCACTACTAATATCCAATATGGTGTTCCCTACTTCCATCTTAAGAATGAAGAGGTCATGCTACCATACGTGCAACATGACATTCAGATACTAAGTACTTTAAGCTCATAATGAAGCTGAACTGGATTTCTGGGTTTCCCCACACTGACTTTTGCAATTATTTCTCTTATAACGATGTACAGATTAGTACTATGATAATGCCCAAAGGGCACCGTTGATTAGGGTGCTGTATGTTTGGGGGAAGTCACTACATAGTAGTAAGTGTCTATTTGCACAAGCTCATCTATTTTGTTATAAATGTAAAAATAAAGCAAAAGAAATAGAACTCCATATCATTATGTGAACTGGGAACTACACTAGCAACGTAAACAATAAGGTTTTGTCAATGGTAAATAGCAAAGGATTACTGTACATTGAGACAAGACAAAAATCCCTAACCATTAAAACACTTTGTGGCAAGTTTATTACAATGACGAACTAGGCAATTCTGCAAGTTTTTATAAGTTATAATATAATACCTCCCAATAATAAATATGCTTTTAGAGTTCCAACAACATAATTTGGGGTACAGACATCTTTTAAGGGTGTATAAATACAAGACATAAAGGAATTTATGGTAATAGGCGTAAACTAGAATTAATGGGAGGAAAGGAATATTTTCCTCTCATATTTTTCTTAAATTTCCATTTAAGTTTTAATAATTCTTTACTTTAAAGACAGCATGAACTCTGTGAGGAAAGGCACTTCTAAAGTTAAGTGGACAAAGTATTAGGACTTTTACTACAGGGAACAATCACACTGGCAGGGGAACAGACTAGATGATCTAGGTGTTATCGTTAATTGTGGATGCTCAGACTGAAATACATTTTCCCATTTCATCATTAATTAGTACATAGGAACACTGCACATGTAAAAATTACATTTACTAGGAGTCATTACTATTCACGTGTGTCCTATTACATTTTTGTAAAACAGAACTTCTCAGATTGTGTATAAGGTAGGATTTTCCTTTATCAAACACTTTTCATGAAGCAATTTCCATACTATTACTAACCTGAATCTTATTTCAGAATTGTTTACAGCATTGAAGTTATAAACTTCCTGCATTTGCTTTACATGTGACACTGGAAGTGGTGCCTAAAAAGAGAGTTGCAAAATTAGAAGAATGAGTAAGAGGTATATTTCAACTGATGTTCTCTGAGAGGAGGCAAGACCTAGAAAGAAGACTTTCACTACAAGGGAGAGAATATTTAACAAAAAACCAAAGGCTACTGGTAAGTGCTTGCATATTCTCTCCCTTTGCTCCACTCCACCTAATTAAGGAAGGGGCAAGGGATAATATGGTAGTTATTAAGGCTCTGTCTACACTAGCACTTTTGTTGGCTAAACTTTTGTCAGCCAGGGGGTGAAAAATAACCACTCCCCTGACCAACCTAAGTTTCACTGACAAAAGTGCTGGTCTGGACAGCACTTTGTTGGTGGGAGACACTCTCACTGCTCGGTGGGGGTGGTTTAAAATATAGAGCGGCTACACAGGAGACCAAGGTCTGTAGGATAGACATAGCCTAAGTCTGTGAAACTTCAGTACAGACCCAGTATCACTGAAGCACTCCAAACTGGTTACAATTTTATTCAAAGCTGTATCACACAATACATAAAAGCTAAATTCAAACACACACAATCACTTCTCAAATTTTGTTTATGCCTCCTTGACTGAAAGTCTCCTGATGTTACTCATCAAGTGAATAATCAAGGAAGAATGGGTTTTGGAGACCTCTTACTAGCTTTCCCAAAGAAAGCAAAATGATTTAAGTAGGATGAATAAGGATCTTCAGAAGTGTTGGGCAACGTTATGAGCTCCCTGGTTTTACAAAATAGATTTGTGCCTTTGCTTGCATTCTTAGGTCATAAGACTCCTAGCCTGCACTTACCTCCAGCAGCAACAGTGCCAGGAACTCAATCAACTGATGGGATGACAAATCCTTTAGATCTGCTGAGCTGAATGAGCCCAAATCACCTTCTTTGGCCTAAACAAGCAAATAAACACAACAAACACTTTATAATTGGCTTTTTCAGCAAAGACATCATCTGTCTGCTTTTGTTTATGGACACCTACATTTAATTTCAAGCTACTTCATGTAAAAATACTGCTTTTAGGGTTTAAGTTATGAGGTTACAGAAAACAAAAAAGAATCCAAAAATGGGAAAGCTATGGGGGTTGAGTGTTTTTTTTGTTTACGACTTTTAATTTCCTATTAAAGATAATGAAATAAAGTGAAAAATAAGTTGAAGAGGTTCTTATTAAAAAATTTAAAAAGTTGAGTACAACAATTGCAAAGTGTACTTTTTCATAAAAAGAATCTTTGGCATGAGGAGAACTAGGTTGAAGCAAATGCGCAGTAGGGCCAAAACACACCAAGTTGGCAAAAATAAGGATGCTACAGTCCCTGGAAAAACTAAAATGAAGTTACTATGAATGATCAATGATTTGTTGTAATTGGAGTTGCTTAATTTTACCAAGGAGTACATACTGCCTGCTTTATAAAGGAGGGGCAGTGTTAGTATGAACATATTAATCGGTAAAGGAGACTTACTTTCACATCTGTGCCTTATCAAAACAAATTTTGAAATTGCAGTCCTAAGGCATAGGGTAAAATATGCACAATGGGACTCCCCATTTGCACATTATCTGCATGCACTAGATAGTAGCTGTGTAAGTACTTAGTTTACATGTACAATGCATTCTCATATTTCAAGAAGTTGCAACACCTCTACAGACTCTTTTGGAAAGTTTAGCCTACGAAATAATGCAAAAATTCATGGCAGCATTTCCCTCACCAGACACTACTGTCTTTGGCCAGTGAGGATGATGTGAGCCCTTCCCTTATTATATAGGGCAAACAACTTGTCATAGTTAAAAAAAAATCTGTAAGATGTCTGCAGAATTTTTTAACAACTCACTTTGATCCATCTTTGGCTCAAGGCAACACAAGCATTTGATAGTGTCATATCGTATCTAATAAAGATGAAAAACAAAGGATTACATTTTTGAAATGTGAATAACTCCAAGTGCATTTGATGGGCACTGTAGCACAGGCTGTGTAAAGTGGCAAGATAACCTATAATTGGGCTTAGAAGGATTAGATTTTTATGGGTAAGTGTTGGTAAACAGATTTCACCATACACGAACAAACCAATGGAAATAATTTCCATCAATAACAATTGAAACTTACAGATAGGCCAAGTATGCAAAATGGTGTTTGAGAACTTATTAGAGTTAAAACTGGTGATTCAGATTTTTGAATGAGGCTTGTTACAAATGGACTAGCAAATGAGTAGTATGGTATGATTTGTAGATTTAGGAATATTTTATTTTGACATGTGATGTTGATAATTTGCATATAACAGTTTATAAGGCTTTAACTTTGAGAATCTCAAAGTGTCACTAAATAATTGTCTGATTCCTCCCATAATTTCCCACAACTGTGAAAATATAAATCAATAAAAATTGAAAAAAAATGCTTAAAACTCAACTTTCCACAACTGAAAATTTAAAAATCTAAAAACAAACCCATCAATATTATCTGTTGAAGTTATAAAAAATAAAATTAAAATTCTGCAAAGCCTATTTATAACGTAGGTGTGCAATGCAATATGTGGAAAATCTGCTACAATGAGAGTCGACACAGAAATGCATTTCCATGCTCTCCTTTTTCACAGTAACTCCACTCATCACGGTATGCGACTTGTGTTGTGAATATTGCTATTGCTCATTGATAGTCTCATACAGTACTAACTGCAGATGGAGTAATATCTTGTAGTCAATCTCAGAATGTAAACACATTCAGAAGTCGTACACTCTCCAGCTGGTTGGATAGTGGGGGGTGTGGGGGGAGGAGAGAAAAGGGCTGTTTCTTGCAGAGATTTCCACCGGGGGAATTACATTTAGAATTTTTTCCATTTTCTGTGGCAATTTTCCAAACAAAAAATGCCTTCCCCCAACTTCTCAGTTTGGAAAATTATCAGAATTCATATTCCTCCTCCTACACCCCCTGACTTCCAAACATTTTCAGAAAATAAGGTTTTGTAGAAGTTTTCTGACCAGCTCTAGTACAAGTTTTTCAAATAGTTAATTGATGTTTGGGAATAAACACACAAATTTTAGGCAAGACAGACAAGAGAAGAAAGCACAATTACGTTGGTTTTACTGGTGGCATGCCAGGGGTGTGCATCCATGCATTCCAGTCAACTTTGTTGAGAACATCCACCTACAAACAACACAGATTTTTATTCAGTTTACCATCTACATGTTTCTTCTCTAAAGAGTTTGAAATTTGAAAGTTAGTTCAAATCTTTTGTTTTGGTTTGTAAGAACAGCTTTATCTAAAGTGCTGATTCCTGTGTAGTTTACTTTTGAATACCTGTATTTTGAACACATGCACTGTAACCCAAACCTATGTTTGTAAGATTTTATGCTACATCTTGATAATATTCTCTGTATAGGAATGAGGGTGAAGAGGCATATAAGACCTCTCTTTTAAAAAGGCAGTAATACTTTATCAGCTTATTTTACTCTGACCATATGGAGTATCTTCAGCTTCCTGAGCTATGCCACAAGTAGAATACATTCTGCCAGTTTCACACAATTGTAGGATCTCAATTAGCCTAAAGCACCATCCAACCTTATCCTTGAAGTAGGAATACAAGAACTTCTTCCAATCTTCAGTCACAGCACTCTTATAGGCAAACTGCTGAATATAAGCCTTCAAGAAGCCAATGAAGACATCTAAGTTAAAAAAAGTATATCAATTAACAAAGCCAAAGTTTGAAAGCAAAATAAAAATCCTATTTAAAATAGAACTATTAATGCTCACCTGGTCCTCCAAGAAGCTGTTCAAGGTGGAAAAGCAAAGCAAAGCCTTTCTCATATGGAACAGTAGAATATGCAACATCAGGGTCTACTTCATTTAGCTTTGGGATCAGGTTAGTGAAAGGGCTTGTGTCTCCAAGTGTATTTATCTGTAACAATATTATACATAAATACTCACCCAGAAAGGCTCCATAATTCACACTGATTTGCAGCCATCTTATACAGTTATCTTCCATCCAAGACCAAGATTACCATGCTTTGGTGCACATGGCTCTAGCTCAGGGGTGGGCAAACTTTCTGGGCTGAGGGCCACATCTGGGTGGGGAAATTGTATGCAGGGCCAGGGCAGGCGGTTGCGGTGCGGTGTGCAGGAAGGGGCTCAGGGTAAAGGATTGGGGCAAAGGAGGGGTGCAAGGTGCAGCAGGGAGGTCAGGGCAGGGGGTTGGGGTGCAGGGTGTACAAGGGGGCTCAGGGCAGGGAGTTGGGGTACAGGAGGGGTGCACAGTGCAGGCAGGGGGCTTAGGGAAGGGAGTTGGGAGGCAGGGTACAGGCTCCCTGCATGCCTGCCCTGTCCCCGACCCTGCGCCGCTCCTGGAAGCACTGCAGCCCCCAGGGAGGAGGATGGCAAGGGCTCTGCATGCGCTGCCCTTGCCACGCCTCCAAGTACCTCCCCCAAAGCTCCCATTGGCCATGGTTGCCCGTTCCTGGCCAATGGGAGCTGTGGGGGGTGGTGGCTGGAGGCAAGGGCCCAGGGGCCGCAGGGACGTTGGGCAAACCGCTGCTGAAAGTGGCACAGGGCCCGCGGCGCCACAGGGGGGAATACTGCGGGCTGGATCCAAAGCCCCGAGGGGCTGGATCCAAAGCCTGCAAGATGTAGTTTGCCCACCCCTGCTCTAGCTCATCCCACTTGCTGAAGTTCCTGAATTAGTACAGACTACCAGCCCACTTTTTCACCTTAGGGCTGGTCTACACTACAAAAGGCTTTGTCGGTATAGCTATACTGGCAAAGTCCCCTAGTGAAAACTCAGCTTATACTAGTTAAAAAAAAAAAAAAAGAGTCCTTTTGCCAGTACAGCTAACCCATCTCCCTGAACATCATATGCTAAACTGTCTGCATAGCTGTGTTAGTTGGGGGTGGGATAGTAACATTCTTAACTGACATAGCTATGCTGGCCTTTTGATCATGCTCCCATGTTTTGTTTGTTCACATGGCAACAGCCTCTTTCCCCATACTGAAATCATACACAGTTTATTTAGTGCTTCAAAAAAACAGAAGTTACCACTGACAGGATGAACAACAAAACTATTAATCCTAAAGGGGTGAGACATTTCTTTTGGGAGACTCTGGAGGAAGGGGAAAAATAGACAATTTGTCTCTGGCTTAACTTCTTAAAAAGTCTTTGAAAATGCAACTACCATGACTATTTAAATTCTCCTCCTAGAGACAGAAACCAAGTATCAGGATTCCTGATCTTCAACACTCAGTTTGGTACAGTGTGGAACACCTAGGCTTTGTTGTGTATTTCAGTTCTCAGACATTTCAGTTGCTTGTATCACACTTTGGAACGTCTGAAATTTGAGAAGGGTGGTCTTGGCTATGGCTATCACAAAAAGGCAACTTTTAGCTGCTCAGTGGTACGCTAATTGCTTTAAAGGGTTTTAAAAAGCATACACTCTTGCAATATGTCCTGTACATTAAGGGTTCACTGTTATTCACTAGCTGTTGCAATATTCAGGAGTAGTTCAGGATGAAATTCAGCCTTTCAGAAGATCCTGCAATCTTTAAAAGATCCCTGAGACTTAAGGACTTTTTGAAAATGTTACCATCATCTGTAATCTAGCAGAGTCATGTTTATATTGAACAATATAACTTGTTGGTTCATAAACAAACCTGAGAGAACATTGGTACTCAACTACCAATGCAAAGATTTTCAGGAGTATTACTATTATCGTTTTCTGCTGCATATTTCAGGGAAACATTACGACAACTTAATTTTTATGAGTCATGTTTAAACATAAACATACAAAAAACTTCTACCAAAACTAGTTTACCGTATTTTGCAATTCTCTCCAACCTCCCAAAGCTTGGAAGTGCCTGAACTGTTCACCAAACAGCCGTCCCCCAATTCTACGTTCCAAGTAAACTGTGTGTCCCTCATTTAGCCTAGAGAATTATCAAGAATATTAATTCATGTGAGATGGCAAAATCATTTCCTCAGAACTTCTATATGGTAGATAAGAGCCAATTTTTTGTAGTGCACTCAGTATTACACCTACCAAAAATGCTCCCATGTTTTGTTTGTCACCAAGTTTCCTGTCCAGCTATGAGAGATTTCATGGGCAATAACCTAAAACAAACAAACAAACAAAATAACCCATCCCATGTCAGAAGTAGATTTAATTAGATTACCCCAGAGAATATACTGTCAAATCCCAAGGGGTGGAGAGGGGGCGGAAGGTAAGAGAGGCAGCAGCAGGAATCACAATGAGTTAACTATTATACATTCAAAGCGGATTGCCATTTATTGTAAGTAAGCCTCTGGATATCAGATTCACTCTGGTGTTACAATATCCCACACCACGCATCCTGTGAAAAAGTAGTTTTCAAATTGTGGTCTGTGAACAAAAGAGCCTTCCCTGGTTGACCGCACTGATCTGGTTGGTCACACAGTGCCAGCTCTTCTTGTTTTCAACTGCTAAATCACATTAAAAGAAAGATTATTTAAGGTGTTTAGTGCTTTCCTGATAATACTTTTCCAGATAAGCAAATGCTGTACTGCAGGGATGTTATTTCATTACAAATGGGAGGAGATATGATTCATGAGATCATGAATAGAATGGGGAAGCATACGAGATACTAAAAATGTGGTCCACTTTGAAAATTTTAGAACTGCTGTTGCAAGGCATTACAATATTATGTTCATTTAAGGGACTATATTACTCTACTGGAAAGATTTAATAATTAGATGAAATCCCAACCAGACGACTCCTCTCTCCAGACAAACATTAAAATATAACTAGGACACGCACTGAAGTACAATTTCCAATTAAAAAATTGTGCACCAACTTATTGCAACCAGTTTTAGTGGCTAGATACCAGAGAAAAAGGTCACCAATAAATAGTGTTAGCATAGGACCCTGAAGAATCCCACCTTTTCCTCCAGAATCAATTTAGCTACACTTTTTAACATGGCTTTACCAGTGGGTTGGCTATTCCTAACTCAAATATGTGGGATTTATTTAGAACTAAAACTGCTCCCCTTTAACATTCTTGTGATTAATTATCTGTAGCCCACAATTCTTAAATGGGGTCAGAGACAGAAGCTTTCAACTTTTCTGCCTCATATCTGACTAAACTGTATCAATAGAAGCATACATGTTAGTGTGGCCCAGAAAGAAGACCAACTTAGAACAGTGGCTGGGAGTTCAGTATAGTAGTAATGTAGATTTCTCAGAAGATGTAGTGTTATTGTGGCTGTGAACTTTCAAAGGCTTTAAATGGCTGAGCTGTAGATTTTATTCAAGGGTTCTCAGGACATATTTTTGGTGGCCTCAGAGTGCAGCCACCAACTCTTGCTGGCGGCAGCTCTCACACTTTTTCTGAAAAATACTTAAATTAGTTTTAGGAAAAACAAATAAATATGTACATATGCACATCCATATCATTGTAATTTATTTATTTAATTAATTTATTTATTCCTACCTAATATCACATTTCACAGATTTAACAACAAACATACAAGTATCATGTTTTACAGCAGACTTGCTCAGCTCTGCCAAGCCTGGGGACAAATTAAGCCCTGGATGGGAGGCTGGGGGAGACAGTGGGAGCGGGGTTGGGGATAGAGCCTGAAACTCCATGGCCAGAGCCTGCCACTCCCACCACTCCAGGTCTGAAAGCCAAAGCCTGAGCCCCACCAGCCCTGGGAAAGTGGGAAACTCATCAGCTGCCTGTTCCTCCAGTATTGTGCCCCAGGTGTCTCCAGAAGGGAGCAGGGCCCAGTCTCTGCTGGCGGCCCCAGCAACCAACAAGGCAGTGCATCTAGGAGCAACAGAAAAGGGGAGGAGCTACTAGTCTGGACACACACACATAGCCCTCAGGACGCTATGGGCACAAGAAAAGCCCCTGGTGGCCGCATTTGAGAAACACTGTTTTAGAGGGTCATTTCATTTGTCAATATAGTTAAATGGGAAGCAGGAGATTCCTCCTATAAAGATGATATTGTTCTGCAAAAATGATAGGGACAAGGTTTTCCTGCACCTGAAATTTTTGCAATACAGCTTGGTATTAAACAGACCTGCTATATATTTTTCCATTTTGTAACTAATTAACAGAAAATATATAGAATGTCTAAATGAAGACTTAAGATTTAGAAATATACTTCATATCTTCTCTGCCAGGAATGATTTAAGATGTAACTTAAAAAGTTACACAGTATTTGGTTTGAAGACCTGAATAAAGTTTATACTTACATTTGACAGCGATCTGTCACCTGCCTAGAATAGACAAACAAATGAAATTACCTCATTGGTACAAGTTAAACTCAAAATTCATGCACTATAAACATCTGTTTCATGGAAGTTCTACAGCTTTGGTAGTCTAAGGATCATTTTATTGTTCTTTAAGGGACATAAAACCAGAGTTCTATGCACACCTGGACAGATTTTGGAATAGGTTCTGATGGAAAGCAGAAGAATAAAGTGCATAAATTTCACACTTACCAATAAAGTAGGAGTCACAAAAGTAAGGCAGGGGTTCTCCATACCACCATAAGGAAAAGAGGGAGGCAAGACTAGCAAGTCATACTGTCCCCACACATAAGGCCCTGCCAGATCTTCTGCTGTTTTCAACATGGCTTCAGTCTGAAACAAAAGTTCACATTGATTTTTAATGAGATTTGTAATTACAATTAGTAAATACAGGCTATAAGTATGATCCTAATGCTCCACACACAAGTTTCTCAGACAGTTTGAGAAGTTCCACATGCAGACCAATGGCAAGATTGTGTCTTGTCACTTGCGTAGCAAGATCAGCAGTTATTTGATGTTCCTTTAGAAGAACAAAACACTTTCTTTGGTGGAAGTCAAGAGAGGGGAAAAAATTAAAATAAGAACAATTGTAGTGTTGGCTGTTTATTCTTAATACTATGTAAAGTGAGTGAATAGTGAGCAAAATCTTTGTAACTAACCTCTGCAAATTCATATGCAGATTTATCCACCAGCTCCTTCTCAGCCCACACCAGCGTCCTGGGGCCAATCTGTCTGTAGAAGTACAGATTTCAGTTAGACACTGAACTTGAATTGATGTTATATGGGAAGCCAACGCATAGTGGAGGATGGGTTCAGTATACTCACAGTAGTTCATATTACTGAGGAGAGGCTCTGGAGAAACCCCCGCCACCCTCATTTCACTGCTATTGTATGTGTTGGAATGGGGATTGGAGAGAGGAGAGAAGGAATGACTAATTTAATTTAATTTTAGACACACTTCTTTGCTTATAGACTTAATGTTCTAGTCCTCCACAGGAGGACAGGTAGGAAAGAGATGCAAGTGCAGTTAAAAAAAAATAAATCAGATAAAATCAAATCACAGGAAATTATGTTTTTTGTATTGACTATCTAGATGGGGGATAAACTGAAGTCCATGCTTTTTAAAATATTGTATGGTGTTAATACAGCACCACCACCACCAACATTCTGGGCCAGATTAAAACATACCATTGTGCAAATGAGTGATCGGGCTGAAGCTAGTATATTATGACTTATGGAGGGGACAAAGGCTCATCTAGTGAGTGAATAGTTTCTAGTTATTCTTAGGACTAAAAGGCTGAGAAGAGAGGAACAAAGACTCAGTGGCTGGATTCTGTTCCATTTCTTTCCCTTACAGTGAGAAAATGGGCTCAGTAGCCTTCTCTCTTGTGTTGTGGCTAGATACTCCTAGAGGTGAGAATAATAAATGAAGACTTAAAGAATAGCTAATACGCTCAGCAGTGTTCCGGGCTGGGGGAGTACATACTTGAATGTTATATGCAGGAGCATCCTAACACCCTTCCACTAACCAAGAGGGTTTTTCAAATTAGGATCAGGAGTCCAAGTAATGTAAAGACTCTCAAACCTTCTGTAATTGATAAAATTTAGCCAATGTGTACCATACACACTTACCTGCTTTCCAAAGCCCCAACCACGAATGCAATCAAGTAGCAAGGTATTGGAACCTAATGGAAGATATTAAAATCATCTATTTAAAATCCTAGTTGTAATATCAGAACTATCACTCACCGAGTTAATCAAAGGGAAAAGTTATATAAGCATAGTTGTACTGTACATTCATTTTCTTCACAACCTTCTGCCCTGCATTAGCCCCCGACCTTGTTTTTCTTCTGCCTGACATGGGGGAACAGATTTATCAGCCAGTGGTAGTAAGAAGCAGTCCTCATTTGCTCCAATACATTTGTCAGTCTATAAAGGAAATTTCCACTACATGCATCCGACGAAATGAGTATTCACCCACGAAAGCTCATGCTCCAATACGTTTGTTACTCCATAAGGTGCCACAGAACTCTTTGCCACTGCCACATGGGGGTGCAGGGATGCATGGTGGACAGAGGGTGAAGGGACACACGCGGACAGGGACAGATGTGCCTGACTGAATGGGAGAGGCTAGGAGTCAGCATTTCCTGAATCTATTTTGTTATCTGTATTGTTACAGACAAATTTGCTGACAAGTACTTTGAAATAACCAAAATTGAAACTGGAATGATTATATTACGTCAATTTGACAAAATATACAGAATTTTAAAATATTATGTGCAGAATTTTTATTTTTTT
This sequence comes from Chelonoidis abingdonii, assembly GCF_003597395.2. Taxonomy (NCBI): domain Eukaryota; kingdom Metazoa; phylum Chordata; order Testudines; family Testudinidae; genus Chelonoidis; species Chelonoidis abingdonii. The sequence goes on from NC_133769.1 coordinate 88,736,704, forward strand.
TTGGGCACAGAATTCCCCCAGGAGTATAAAAGCTCAGGCTTTCACAGTTCAGGGTATGGCAGTGTTGTCACTTTGAAAACTGCACTGCAGTAGCTGAGAAGATGGGACAGTTGCTGAAACAAGAGTACCAAAAAAACAGGACTGCAAAAGATGCCGGCACAAATCCCCAACCATACCATGGGGCTGGGTCAACAGTCTCCTTCCATCTTCCAACATGAAACAATCCTTCCAGCCTCCTCTCTCCTCCTGTACGTCTTGCCCAGGACACTCTTCCTTCCCAAACTAACCACTCCAAAAAGATGCAAACACCTTCACTCAGTTTTTCAAGCCTATATCCCCTGCCTCTTCCACATTCGTACCTAAGAGCACTGTCTCTGAAACTGAATACACACTATTCAATATTGACAAATACAAAATCTATAATTTCGTGCAAAGTCTGGTTGCACATTTGCATTAATTCATGTTAGTCACATGCTAGGATACTTCACTGCTCTAACAATTCATTTTTAAGTGCCACTGTTTCATGGCAACATAGCAGTTTAAAGTTATATACCAGATACACCAGGGAGCCTCAGAGATGTATTTTGTTCCGTGTACGGTATCTTGTACATTGAGCAACACTAGAGAGATTAGTCTACCCGCTGGCTTTATAAAACAACACATAGGCAGGAAAGGGATTTAAAAATATATAACAGGGGTTCCCAACGTGGTGCCCGTGGGTGCCATGGTGCCCACTGGGGCGTTTAAGTGCGCCCATGTACTGGCCAGCGGATGAGCATCCGCCAAAATGCATCATCCAGAGGCATCGCAGCCGAAATGCTGCAAAATTTCAGTGGTATTTCGGCGGCAACGCCTCTGGATGACGCTACTTGTCGGGGGCATTTCGGTAGGGACGCCTATTGACGCTGCCGCTTGTCAGTGGAATTTCGGCGGATGCTCGTCCGCCGCCACGGTCCCCCATGGCTCATTGTCTGGCGCCCGCCAGACAAAAAAGGTTGGGGACCACTGATATAGAAGATAAATACAGAAACAAATTTAATTTCTGTATTTGGGATCAATATGAACTGCTGTAATTCTTGTTCCTCTTCTTGTGGAAAAACTCCCATGGTGTGATAATGTCCTTCATTTATTATCAAACTAATTATAATTGTTATTAAATAAAATCAATTTGTGATCGCATTGAAAGGATCACATCACCACATGATTTTGAGGGATGTATTTTATATGTTCACTGCAAAAGATTCAAGAGCAGATGCTCAAATCCATTTATTTGTGTTCTAACAGGTCTTCAAACTACAGGTTGGTAAGTTACCAATGGTTTAAAGCTTCATATCTAAATGGATAACAGAATATGAACTTTTTTTAGAAAGGCTGTTCCTCGTTGCACCTCTTACCCTCATGGCTAAGGACAAGTGCGTGCTATAGAAAAAATTCTGGTAAGTTTGGCAAGCCTACTGGTTAGGGCCAATGACAAAAAATACACCAGACTACGATTTGTTTTATGGAATTTGTTGCTTTTTTTAAAAATAAAACAAATCTCATCTTGTTCACATGTGCAGTAAAGTTTCCATGAACCTAAATATTACAAATTACAGTACATACACAAGTCTAGGTAGGTTTCATGCACACAATACTTTAAACTAATACAAATCTGTGCCTGGCTTCATAGTTTTCTAGTTTTTGTTTAAAAGACCATGGGTAATACCTTTTGACTGAAACGATATATCTTCCTATTGCAGTCTTCTGGGTCAGGCATCTCTCCATCACGATTGGCACTCATGAGAGCCACCAGTTCTTTAGGAACAGATACCTAAATAATGAGAGAGGAAATATCCAATTGTGAGGGAGTCTAAGTCAGCACAACTGAGATCATATCAGTCATCTCTGGAAAGCATTAGCCGCCCTCAAACATTATACCACGTGCTGGGAGCTGCTACAGCAAGTAGACCCCACTATATTTAGGTTATGCTAATATTTTACATTTAACCTCTCCCCCACCTCATATCTACCACAACTAGAATCTCACGTCAAGTAGAAATAGACAGTTTGCCCTCCCTCTAAAACAGGCAATGCTTCATCAGCCAGAAGGATTGCTTTAGATGATGCGTGTTTCTTATCCCTTTTTAGAGTCCCAACTCACTGTCTCAATGCACTCCCAGCTTTTACTACCTCAAAAAGGAGAAGGGGGTGGGGGGGAACAACACAACCAGCACACCAGGATCATTTGTTCTGATGTTGGCTTTTTTTTTTTGTTTTAAGAAAGGATTAATGAATTAGTCAGGACATAGTTAACTGAAAATTTAATCCCTCTGTAAAACGAGTTAAGAGTAGTTTCAAATATCTCCTCCATGCCAATTTTTGTGGTATTACAATCAGATTTTCCTGATTTCAATAGTCTCCCTCCTGTTCCTATGCAAAAATTAAAAAAAAAAAATAGCAGGAACAGAGGGAAATGACTGAATATACAGGGAAAGATTGCAAAACTGTACACAGAGTGCTGTCAAATGCACAAATAAGCCAGTTGAAATCAACGGATGAACATATTATTTCAACATTTCAGGTATGGTAATCTTAGGCATTACTTGTAAACAGATTTTTCACAATGTGACTTTAGGTTGACTCTATAGCTTTAAACATTCCCATATTTTGAAACATTCCCACATTTTTAATTTAGTATTATTACTCAGCAATCACTCTGTACCATAGACCAAACTTGAACAAATCTTCCTTGTTGCACAGGATTTGTTAGGCTATGAAGACTTCATAATTGTGTTTATTTCAAAAAGCCCTTACTACCTCTTTATTTCTTTTTGAGAGTTTGACAAGTCATTGAAGAAGTTTATACTGATTAAATACTTCCCATATTGTTCAGCTGTCTACCTAAATCAAGAGACTCTTATGGAAAACCAAAGGGAAGTTTATCTAGAGAGTAAACTCAGATTCAAAATGGAATGCTTTGTGTACAAGTGACAGACTAAGCAGGTAAAACTACTGCTTAGAAAAAGATCATCAGGAAGCCTGCATGACCACCTTTATTCAGTAACCTTACATCACCAGACAGGCACTGCAGTGGAACCCCCAAGGCAAGCGGAAAAGAGGCCGTCCAAGAAACACCTGGCGACGAGACCTTCAGGCTGATAGCAAAAAAATGGGCTATACCTGGAACCAGCTAGAGCGAATGGCCCAGGATAGAGGACTCTGGGGATCTGTGGTTGGCGGCCCATATCCCGACTGGGGTGACGGGTATGAGTGAGTGAGTGAGTGTTTCAGAATCTCCCCCAATGTCTCTCCCAGAGTACAATTCTGCTTCATCTTTATCAGTAGGCCAGCTCTATTAATTTCTCAGTCTCCTATGGCAGTGGTTTTCAAATCATGTGTCACGACCCAGAACTGGGTCATGGAATGGAAGCCACTGGGTCGTGGCGACTCTGGTCAGCACCACTGACTGGGCCATTAAAAGTCCAGTTGGCGGTGCTGCCCGATTAAGGCAGGCTAGTCCTTACCTGTTATGACACCATGCTGTGCCCCAGAAGCGGCCACCAACAGGTCCGGCTCTGAGGCAGGGGAGCCATGGGGCTCCACGCGCTGCCTCCATCCCGAGCACCGGCTCTGAACTCCCATTGGCTGATTCCCAGCCCATGGGAGCTGGGGAGGGAGCAGTGCCTCCAGGCGAGAGCCAAGCAAAGCCGCTTGTGCACCACTGTGCAGGAGCCGGACCTGCTGCTGGCCGCTTCCATGGTGCAGCACAGTCCGAGGACAAGCAGGAAGCCTGCCTCTGCACCCAGGCTACACTGCTGATTGGGAGCTGCCGGAGAGAAGTCCGTGCCCCAATCCCCTGCCCCAGCCCTAAGCCCCCTTCACCGAGAGCCCCCTCCTGTACCCCAAACTCATCATCCTCGACCCCACTCCAGAGCCCTGACCCCCTCCTGCTCCCCAACCCCCTACCCCAGCCCGGAACCCCTCCCACACCCTGCAGTCCTCACCCCAACCCTCTGCCCCAGCCCTGAGCCCCTCCTCCACACTGCAAACCCCTCATCCCCAGCTCCGCTGAGTGGTGGACATCAACAATTTTCTTCAAGTGGGTTGCCAGAAAGAAAGTTTGAAAACCTTTGTCCTAGGGAGTAGGCAGGCTTATGACAGGTTTCTGTGTATAAACAAAATATGTAGCTTGATCTCCATATTCAGAGTTCCCCAGATGGTCTGAGAGCAAAGAGCCCATTTTCAACATCTCACATAAAATGAAATTTCTGTGGCTGCAGCATCATCCTCTTCCTCCTTCCCAACCCAACTTCAGATAAAATGACTGCTGATCTGTGGTCTTTGAAAACCTGTCCTCCCACTTCAGCCTCAACAGATTACTGTGCATATTAATCAGGAACCCCACTGATCTGAACAACATGGTTTACTTTTCATATGAGGGGGATTCAGCACAGTGCTGCTTGTGCCTCAGGAGGGACATCCCTTCCCCTTACAAGTTAGAGAAATGCAACCAGGGACACAGGCAGTTCTGAGTTATACTAAGGTAAAACCCCATTCAGTGGTTTCATAATGGACCATATTCTGCAGTTTGTATATGAAATCCCTCAAAGAAATCTCTGCCTGCCAATATACCTACAGGTTGAATTCTCACACTATTTCCACATCCCTTACTAGAGGCTGCCCATCAGGTAAAGCTTTTAATTGACTGGCTTTTTTAATTGCAGGGTAGAGTGAAAATTTACATTAGCAAGTTGCTATCTGGCAGTGAAATCTGAATGCTCCAATAAATTCCTTGCAAGCAGTCTTGTTCACAGAAAAGCTTGCCAGCTAGAAGAGGCTTCCCCATTCTAGTTGTGCTCTTCATTCAGATATGCATAATTTGTGTTCATCTACCTCTGCATAGTAGGTTAGTTTCACAGAAGGTGTGTCCTGGCAAGGAAGGATGGCTCTGCAGTGGATAGCCTGGAAAAACACAAATTACGAATATTTCTTATATGCAGCTTTTGCAAAACATTACACAAACATATGGTGCACAGTGACAAAGAGTAGGAGGCAAACAGAAGGGCAATGTAATATCACTAGCAAAACTGTAACGTTGCATGTCAGCCTGCTGTCAAAGTCCTGACAGCACAGTTTCTTCCTAACGGGCCAGTTCTGCTCCTTTCCCATACAGAAAAGGAAATCTGTCTAAAAAGTGTTTCTAGGTATAAGGCAACTTTCACTGCAACTGCAGAAGCATCAAGTGATATGGGAGGATATACCGGGAAATTAGTATGTTTTGAACTACACATGTGCTATCAATGCATCTTCAGCATTACAGAAAAACTCTCAGTGAGAAAGGAAGGAAGTATAATTTCTCAGTCTTATAATTTAAGGCCAGAAGGGACCACCAGATCATCTAATCTGACCTGTAACACTACCACAACCCACACAGTGAACCCAACAACCAAAATTAAACCAAAGTATTACAGCACACAGAAGACTAGATGATTTCATGCAACAGGCAGAGTATATAAGTAATTGAGGTGCACCAGTGCCCCAAAAATGTCAAGGGAAATGATTAAGTGAGATCTATCCAGATAATCCTGATAAGTGACCATACCCACATGCTGCAGAGGAAGGTGAAAAAATTCCAAGGTCATTGCCAATCAGACGCAGGAGAAAACTTCTTCCCGACAACACATATGACAATCAGTTAGAGCCTGACCATGTGAATAAGAACCATTCACGCAAGCACCCAAGAGAGAGACAGAGAGAGAATGCTCAGTGCCACCCCAAAGCTAGTTTGAGATGTTTTAAAAAATTAAAACATAGTTCAAAGCCAAAATAATACAAGTGTTGTAAACTGTTTTGGGGTGAACTGTTTTGTGCTATTTTAGTTTTATTATCCAATGGCCAAATTCTGCCACAAGTTCTGCAGGATGGTTCTCAGATGTGTATCTTGATATCATCATCCTGCTGTATACTGTGTGTGGTTCTACCATTCTAGCTTTCAGTTAAAACTGTTCCTCTGGACTATAGCTCCCAGTACAAGAGGGTTTGACTCCTCCGCACCCTAATATTTTAAAGCACACTTCTTCCACTGTTTACACTCCTTATGGGGTAGCTTGTTTAACTGTAATAGGAATCCATACTTCCTACTTTTTGATGGTCTAAGCTAGTTTTCATAGCTAAAGACTTTCTAGAAGACATAATGCTATAGAAAAAAAGTTAACTGCCATGATGTACCGATTGCAAGAATTGAATTATGAAAGCAGTTTGGAGATATTAAAGTAAGTTTGCCATTATTAAGTTTTATAGCCTCAGCACTAATAATGCCTTCATTTTTATAGCGTTTTAATTATTGCCAAAGGCCAAGGGTAAAAATCGTGGACTGCTGTACTTTCACTTACTACCCTTTAGATAACAAATGTGATCTAGGAACAAACGTGGCAGAGCTATACAATTAGTTAGAGCCTATACTAAATAAACCTACAATTTCTGCTTTCCCCTCTATTGCCCTTTTTTAAAGTATGAAGGATTATTAAGGTATATAGATAACATCTAATTTCAGAAAGTCCTCCTAACCTGACATTGGCTGAAGAGAAATGGATGTTTCTTTCCTGAAGTCTGTTCTGGAGTAAGCCACTGGAGAGCTGAAGATTTTGGAGAGGTTTCAAAAGAAGTTTCCACAATCACATCTTGTCCCCTGCACAAATTAAACAGTTAAGTATTTTCTTACATGCCCTGCATGTCAGAGAGGTGAATTGTACGGCAGAGACTTCCAGGAGATACAATAATACTGAGAGTTTCTCAGCTGAAGTGAAGATATCAACAAGTTGTGTACCCAAGCCACTTTTTGCTTGTGACTAGGGTACAAATGTACCAACAACTACCCATTGTGTTTCAAATGTTAATACCCTCCCAGGAGAAGTTCTTTTTCATCCTCTAATGAGAAATTTCTCCTCTCCCCAACCGAAAAGGAGCTAGAAATTGGATTTTCCTTCAAGAAATCTCACAAAGGTTTCCACAACTGTTCAACGGCATACCATCTAAAGCTACTTACCATTTCAGTATGGAAACACAATAGTGAGCCAGGCAGAAGTTAATTAAACCCTTTATGTATAGACACACATTCAAGTAGTACCTATCTTAAAAATGTAGGCTTTGTGTACTTTGGAATGAAAAATATTGTACGCCCACTGGAATTAGATTGGACATCCTATTTACTAAATATAAGCAAAAGAATGGTTGAGGAAGCAAGACTGGCACATGAACAATCCTATTTATTGCCATTAAAAAGAATATATGACACACCCCAATTTTATTCAGAACTCATGATTCAACAGTTCATATTCAATGAAGGCAAAGAGCAGTAAATCAGCATTTGCCTCATCCACTAACAAGAGATCTAAGACACAAAGGACAATTTCTACATGACAGTTTAAAAAAAAAATCACTGCTGTTAGTGGTTATATTGAAGTATTTGATCTTTACCTCCTTTTATGAAAGTTCCTAGATTCACAAACGTGAATCTCTCTTTGGAATCAATCCTAAACATAAGTTAAAATTAATGGTAGTTAAACTCAGAGAAGTTGAAGCAACTAGTCAAACGTTTTAGATAGATCAGCCAAGCAGTTTTCAGTATCATTAAAACACATAGATGACTATTATTTAGTAATCTAAATATTCATTTGAATCATTATATTGTACATATGCTTACGACTAAGTGCTTCTGCTTATAGCTATAGCTCATTCCTCCATAACACTGTTTTGTTACACCTCATCTCCCACACACGCACACTGGGTTGCATCTAAAACCAATTTCTCTCTATAGGTGCTGTAAAGTGCATAGCTGGGGTGGAACAGTCGCTTGTTTCTCTTATAAAAAAGCCTAGCCCAAAGTCACAGCTACCAGCTTTTCAAGAAGTAAGAGCCAGAGGAGACTTTCTTCAAAGCCCACTAGTAATGTTTATGTTTAGCCAGAGGAATCACTGCTGTGCAACTCTCCTTTCTCTCCCATTTTACCAATACAAATAGAAATGAGACCATTACTTCCACAATCTGCTCAGTACCCATTGGCTCAGAGAGTGAGAGGTGATTACTAAGGCTGTCAAAAAAATTAACTGGGCAATTTAAAAAAATTACATGATTAATAGCACTGTTAAACAATAATAGAATACCATTTAAATATTTTGGATGTTTTCTACATTTTCCAATATTTTGATTTAAATTACAACACAGAATACAAAGTGTACAGTGTTCACTTTATAATTGTTATTACAAATATGTGCACTATAAAAAAAAGAAAACAAAAATAGCAAAAGAAATAGTATTTAATTCACCTACTACGAGTACTAAAGGACTTTAGAGCCTACAAATCCTTGTTCAGTCAATCACTCAGACAAACAAATTTGTTTACATTTGCAGAAAATAATGCTGCCTGTTTCTTGTTTACATTGTCCCTTGAAAGTGAGAACAGGCGTTTGCATGGCACTGTTGTATCCAGCATTGCAAGATATTTACATGTCAGATGCACTAAAGATTCATATTTCCCTTCATGCTTCAACCACTATTCCAGAGGATATGCGTCCATGCTGATGACGGCTTCGGCTCAGTAACGATCCAAAGCAGTGCAGACCGACACATGTTCATTTTCATCATCTGAGTCAGATGCCACCAGCAGAAGGTTGATTTTCTTTTTTGGTGGTTTGGGTTCTGTAATTTCCACATCAGAGTGCTGCTCTTTTAAGACTTCTGAAAGTATGCCCCATGCCTCATCCCTCAGATTTTGGAAGACACTCCAGATTCTAAAATTTTGGGTCGAGTGCTGTAGCTTCCTTGAGAAATTTCACACTGGTATCTTCTTTGCATTTTGTCAAATTTGCAGTGAAAGTGTTCTTAAAACAAACAACATGTGCTGGGTCATTATTCAAGACTGCTATAACATGAAATATATGGCAGAATGAGGGTAAAACGGAGCAGGAGACAGACAATTCTCCCCTAAGGAGTTCAGACACTAATTTAATTAACACACTTTTCTTTTTAGACTAGTGCCATCAGCATGGAAGCATGCTCCCTGGAACTATAGCCAAAGCATGAAGTGGCATATGAATCTTTAGCGCATCTGGCACGTAAAAAGCTTGTGACACCACCTAAAACAGTGCCATGCAAATGCCTGTTCTCACTTTCAGGAGACACTGTAAATAAGAAGTGGGCAGCATTCTCTCTCGTAAATGTAAAAAAAAATTGTTTCTCTTAGTGATTCGCTGAACAAGAAGTAGGACTGAGTGGACTTGTACACTCTAAGGTTTTACATTGTTTTGTTTGAGTGCAGTTATGTAACAAAAAAACCCTACACTTGTTTCATGATAAAGAAATTGCATTACAGTACTTGCGTGAGGTGAACTGAAATATACTATTTCTTTTATCATTTTTACAAAGCAAATATTTGTAACCAAAATTAATATAAAGTGAGCACTGTACACTTCATATTCTGTGTTGTAACTGAACTCAATATATTTGAAGAAGACAAAAAAATCCAAAATATTTAATAAATTTAAACTGGTATTCTATTGCTTAACAGTGCAATTAATCGTGATTAATTTTTTAATTGTGATTAATTTTTTTGAGTTAATCGCGTGAGTTAACTTTGATTAATCAATAGCCCTAGTGATTACCATGACCCAAACTTGCATTTCCAGAAATAGTGGCCAGTTTTGATGATGTAAAACAGACAACTTCAGTCACCAGTCTAATTCAAACAAGGCAAGTCCAATATACAATAAACAGCTTTCAGCTTGGGTACCTCACACAGCAAATATGGCAGGGTCTCAATTGTTAAAGATATTGCAGTAGTTGTTTAGCAGTGGCTTTTTGACTTTTTAAAGAAGCTTGCTGAAAATTAATTCATTCTCAGCTGAGCTGCCAAAACCTGAGTTCAGACTCTTAGGGTTTTACATTTGCAGAGCTGTAACTGGTGAGCTGAACTTGCATTCTTTGTACACTCATATTCCCAACTGACTACAATGGCAATTTGAGGTTTGCCAGGAATAAAGCAAGAGGCCCCTATAAAGAGCAAAGAATACAAAGATTGCAACTCTATACACTACTTTAGGCATTAGTGAAGTTGGCAGAAGATCTTGAGCAATCTCCTTGCTTAGGAAGCTNAAAAAAAAAAAAAAAAAAGTCACCACCCGCTGCGGCACTTTAACTCCCCCGGCGGCACTCTGGGTCTTCAGCAGCACTTCGGCAGCAGGTCCTTCACTCGCTCCGGATGTATTCAGTGGCACTGAAAGACCTGTTGCCAAAATGGCGTCGAAGACGCACAGAGCAAGTGAAAGCCCCACTGCCAAAGTGCCACCGAAGACCTGGAGCGCCAGCGAGTGAGTAAAATAAAAGCACTGCAGCGGGTAGCTGATCATAGCTGTAGTTGTACTGCTGGAGGAAACAAGGGTCTTCCCGGCAGGCAGAAACACCTTAAACTTCACCTTGAAGCCAGTAATTAACCAGTGCAGATCATAGACTGCAAAATTGGAAACTTAATTATCAAATAGAAAATGCACACCTTTAATCAAGGGGGATGATGTAATCACTGCCATTGCTTCCAGTTGATTCACCTACCTACCAATGTAACGTCTTATATTGATTGAGCTTCAACCAGTCAGCCCTCACTCATGCCCACTTCAGTACTACGCTGGAGAAGAGTTAATTGGTTATTCTTGTAGTGGAGCCTTGGAAATCAACGCCCGACTAGGAGCTTTAGGTCGGTCTGTGTGTTCCCCACATACCTAACTCATCTGCAGGCTGCATGCAAGTCAACAGGTCTGATTAGAATTTTGCATGCAATTTGGTGTATAACTCCCAACTTAGTGAAGTCAAAATGGAAGGAAGGAAGTTCTTGGAGGTTAGCGTCATTCACTGTAATGATTTTGCAGCTTAATAGGATTCCTCTTTATAGAAAGTAGCTCCTTTAAAAAGGCTAGGAAAGTGGATATTCACTTCCAATGTTGCCCTGGTGCAGTTAGGCTGTTTGTGAAGCCAATGGGGTACTGTAAGTTTATGCAGGGACTAAAGCAAACTCATCCCGGATGGAACTCTAACCCCAGAATTAAGTTCAACACAATGTGAGGAAAAAATGCTGCTGAAACTGTGTCTCCTTGAGGTACTATTCCCATCTGGGCCCTCCTACTGTTGCAAACTGGCTCTCCAGGAGCCACCTCCATACTGTATATAGACATTTTTCTCCAGAAGAACCCAGAGAGGAATGGGAGCAGCTGTCAAATATGATAAAAGACGAGCAGTGGCACCATAAGTTTTATGCTATGGAGACGTTATTAGCATGGAGCAGCTTCTATATGTCAGCCTGCATAGTCAGACAGCTGCAGTGATGTGACTGTGTCTACTCAACGTGACATATCAATACTCTGCATTTTTTCAACTTGGCCAAAGAATTTGATCAATTCACATTGACAGCAGGGGTAAGGGTGGGAAGCAAGTTTTTTTTTTCCCAAGAATGGAAACCCATGTTTATGCTTCTCATATATAATTTTTAAATCCTTCAGTAATGAAAATGATTTCTACGATGTCACATGCATGCAGAGACAGCAGTAGGAGGAGACAGTAGCTTTGTTAAGAAGTCTGTTTTCTTTCTCAAATTTCCTCCTGAATTTTTTCCACAAGTTCACTATAAGGAACAAATTTAGATTGTCCCTAACTCTAACAGACTATTCTCACTTGATGAATTTTAAAACAATTTTGGAAAAAGACTGCTTTTTTAAAAAATGAGCACAACGTTTAATGGTGAAATGTGAAACACTGACTAAGAACCATGAAATAGAAAGTATCAGTTAAAACCAGTCTGAGTCAGCCAAGGGCAGCATCTTAATGACATAACTCATCTAATGAATTATGTGGTCTCTGCACTACCACTGACGCATTTACTGAGATTTTAATTTATTTGTAGTGATTCCAATCAATTTAAACCAGTACTAAGGTTCAAAGGGGGAGAGCTGGACTTTTGAAATTTAAGTATGTCACAGAGATTCCAGCCCATTCCCCCTGTTTGCAATACACTTCACATTTAAATAAATAGAAAAAAACAAAAACCACCACCACTATGGACATTTTTGTGAACACCTTCTGCTGCAAGGGAGTGGTATGAGGCATACGGTTAAGTATGAGTTAGTCTTTCCTCCCACACATGGCTACGTGCAACGATTTGTGTAACGCCCTGAAGTAACAAGCTTAAGAAGCCATGAAGATAAATCTTGTTCCCAGGCACTAACCCAGCCAGGGGTGCGATGCACGGTACTGCCAGCACGCTGAGCTGCCATTCATGACCAGGGTTATCATCTCACTCTTTGTGGGGCACATGAACAATTCCAACTAAAAACTCGATCAGAGAAGAATGTTCAGCGCCGCAGGGTGCTTTGATGTCTCAGCAACGGGCAGCACGAAGATTATGTGGTAAAAATGTGAACCACTGCTGAGCATCAGCTGTACCTGCCCGAAGCTTCCCAGACGCATCTCCTGAGTGGGAAAAGGATCAAACAAACTCCTCGTTCAATTAAAAATACAAACTATGGAGCCCGTGGGGCTGCAGCCCCAAGCCAGGACAGATGCAGCAGCAAGCGGCACAGGAGGGAACTAGCTCTGCGCGGGACGAGCCTAACCCAGACAGGCAGGCAAGCAGGGCAGTTCTGATTGCCCGGCTGCTACCTGGGCTGGTCCCGGGAGCCCCCGGGGAAGAGGCAGCGGGTGGGGGCCAGCAGGGGAGTCCACGGGATCACTCTCTCTGCCCCCTGTGCTGCAGCCCCTTCCCCTCCCAGCAGAGCCCACCCCTGCCTGGGCGGCATGTGCCAAATAGGGCTCAGCTTAGTGAGCTGGGCAGCTGCGGGTGGGCGGGAGCCTCCTCCTTCTTCTCGCCGGGGAGCCAGGCAACCAGCCGATGCTGCCTGCAGCCCCGGAGCAAGCCAGCTGGGCTGGGGATGCAATGGGTCGGTGAGGAGCGGAGAGCCAGCCAGCAGCCGCATACAAAACCCAGCTCTGGACTCCGAAAGGCGCAGCTTTTGGAAAATGTCCTCAGGGGGCGCAACGGCGCCCCCTGCTCCTCGGCTAGCTACGCTACCTGCTTCTGGTACTCCACCTCCATGAAGGATAAGGGCTGTTGCGTATTGGCTGAGACGCCCCAGGGCCGGTGTGAACAAGGAGTAACGTTACCCATAATCCCCTTAAGTTAAGTGGCCTCTCCAATTTGTTGCGAAATTGGCTGAGGAATGCCAAAGTGCCTTTTCAGAGCTCCGTTTCAGACAGCAGCTGCTTATCTGCAACGGGGCAAAGCAAACGTTTATTGAGTAGTGAGAGAGAGGCAGAGGTTATAGGGGGATCTGAACTTACAAGATAGTGTGCTGACACACTCTTAGCACGCCAAAAACCCGCTCTCTCTCTCCCACCCCCACATACCAACAACACACTCTATCCCACCCCCCTCATTTGAAAAGCACGTTGCAACCACTTGAACAATGGGATAGCTGCCCATAATCCACCGCTCCCAATGCCGCTGCAAATGTAGCCAATCCAGTGTGGGCAGACTGGAGTGCTTTTCGAGGGCTGGTTTAACCCAAAGCACTCTACAGCTGCAAGTGTAGCCAAGCCCTCAGGGTTAGGGTTAACTATAAAAGAAACCCATCAGCACAATTCTGAGCAAAAGCAAACTTGCACAAATAAGCAGGAGTACAAATGTGATCACTTACGGGAAGTGCTAAAATGTTTGTGAAATACTTGGCACTTTTTAAGTAAATACTTCAGCATGCCACTTTTGTAGACTATCCCTAGCAGGTCTGTACAAAGAGAGGAGGATGCAAACAGGGACACATACCTTCTCAGTTCAAAAGGAAGAGTGATTTCCAAGGGTGTCCCTTTGAAACTATGTCTTTGTCCAAGAGCAAATTTTGCCTCCTGTTCATTAACAACCACTTTATGTATTTGAAGATCCTTTGTATCCAAAACCTGTAAACAAACAAATGTCACCTTCTGACTGCAAAATACCTAAGTAATACTTTAAACATATATATGAAATGTATCTTTCAAGAACTCAGAGCTGCCCTGGAAAATATTTTTGCCTAGTGAATTAGGTCAAACATCTAGTAACTATGTTACATCTAGAGTGCAAAAGGAATTGTCGAGGTCAACAGCATTGTTTCTCAAATCTACATTTAACACTGTTCCTGGTTTTTTTCAATTCATTAATTTAATTTCACTCTATCTGTGATTGAGAGACTATGTGTATGGCTAATGTGATAGACCCAGACCAGTGTGGTACAGGAGTCTGGTCCTATTGGCATCCCAGGGGTGGGCGGGTGAAGCCCGCCCACTTCTAAAGGACCTCCCCCCAGCCTAAGGGGAGATACAGGAGTCTGGTAGAGGGCAAATATACTGGTCACTGGATGAGTAGTTTTCTGTTCCCTAAGTAACCAGAGCAGGGGCTGAACTAGAGTAATCAGGAACCTGCTAGAACCAATTAAGGCAGGCAGGATAATTAAGACACCTGGAGCCAAATAAGAAATTGCTAGAATCAATTAGGACAGGCTAGCTAATCAGGGCACCTGAGTTTAAAAAGGACCTCACTGCAGTTTGTGGCATGCATGTGAGGAGCTAGGTGCAAGAGGAGCTGAGAGTGAGAAGACATAATGCTGGAAGCCTGAGGTGTACAAGCATTATCAGGCACCAGGAGAAAGGTCCTGTGGTGAGGATAAAGAAGGTGTTGGGAGGAGGCCATGGGGAAGTAGCCCAGGGAGTTGTAGCTGTTGTGCTGCTCTACCAGGAGGCACTCTGGACAGCTGTAGTCCACAAGGCCCTGGGCTGGAACTCAGAGTAGATCGTGGGCCTGGGTTCCCCCCAAACCTCCTAATCAGACACAGGAAGAATTGACCTGGACTGTGGTTTCTACCAGAGGAGAAGGTCTCTGGGCTGTTTCCTGACTCACAGGGTGAATGTGTGAGGTGAGCAAATCTGCCAATAAGTATAGGACTCACCAAGGTAGAGAGGGAACTTTGTCACACTAGACACTGCAGTGTAGACATAACCAGCAGAGGACCCATCAGTGCAGAGCAGAATTACGTCCCATATCTTACATACAACCCTCCTCTTAATATACCTCTGAATATTAGGCTTTTCCTCCACTGTATCACATTGATGCCTAGTTAGTGTGTGATCCACTATAACCTCCCAGATCCTTTCCAGCAGTACTGCCACCTAGCCAGTTATTTCCCATTTTACAGTTGTGCATTTGATTTTTTTTCACCTTAAGAGCAGTACTTTGCCCTTATCTTTACTGAATTTCCTCTGGCTGATATCCGACCAGTTCTCTAATTGTTCAAGATAATTTTGAATTTTAATCCTGGTATTCAAAGTGCTTGAAACCCTTCCCACCTAGGTGTCATTGGCAAATTTTATAAGCATACTATCCACTCCTTTATCCAAATCAGTAATGAAAATATTGACTAGCATGAGACTCAGGACTGACTCCTATGGAACCCCACTGGATACACCCTCCCACTTTGACAGTAATCCACTGTTAAATACTCTCACTATGGTCTTTCAATGAGTTGTGCACCCACCTTTATAGTAGTTCTAACTAGGCCACATTTCTCTAGTTTGCTTATGAGAATATCATGTGGGTCTGTGTCAAAAGCCTTACTAAAATCAAGATATAGCTCATCTATTGCTTTCCTCATCCACTAGGCCAGTAACCCTATCAAGAAAGAAAATTAGGTTGGTTTGACATAAGTTTTTTGACAAATCTTCGCTGGCTATTTCTTATATCCCTAGTAGCCTCTAGGTACTTACAAATTCATGATTTATTAGCTTGTTCCAGTATCTTTCCAGGTATCAAAGTTAGGTGACTGACCTATAATTCCCTGGGTCCTCTGTTCCCCTTTTTAAATCCAGGTTCTATATTTGCCCTTCTTCAGGTTGCTGGAACTTCACCAGCCCTCTAGAAGTTCTCAAATATCATTGCTAATGGTTCTTAAATGGCTTCAGCTAGTCTGTAAGTAACATAGGATTAATTTCATCATGCCCTTTTGACTTCAGTACATCTAGCCAGGGCTGGCCCTAGGAGGGTACGGGGCTTGGGGCACAGATGCTGAGTTTCTATCCACCAGGGGGCTGCTTCCCCTTGCTCTGCTCAGGCCCTGCCCCCATTCTACCCCTTGCCCCAAGGGCCCCCATCCTAGTTCTTCCCTGCCCAGTTTTGCCCCTCCCCTGAGCCCACTGCATTGCCACTCCTCCTCCTTCCCAAAGCCTCCAGACACAGCAAAGCGTTAAACACTGAGAGGAACAGGGGGACGCTGACTGGCAGGGGGCACATTGTGTGTGTGTGTGTGGAGCGGGGGTTTGGTAGACGGAACCCTGATTCTCCATACCCTAGGGACAGCTCTAAATCTAGCTTATCCAAATAGTCTATAACTTCTTTATTTTGGCTTGCATTTCTTTCCCTCCCACCCTGTTAATATCGTGTTGAGCATCTGGTCACTAACCTCTTTAGGGAAGACAAAGAAAACAGGCATTAAACACCTCAGCCATACATTGAGGTCATCAGCTCACCTCCCATGCTAGGACCTACATTTTTCTCTCTCTTGTTCTCAAGGTACTCAAAGACAATGTCTGAAATAATGGTTGCCATCATATGCTAGTTAAGGGATGCTAACCTATGAGTGTATGGCTTATACTGCATAAAATGTGCACCAACAATCAGGGTGGATTTGATTTAAATCAATTTGATTTAAATCACTAATCAGGAAGCCTTGATTTAATTGGGATGGATAAAAATCAATGGTTTTTAAAAATCAATTATTTAAAATCAGGCTTTTTGATAAAAGGCTTTTTCCTATCTAAAGATTGTTTTAATTAAGATACATGATAGCTCAAAGTATCTCATCATGGAATAGGGATTATAACTTTTAAATCTATACTATGAGACAATATATTCATGTAACGTTTTGTAAATGAGTTCCAATAGTTCATGGATTAGGGACCCAATCTTATGGGGTTCCAGGGGCTTCTGTACAGATTTAGGTTAATCTTTCTATCTATCCAATGGGACTCAGTCTAGAAGATACAATCAGAGATGCTTAGTTTTGCAGTTCTCAAACTGTGGATTTGTGTCTCCAGAGATCATGCTGGTTAACAGCAAAAATGTTTTTAAATAAATATATTGAGGTGAGAAATGACAGACTTCAACCCTATTGTCCCTCTGCAAATTTGTGTACACAGAGTCAATCCCTTAACTCTCTAGAAGTGCAAAGTTTCAAAAAGTTCAATGAATAGAAGATTGTTGGGGGCAGAATGGATTTGGATAAGGAGAAGAAATCTGGAGGAAAAATGTGAGAAGGGAGGGACAGGTAGTGGAAACAAAGTGAAACTGTTCCAGCAGTATATTCCAGGAGTCTTGAAGGCTTTCTGAGTGTAGCCTTCATTGATTTGAGATGTATCATACCATTCACTCACTAGAAAGGAAAACCTATAATGGTAGCAGGCCATAGAGACCCAGTTTGGGAATATTTTAATGAAGTTCCTCTACCTGTGGGTACAACAGGCATGTGTGCAAAATGCAAACAGTGCAACAAAGAAATGCAAGGCCCCTGTTGAAAATGATAAAAGGAACATTTCTGAACATGCAGGAGCTTCAGGTTGGTAAACTTTTTTTTTTATTATTATTTCATACTTTAAGGACTGCCTGTCTTCCTTCCGGACTATTCTTGAATTCTCATGTTTGAGCAAAAAAAAAAAATATAGCCCTTACTCTATGGTGCCATTCCCAAACTGGGTCTCTTTTACAGAACTCATTTACAAGACTTATTGGCACTCATTTACAAAACTTTTCTTAAGCATTACATGAATATAGTCTCATCCTCTAGAATCAGAATTTATAATCCCTATTCCATGATGAGATTGCTTGGTGCTATAAAGTATCTTAATTAAAACTATCTTTTTAGATAAAAGGCTTTCCTAAAAAACGCTTTAAAAATCCAATGTAAATTAAAAAAACCTTCATGTCTTTTTAAATCAGTGATATTTATCCACTCTGCTAACAATGGTTCTCACTGCACGTTCACTCAGTCTCACCTCCGCACCCAGAATCCTACCCACCTAGTGGTGATCCCTCAGCCCGAGAGAGCGTTATCAGCCCCAAGAGCCCAAAGTACAGCGGCCCCTGAGGGCGCTTACAAGGCAGGAGCGAGCGCACCAGGATCCGGGCGCGCCCAGGGAACGCGGACCTGCGCCGCCCGGACAGGAGAGCGGGGCACTGGGGGCGAAGCGCCGCCTGCAGCGGGCCCCGCCGTGGTGGGGGAGGGGGGAGATGGCTACACAGGGAGGGGAGCGCTGCCTTGACTCACAACCCCCCGCTCAAAGCCCAGCGGGGCGGGGGCTGGACCCCCCCCCCGGCTCCCAGCCCCGGGGTGTCAATGGGGGGAGGGGCAGGGGGGTTGCTGACACCTCCGGCTCCCAGGACAGTTGGGAAAGGGGTGAGTCCGGACCCGGCCGTCCCAGCCAACGCTGCGGTGACGCCTCCCGGATGCCCCTGAGTCAGTGGCCGTGAGGGTCAACGTCCCGCAGCCCCCCAGGCCCTGCCCCCTCCCATGCAGGAGATTCCCCCCCACCCCCATTCCCGGGGGGTCCGGCAGCAGGACCCAGGGCCGGGCCGTTACCAGGCAACGCAGCCCGTCCCGCTCGGCCCGCACGGTGAGGGCCGCGGTGCCCCGAAGCGCCTGGCTGCCGAAGTCCACGCGGCAACGCAGGTAGAGGTGCTGCGTGAGGTGGTCGGCGGCGGAGGCGAAAGAGCTCGGGTCCGACTCCGCCATGGCTCAGGCTCGAACTCGCTATGGCGCCTGGGCAGCGCCGGCTCATAGGGCGCAGCGGCGGGGGGGAGGGCTGCGCGGGGGCCCCTGGGAAGGGTAGTTCCGCACTGGTGGACACTGGGCTGAAGAAGGGACCAGGAGGGCAACGATGCCCATGATGCATTGCGGGAAGCCACGCCTAACACCCTGTGGGAAAAATTGAGACTCTGCCCAACAGGGGACAGTACTGAAGGACTTAGGGGTTGGACAGGGAGCTATTGTCATGTCCCTCCTCGTTAGTATAGTGGTAAGTATCCCCGCCTGTCACGCGGGAGACCGGGGTTCGATTCCCCGACGGGGAGACTGCAATTTTTTTCCCCCACCCCTTGTTCTGGAACCCGTGGCCTATTAGCTGGTAAGGCCCCGATCCCCAGTGCGGGAGCCATGTCCTGCAAAGCTGCCCCACGGCTGGCGGGATGCTATTGCCCTACTCTGACAGCGCCATCGCCCATGAAATCAGAGGCAGCGTGAAGCGAAACCAGCGGGATCGGATGCAGGCACTTAGCCGCGGCTGATGATCGTTCCTGCCAAACACAGGGCTCAGCCCGCTAATCTGACCTCTAGTTACTGGTTGGGCGCGGGACCGGGTGCTTGGCGCTGTACCTGTTCAGTTTCAAGCCCAAGCCCCTGCTTCACGTGCAGTTTCACGTGGCCCTTAAGGCTGAAATTCCGCGTTCTGTGCTGTCTGCTCAAAGAGGGATTTTAGACATTTTTGAGAGTTCAGTTTTTTCTGCTTCAAACTGTTCCTGCCTCCTTCCCCCAGGGGTTATACCCAGGGCTGGTGCAACCATTTAGGCGGACTAGGCGGTTGCCTAGGGCACCGAGATTTGGGGGCGCCAAAAAGTGCCCCCCAATTTTTTTTAAATGGTTGAGCAGCTGCTACTGCTGGGACAGAGAGGGAGTCTGAGCTGCCGGCAGCAGCCGGCAGCCCAGGGTGTCCCCTGGGTCAGCACGCCGCTGCGGGAGCCAGTAGCCCAGGGGCCCCTATGGGTCAGTGCACCGCCGCGGCAGCCGGCAGCCCAGGGCACTCCTTGACCGTGGGTCAGGGTGCCGCCCGCAGCAGCGGCAGCCCAGGATGTCCCCTGGGTCAGGGCGCCGCCGGAGGGGGCGGCAGGCAGCTCCCATGGAGCTGCCGCAGTGGTGCCTGCGGGCGGTCTCCTGGTCCGCGGCTCGGGTGGAGCTGCTGCCGTCATGCCTGCGGACGGTCGGCTGCTTGCACAGCTCCGGTGGACCTCCCACAGGCACGACTGCGGCAGCTCCACCGTAGCCTTGGAGCACCAGACCCTCTGCAGGCACCACTGCAGCAGCTCCACCCAAGCCGTGAGACCAGTGCGCGGGGCGGCGAAATTGCCTCCGCCAAGGGCGCTCAAAACCCTAGCGCCGGTCCTGGTTGTACCTCAGAAAGGCTGAACTTAGAAACCTGTAACATGATAGAGAGCAGGAAATGTCTGAATACAGATTTTTTAAAAAAATATACATATAACAAAGGTTTGAAAATGCAGGGTTAAGCGTGCACAGCAGAAAAGATTAAAACTTAGCTGCGTACTTGAAAAGTGAGAGAGTGGGGAGATGTGCCATTTTGCAGCTGTAGGAATTTACCTGCTGAACTGGAGGAATATAGAGGGGAAAGTATTTTCATATCTGAATAACAGACAGCTGAATAAGTGTTAGTTAAACTTTCCAGAAACATTCACCTTTTGCCTGAAACCAAGCTTGGAAAATTTCAGCCCAAAAGGAATCTTTGAGGCAGGTATGAGTGACTGAGAAAAGGAGCCTTAACCTGGAACTTAACCTTAATTATTTAAGATAGAACTTAAATTATAAAGACTGTTCTCCAAAGTCATAGTAATACAAGCATATTGACTGAATTCCAAAGGAACTTGTGCGACAACTAATCAGGATTCTAGTTGTCTTCTAGGCCAGGTTGTCCACAGCACCTATTTATGATTAACAGGCCACTTTCTATTCATAATATAAAACTGAACCTGAATTAGGCCTTTGGGAGGATGTATCTAAGAAGGAGGTGCAAGTTAGGCTCAGTATAGACTTGGAGTGAGTCTTGATGTGCCATGCTAAATTTGAATTCAGCACCCTCACAACAGACTTCTCCAGGGACAAATCCGTAGTGTATATGACATCTTTGAAAGGTAGGTGACCACTAGAGTTGGTCCAGATTTTTTAAACAAGTAATTTTTCATTGAAAAATACTGATTAGTCACACATCAAAACTGTTCATAAAACTGGGTCAGTTAAACAAATTTCCCAAATAAAAAAGTATTGAGAAAAAAGTTTAAATTGTTGAAATGTTTTGGTATTTTCAAAATAAAATTTCAGTTCTCTGGATCAAAATGATTGTTTATTTAGAAATTTTCAGCTAAATAGACTGAAAAAAGTTGAAATAAAAATTGAAACAAAATGTTTCCATTGATCCCAAACAAAATTTCGTTTTGTTTAGTTCATGAATATTTTCAAGATTGATTTTATTTTATTTTTTTGTCCCATTCAGATAGGGAGATCAAACTCTCACATATTAGTGGGATGAGAGGACAGTTTTCCAGTCATCTCTTGTGATCAAAGACATACGTGAGACCAAAAGTTGGGTGGATTTGGGGGGAGTTCATAAGTGGCAAGCCCAATTTTCATTCACTTGTTTTCTGAAACTCTTTTTGAGCTGAAATTTTCCATGATTTGTTTCTATCTGAAGATGAATTATTTGTATGAATTTGAGCAAAAATGATTCAACTATTTTGAGCATGAGAATATTAAAAAGATTTCCTCATAAGTTGTAAGTAACCTTTCTAGAAGGAGATCTGTGAAGTAGGCTAATATATTGCCTTAATTTTATAGACCCAGCCTACAGATCATCACTGAAAATGTAATTTGGCTCTCCCCACAGAATAAGTTAGCCCGCCTTATGAGTTCTAAACAAATTATTCTATACCAAAAGTGACATTAAGATGCTACCATGGTTGCACAGTTCAGCATTCAAATTAGGACATACCACAATAAAGATTGCATGTATCTCCATTCCCTAGCCGCAAAATGCCTTAAGGATGAAATTTATTCCTGTGCAGAGCCCTAGTACAAGATATACACACGACGCTTCAGTTCTCAAAATGGAACTCAAGTGCATGGGCGGCTCTAGGCACTTTGCCGCCCCAACCATGGCAGGCAGGCTGCCTTCAGTGGCTTGTCTGCGGGAGGTCCCCGGTCCTGCGGATTTGGCGGCACACCTGCGAGAGGTCTGCTGAAGCTGTGGGACCAGCGGACCCTCTGCAGGCAGGCTGCCTTCGGCAGCCTGCCTGCCGCCCTCGCAGCATCTGGCAGAGTGCCCCCCGCGGCTTGCTGCCCCAAGCATGCGCTTGGTGTGCTGGTGCCTGAAGTCACCCCTGCTTAAGCGGTGCCTATATCTTGTGCTGGCCCTCTGTCCAGGAGTAAATTCCATCCAAGTCACACATGAAAGATAGTCCCTGCAGCAAGCCTCTTATTGTGTCTACAGTAGTAGGAACACTTATATGAGTTTCACTGCTCGTGCAGTTTGGGTGAATAAACAATGTGACTGGAGCTGGCTGAAAAATGGAAGTCCTCTCCTGAGAAAAAGTTTGCATTTTTGAAAAAGCTTTCATCCTGAAATGGGACAGAGAGGCAGAAAATGAAACTAACAAGAGTTTTCCAGGCAGGCAGATAGGAATCTGACAAATTCCATTTTGGTTCTCCTGAAACCATTTTTCCTGAAATGCGTTCACATGAAAAATTTAAGGTGAGGATAACTATGAGCTCTCTGTATTCCTTATACTCCACTCGTACCTTCACTTTCTGGCAACTTGGGTCATTTTTCTCTCAACTTAAGTTTGTAGCTCTTTTGAATGGCTTCTTGTCCCTTATCCTCACACGTTTCTGGGTCTGATAACTGTAGGCAGCCATTCTGAGATTGATTATTGTCCATACAGCTAATTTTTGTTTGATAGTATTGAATAACCAAGTGAATGTATGGGTAACAAACTGGTTGTAAAGATTATTGTAGTAAGACCAAAGATATGATAGGCCTTATATTTTGCCAAAGGTTCTTTAACACTGGTATTTGTCAGAATGACACTAGCAAGGCATTCAGGGCCGTCCTTAGGATTTATTGTGCCCTAGGCGGGATTATTAAACTGGTGCCCCTGAGCCTATCTTGCTCTTAGCAACACAAACATAAGCTTACTGTAGTGAGGGGGCCCCACTCCGCCGCGCTCCTGAGGGGAATAGGCCAGAGAAGCTGCTGCCATGGGCGGAGGCCCCGCCGCCTGTCCCCGCTCCCCCGGAAGTCAAGGGGCGGGTCAGGAAGTCCAAGGCCCCCACCGCCAGTCCCCGCCCCCCCGGAAGTCAAGGGGCGGGACAGGAAGTACAAAAGCCCGGCCCCAGCGCTCAGTTAGGAGGAGGCTGCTGGAGAAGGCAGATGCTGGGGCCTGAGCTCCCACTGGGCCCGGCCTACCCGTGCTTGGTATCCAGAGGGGTACTGGCCTGACCTCCCCTGGGGCCAGTACTCAGAGGAGCCAACTGAGCTGTCCGATGCTCGGCCTGTGGAGGAGCTGTCTGGACCTCCCGACGCCCAGTACCCCGAGGAGTGGACTGGACCTCCCGACGCTGGACACCCTGAGGAGCCCATGGTTTGGGACCCCCCGGATGACGCTGGCGAAGGGCAGGTACCCAGTGAGGGGGAGGTTGGAAGTGGCCCGGGGGCAGCCAGCCCCAGTCAGGCTGCAGACGCACCTGAGCCAATGTCAGTGTGTTTCGGTCAGGATCCCCACTGACCGTCAGCGGCGTTGACCACTGCTAGGGCCTCAGGCTGGAACGCAGTGGAGTGGGAGGGCCTGCGTTCCCCCTGCCACCCCTCCAAGGGTGGCAGACTCCCCCTCCCCTGGCCTGAGGAGGCCATCCACGGTCTCTTGTGCTCAGCCCTGCTGAAAGGCCTGAGCCTAGACTGTGTGTGTTGCCCCGCCCTGCCCAAGGGCCTGGGCTTAGATATATACTGTTACCTTGTGCTCAGCGCTGCTGAAAGGCCTGAGCCTAGAATGTGTGTGTTGGCCCGCCCTGCCCAAGGGCCTGGGCTTATAGACTCCTGGCTTAGTGCCCAGCCCGATTGAAAGGGCTTACGGCCCCACCTTGACCCCGGGGCCGGGGCGTCTAGAGGCCAGTCTTTTACTCAGCCCTGCACCTGAAGGCCTGAGCCACTTACTAACTGCTGTCGGTTCGCTTAGCCCCGCAGCAGAGGATGGGCCCGAGGCCGAAGGAGTGCGGTGAGCCGGTGTGGCTCCCCTCCGCCCTCAAGGAGGGTTGAGCCCCAGTCCCGCTCTACTACACTTACACTATTGGAAAACTTGCCACATGCGTGTTATTAAAACCAGTTTAACATAGTTAAGCCACTGTATTGCTGATGGACTAGCACTAAAGAAGTAGCTCTATAGAAAAAATTCTGATTTGACAGAATGATGTGAATAATATAATTTTTTTTAATTCGTCAACATTTTATTGGAAATTTATATGAAGAGGTATTGAAACAAGGATTAGTTTTTAATTAAAAGCAATCTTTCTGGCTTTTTTGGCTGCAAAATCAGGAATAATGTCATCGTATGATAAAGACAAAATGATGTCTTGTTCTACTGCAAGAATAGCAAGACCAGTAAAGTGTTCCTCACTCATAGAATGGAGATAGTTTTTAATGAGCTTTAGTTCTGAGAAACTCCGTTCTCCTGATGCTACTGTTACAGGAATTGTCAGTAGAATATGAGTGGCAAAACACGCATTAGGATATATGTCAGCAAGTTTGCTGATATGAGTAAACTGTACAATGTCCATCATCGATTCTGCATGTGGCAACACTGATGACAGTGTACTCAATTCTTCATACAGTTCAAGTCCATTTAAATCAAAATGATCGCCATGCTTCAGGAGGCTCTCTAGGTCAGGTGGGTGCCATGGCGCCCGCAGGGGCCTGCATACTGGCCAGCGGACAAGCATCCGCTGAAATGTCAGCGAAATTCGGTGGCATTTCAGCGGTAAAGCCTCTGGATGACGCTGCTTGCCGCCGATAAGCAGCATCATCCAGACACGTTGCTGCTGAAATGCCACCGAATTTCGGCAGCATTTTGGTGGATGCTCGTCCACCGCCACGGTCCTTCGTCTGGTGCCCACCAGACAAAAAATATTGGGGACCACTGCTCTAGGTTCTTGCATTTTGTTATTAATTGCTCTTATTTTCATATTTAGTTGAATTTAGTCCTGCTCAGCCCGCTACTAGCTGAGTGAATGGAACCCCAGGCCGACAGCGGGTTGAGTGGCTCAGCCAGGGTATCAGCCGCCGGCCTGCTCAGCCCACTGGCAGCCTGGGGTTCCTTGGGGGTCCCCAGGCCAGCAGTGGGTGCTGAGTGGGGCCAGTGGCCAGGACCCCGGGTGGCAATGGGGCAGCAGCTGGAACTAGAGCAGCGGCAAGCGGCAGGCTGAGCTGCTCAGCCTGCTGCTGCATGCCATCAAAAATCAGCTCGCGTGCCACCTTTGGCACGTGTGCTGTAGGTTGCTGACCCCTGCTCTATACATGAGTAAGGAGAGGAGCATATTACAGTTGTTGGAGGGCTCTATTTAGCAGTAACAGGGTTATAGGAAAGTCAGTCAACATTTTTTGTTTCTGTGATGAAGTCTGGCCCACTCCCTTCCCCATACCAAACTTGTCACAAATAATTGTCAACAACTTAATTTTCTGTTTTTGGCTAAGATATTGATTTAAAAAAAAATACTGAAATTGAATTCAGGATTGTTAGCAAGCATTTTTGGCGACCAAATTTGTTAAGTGACAATCTAAATGGCAACGCAGCACTGCTTTCATGCTTGGCTCACCCCGCAGCCTGCTAGTCCAACAGTTGCAGTAGAGGAGGAGATAGGTGGAAAACTGCAGGACCCCAAAATCCACCTCTTGAGGTGCAGAGTGGCAGCAGCAGCAGCAAACCCTCAGGTCTGATCACATGCCTATGGGCACCACCACCAGCCCAAAGGACCATGGTGAAGTTAGCACAGCATCTGATCTCAGGGACGGGGCACCTATGATGCCACAGCAGCTCATCCTGCCCTGTGCAGCTTCCCCCGGATGAGATGGATCACTGCCAGCCCGGGGGAGAGACGTGCTTCCCAGCTAGGGTGACCAGATCCAGATATCCTGATTTTATAGGCCCAGTCCCAATATTTGGGGCTTTGTCTTATATAGGTACCAATTACCCTCACCTAGGGTGACCAGACACCAAGTGTGAAAAACCGGGACGGGGGTGGGAGGGAAATAGGAGCCTATATAAGAAAAAGACCCAAAAATCAGGACTGTCTCTATAAAATCGGGTCATCTGGTCACCCTGCAGGTGAGTTCCTTCCTCCACCCCTTCCCAGAGACCCCAGCAGCCAATCCCCTCCCTCAGACTGTGCTGCGTTCCTCTCTCTCTAGGACCCTGCTCTTACATGTTCCACTGCTTCCCATCTGTACGGGCTCCCAGCAGAGCAGTGCCCCCAGACCTAGTGGTGCCGTAGGCAGCTGCCTGTTCTGCCTATGGCTAAGGACAGCCCTGAAGGCATTCACTAGCTTTCTTAACACCCCTAGAAAAGTGCTGCGTAAGAATGATGAACTGGCAGCTAGGAAACAAGCTATCTAATCCACTGTCTCTTGATTTTGCTACATGGAGTCATGAGGATTTCTTGCACGTTTGGTGGACATCAAGATCAGTAGCTAAGATGCAGGTAGGAACTCTGTCTGCCTTCCCAACATGTATTTTGAGAAAAATGAAGGTTGGTTGCTGCCATAGACTGATTAATCCTTACCCACTGCAGTCTATATTCTGGTTTTCCCTAAGGTGAAAAGGAAGAAAGCACTGAAGAATTTCATCTCCATTTGAAAAAATGTCAACCTATCATAATTAACATCTGACCACTGCTTCCTTCCTTTGGCAGCTAATGCTTTCACAATACCACTGCACTGAAGATAGCTGTCAGCAGAAAAAAGCCACACAGTTCCTCTGCATTTTAAATTTAGTATGAGATACATTTCAGATGTTCCATTAACTTTAAGAAGTGTCACATACTTATCTGAGAGCAGAATCTGATCCCAAGCATTTAAAATGTATTTCCAACACATTTATACACTAGGGCCTTGTCTACACTTGCAAGTTGCAGCGCTGGTGAGGGGGTTACAGCGCTGCAACTTAGCAGGTGTCTACACTTAAAAGCTCAGCCAGCGCTGCACTCCGTTTGCAGCGTGGCTGTACACCTGGTTGCTTTTCGGTGTAGCGTGAGACCAGCCGTGGTAGATGATGCAGCGGCTTTGGTCATCAGGTGTGGTACACTCACCAGCGTTTTGATTGGCCTTTCCAGTTATAGATTTATCCAGCTTCTCTTCAGCCTCTCTGGTCATCAACTTCGCACTCACTTGCCTGGGCTCAGAGCCTGGAGAGGAGGGGGAGGTTTTGTAGAGGAACCTGATGGGAGAGTCAGAGGTGTTTGGAGACTCCAGGGTTCATGGCAGGAGGAGCTATTTCCAGTAGGAAGAAAGCTAGCAGTCGCAGCCTGCTGGGACTTTGGTTAGTGGAGCGAACCAGCAGGGAAGCCTGTCTGGTACAGAAGCTTTTAATTTATAAGGATGCAAATGTTTTGGGAGCAGGGCTTATGGCTGCCTGTCAGATGCCTAGATGTGGATAACACATTGATTTCCGCTGTAGCTGCTCTTTGGCTTTCACAGCCACCAGGAAACCCCATGTGTTTCCAGCAGTGGGAAGCAACCCCACCCCCCTATCCCAGGTGAGCTGCGGTGTGCAAGATGGCTCTGAGTAGTAGAATAAACTGTGTGTTGCAATGTGGGTGTAGGGTCTTCAGTTTTATTTCCCTGTAGCTTGACTCTTTGCTTTCCATCAAGTCACAGAAACCCATGGCTTCCCACAGTTGAAGGGCAACCCCACCCTGCCCCTTCCCAAGTGAGCCTGCTTTTTTGCTTTTATGCTGTGCAAGATGGCTCTGAGGTAGCTGCTGTGCAGATGTGGTGTGTTAGGTTCAGTGTTATTTCCCCTGTTAGTTGCTCTATTGCTTTCACAAGCACAGGAAACGCCATTGTCCAGAGTGAAGCAAACCCCCACTCCCCACCCCTTCCCAGGGTAGCACGTAGCAGCCCCCCTTCTACTGTGAGCCGTCGTTGTGGCGGAAAGCTATGCCTCTCTATCTGCACTGCGGCCTCTTGTGCTATGCTCGAAATGTGTAAATATGCTACAAAACAACCTCTCTAAAACAATGCAGGACTCTGTATTTAACACGTTTTAATCTCTGTGTTTTTTTTTTAAATGTGACCTCTGAATTACTGCTGCTATCAGGTGCGACTTCTGAAAGGAAGACCTAAAGTAAAAAAAAACAATAGGAAACTAAGAAGAGATGGTGGAAAGCAGTTAGTGAATCTGATTATTCACAGAAATAAAAAGTTGCAGTCCTGGAGGGCGATACGGAACCATGAAAAGCGAACAGGCTGCTCAAAGATAAAGGGAAGAAGTGGCTCCAAGAGAAGAAATTGACACCAGAAGAAGTACAGATCGGCAGGGATGACTTAAAAAAAAGTGCTGAGGAAAAAAGCCTTTTATTTCTTTCATGTATTATTTACTTTCCTTAACTATAATGAATAAAAATAATTATATCATTGCATGTTCATATATGCTGTTGATTGGTTAAATGACTGCTGTTTCACATGTGTGAGTTGGTCCCCGCCATCCTGGGAGGTGTGCACATGGTTGGTTCATTTGCTGCTCCCTGCAGGCGTTATTGCACTGTGGATAAACTGCAGGGGCAGCAGTGGACTGCGGGCTGGCTGAAGCAGGGCAGGGGCTCGACTGGCGGATAGGGTCTGGCTGGCAGCAGGGTCAAGGGAGGGCTGGTTGGAGACAAGGGGATGTTGGGCGGCGACTTGTCTTCAGGCAGTGGTGTGCTAGCAGTGTTTGCACTGAGATATACAGGGCAAGAGGGGTGGCGGGCTGTGGCAGGGAGTGTGCTAGAGTGGTGGTGGCAGCGTACGTTGCGTGTGGCCGGGATGGTGGCTGGCTCTGAGATGCCCCTGGGTGTGACAAGGGGTGTGCTAGGAGACAGGACAGCAAGGTTGCTTTGGCCAGAGGGGTGGCTCGTGGGCACGGGTGCAGAGCTGGCTGCAGGCAGACGGTGGGCGGCTGAATGCTTACTGTGTAGGTGGGCATGTCGGATGAAGGTGTGCGCAGACCGGAAACTGAAGAATGACCCGCTCTCTTAAGTAGCTCCTCTCCAACTCACCTTCATACTCCGGAGACCTTTTTAAAAGCCGCGGGAGCGCTGGGGATGCAGAGGGAAGGCAGGGCTCCAGCGGCTACTTGAAAGGACGGCAAAATGATAGCTCGTAATAACTCAATGGTGAGCAGAGGTCAGCCTGGCAGCACCCAGAGACTTTTAATACTCCCCTCCATGCCCAGGAGCTCAGGGGTAGTAGTGCGTATTTAAGGGCGCAGAAGACTCCAGGGTGCGTCGCGGGTCTTGCCGTGCTCTGGCCAGAGTCCGCGGTCGGTTCGCGTGGGTTCTGCGTGCTTAGAGCCGGAGCGCGGTCAAAGCCCCGCCTCGTACTCCTGGGGCTCACTGAGCGCGAAAAGTCCCACGTCGCCACTTCATGGCTGGAGCCTTTTTCGGCGGAGCGCCACGTTCAGCCACCGCGCCGGTGTGGTAGCTCTAGCTGGTAGAGCGGGCCAATGCCGCGGCTCACCGCCGGCGGTTCACTCATGGAGTGGGACCATGGAGCAGACGAAGCTGGGGACGGTAAGTGTTTGTTTTGTTTGTTTGTTTGTTTTTTTGTTTTTTTTGATTTTTTTTTTAAAAGTGTCTAGGTGCTTTCGGCGGGGCCTCCTCTTTAGGCATGGGTGGTCTGATCCGGCATCACGGGTCTTGTTGGAATAGGAGCGGAATGACTCGCATTTCCTTCCGTCCCACTTCCCACACCAGCGACTAATTATAATGGTGAGCTGATGGCTGCTCTGTGGGGATAGCTGCCCAGAATTTTTGACCACTCACACAGCGCTTGCTCTTAATGGTGCAAGTTGGACATCATGCAATGTGGTCGCTGTCAGTGTGGACACACTGCAGCGCTGGCCGTACACAGCTGTACGACCACAGCTGTAACGGCCAGCGCTGCAAAACTGTAAGTGTAGACAAAGCCTAGGACTAGATCTTGAGCTGGTGTAAGTTGTAACTCCACTGCAGTCTCTGGAACTATACCACTTTATATCAGCCAGAGATCTGTCCCACATTGTAATGAAACAACCACACATGTAAAAGTGAGCATTAAACATTCCAGCAACCGCTTACATTAGCGTTTTATAGGGGCAATCACCTCTCCAAACCATACTGCTGTGTCTCTGTAATAGCTCATGATTAGAGTAGATCTGATGTCTGCTCTTTCGCTGATGGCCCTGGCATATACACTACTTAGCATGTTTAAATACAATCTTTTGCAGCCAAAGACAATTTAGCCTCTGTATGTGAACTGTCTAGTCATTGGATTTTTCTAGATAGATAGGGTTGGAATATATGATTTTTATTAATATATTAATAATGTATTTGTTCTTGGGCAACTCTAGAATATTTGATCATAATATCATTTTTCTCTGAGCTGCTCCAGCACAGCTTGTCTTTCAGAATTACCCTCTGCATTTGTTCTGGAGACAAATCTATTGTTTCAGTATTTAGGATATTTTACAAATGTAACAGCTTATTAAAAGTGTCACCTTTCATTCTCTACCTTAGTTTTAGGGTGAGTTTTACTTCTTTCGTTCTATTTTGAAGCTTTTTCCAGTCCCTTCTTATAGCTGATCCTTTATTTTTTTTTCCATATGTAATCAAACTTTTGGCTCACTAGTTTCCTAGTGATACACATGACCTGAATTTTCAAGAGTGACCAGTGATTTTACAAGCCTCTGTTTTTAGGTGTCCCAACTTCAGACAACTTATGGAGGCCTACTTTTCAGAGAGCAGGTGCTCAGCATTTTAAGTTATCTCAAGCTGGTCACCTACAAATTTAAGTTCCCCAAATCACTAGCCACTTCTGAAAAAAGCAGACCCATAACCTATGGGTACACTGTTATATTAACTTACTAGTTTTAAAGCCTCTAGTTTCAAGCCACTATAATTCCACCTCCACTCCATTATATTATTCAGCTTTCCCATCAGCTTTTTTTTTGGTTAACACATTTGATTATTATTACAATAGTGCCTGTTGATAAGGGCTAGAGCCTCATTAAGCAAGGTGCTGTGCAGACAGAAAACAATTAGCCTACACAGCATTATGCTTGCCTCAATTTTTTTCTGTTAAACCCATGATGGTGAAATCTTTCAGATGAGCACAGATCTAGTTCCTCTTTTCTCAGCCCACTGTTTACATCTGTGGACAGTATGGCAGAAACCCATCCAGTGAGCTAATTTCTTCAGCCTGAGGCTTGTAGAAAAGTAAAGAGATTGACAGGCATCTTAAAATTAACCCTAGCTCATTGAAACTTCATTTGGAAGAAATGAACTGTGATAAAAAAAAAATGTTCTTTGTCTAAGCCTTACAAAGTGGTGAAGTGGCTACCTACACTTCAGACAGTTATCAATATTCCCCTAAAATCCTGGGCAGCACTCTCATCCCCCCCATCCTGTTTTACATGTTAAGCCTTTGTAAGGTTTCTTTTAAAACTTTGATATGATTATAAACTCTACGTTTAGCAAAAGAACATGAACAGATGACAGTTTTAAATTATAAAAAAGAAGCAGAGAGTGGGTAGGTATGGTGGGGCGGTTACTTCAGATAACGGAGTCATAGGCTGTATAGCCTTAGCTCTGAATTTTGTGTGATTGTCAAAGTTAGACTCAGGACTCAGTTTGTCAGACCACTCTGTTTTATTAGCACAGCGCTCTGCTAATACACCCAGATAGTTTGTGTCTTGCATGGGGCTCACATTATCTTATTTAGGCCACGTCTACACTACGCGCGAAAATCAATTTTAGATACGCAATTTCAGCTACGAGAATCTTTCTGAATCAGTCTCTCATGTTTCAAAATAGTAAGTACTAGCCAGGAAAGGCGGATTAGTCTTATGTTTGTTTTCTTAACACGTGAATGTGTATTTTGCTGGAAGGGTTTTTACCTCTGTTTGCTGTAACTTTGAATCTCAGGCTGAGGGGGGAGGGGAGTCCCTCTAGTCTCTATGAATCTGAGTACCCTGTAAGCATTTACCATCCTGATTTTACAGAGATAATTTTTACTTTTTCTTTCTTTAATTAAAAGCTTTCTTTTTAAGAACCTGATTGATTTTTCCTTGTTTTGGAATCCAAGGGATTGAGTCTAACTCCACAGGATGGTGGAAGGGAAACAAAGGGAACTGGTTAAACAAACACGACTCCAGAATCCTCTACCCTATTCTCCTGATTTTGACTGCCCATGCAGCCATGATTGGTCTTTCTTTAAAAACATTTTAATTTTTTAAAGAATCCAGTTACCCCCTTAAGGTAAATGGCTAAATTCCCAAGCCAAACAGCAACTAATTACATGTGTCTTGCAAAAGGTCTGTCAGTTTTGCAACTTTGCAATTAAAGAGTAAATGAATTTTTAGTGGCAATTAAAACAAAAACAAACCAATTTATCTCACACCTAGAAAACAGGAGTTTACAAAACCAGATGTGTTGGTTTTAAGTTCTTTAGAACTTAACAATTTCACAAGACAAATAGATACATATACATTTTCTTTTCTTTAAATCACTTGTTTTGCCAAAATGACACCTTTATCACCTCAGATTTCACATTTTAAGATTGTTCCAGGGGTTCTGCCTGCACTTACTGCTTTTCTTACTCCTGACACTATTCCCTAGTGTCCGTTTTCAGTTTCTTTATCTGTTGCTTTCCTGCTTGTGCTGGGCCCAAATCCTGCTTTTTTCCAAGAATCGTTTGTGAGTGCTTTGGTCACTTCAACATTTTGAAAGAATTTCAAAGGAAAGGGACAGGAAGGGTGGGGCTAGTTGAAGAGCCCACCCTCCCCTGCTGAATGGTAGTGAAACACTAAGATCAGTTTTTTGGAGGCAGACAGACAAAGGGGAAAGAACAAGGGGCTTTTTGTCTTTTTACAATAGATGGGAGTATGAAGGGTTGGATCGATCCGGGGTTTGGAGAACGGAGTAAAGGGGAGCCCTCAGTCTGGTGGTGGAGAGGAGGCTTTTAATAACTTTTAACTTACATTATTAAATAATTGAGAGAGGCAAGTTTTGATTTTGTCCAGCATACGGATTTGCATCTTCCACACTGCATGAAAACAGTTACTCTCTAGCCAAATTTAGTTTTAGGTTGGCCGCGTTTGTCCTTTAGAACGTCCATCGTCTTGGTTCCCAAGAATTTAACAGTGCCACTGAGTTTTGGATCCCCCTGGGTTAAGCCTACGACATTTTTCCAGAAATTTACGGGAAGTCCTGGACCCTTTTCAAGGAGTCCGGACCCATCCAATACATAAAAAAGACGGCGTTCATTAGGGAACTGTCCCGACTTAGACGTCTGGTTACTCCCTACAGGAGGACTTCACCACCAGTCACACAAGAAAGGAATGGGTGTTCGTCAGAAAGCGATGCCTGCAGTGCACACGGGCCGCTAGGCTGGACCTTAATCGCGCTTGCTTTACACCCCCGGGGTTTTACCCCAAGTGCGGCGGCTGCTATTGTGGCAGATTCACCCATACCTGGACCGGGGGCACAAGAACCCTTGGTTGACCTCCTCCCCAGATGGAGACGGCACCCAGACTCAAACACCCACAAAGGAGGATAGACACAGAGACAGGACAGTCGCTCAGTCCGGACAAAACACAGAAATAATTACCTGCCAGATTCCTGCATGTCAGATCCTGGGATCCCTACAGAACAGAGTGGAACCAACAGGTTCGGTGGCGTCGACTTCACTGTGGTTGTGGCGCCTTCCGTTCTAGTGGAGACCGTGGGCTGCCAACGGTCATCCTACAAAAATGGTCAGGAATCACACAGCCCCAGTGAAGACGGTTGCCATTTTGGTGGAACTCCAAATTGTCAAAGTTAGACTCAGGACTCACAGTTTGTCAGACCACTCTGTTTTATTTAGCACAACGCTTGCTAATACACCAGATATGCGTTAAGATGAGTTCCTGTCTGCATCCTGTAGAACTTGCCATACCGGTATTGCCCTGGCCTCTTCTTTTGGTCATTCCAGTGTTGAACGCATTCTAAACAATACGCATCACCTCCCTTTTGGGCGAATCCCGACTTTTAGCACCTCTCCCTCACTTGGTGTAAACTTTGCTTGTGCCAATCAGTAAACGAACACACAAGGTTTTGGTCTCCAATCCCTATGAACTTCTGTGATGTCAATAAGGGTACTTTAGGTCGCCTGCCAAATGGCAGGCAGGGAGAGGAGAAAGAAAAAAGAATCCTGTGTATCCTGTGTACACTAAACCGGAGCCTGATCACCTCAAAGCCTTTCTCTCAGCTCACGTGTTTCAAACAGAGTCTCTACGTTTGCCGGTCGTTAGCGTTGGTCTTGTTATTGTAGAGTATCAGTTTATTACTAAATGCTGCTCTTTGTTTCATTATATATTGTTAGTAAGATATTTTAGTCATTGTGTATTAAGTTTATAACCCTATTAGCTAATATATGCTTGCTCCTTTAACCGCTTGTAACTATCCCAATAAACCTTTTAGAATTGATTAATCTTTAGTTGTGTGTGTTGTGTCCCGCATTTGCATCGTGACCCATACTCTCCTTGCATCCCTTACCTATATAGTCTGTTGCCACGTGCAGCCTGGTAAATAACAGGCCTGCATTTCCTTTCGCCCTTGCGAATATGTGGCAATATACAAATGTGAGCCCCATGCAAGACAGAAACAATCTTATTTATACAGATAAAAGGGTGAGCACTTAACAAGACAACAGAGGAAGCAGAATCTGATAAGTTTATCTGGGCTAGGCATGCATATCTTATTTCCTTACTAATGTTTACTGATCTTCTGTTAATGTTTCGCCATTAGCACCCTTGTTTATGCCTAATGTTTCTTTTCCTCACACCTGTATTTCAACATATCTTATTTCTGCTTAAAGGTACATACAACATTTCTTTAATCCATTCTTATTTTTACAATATAATTAATTTTACTTTCACAGCTGTATAGCCTTAGCTCTGAATTTTGTGTGATCACAAAGCTATGGCTTTTGTCTTAATTTTTTTTATTGTAAAAACTCGTTCAGTGGTTTGAGCATTGGCCTGCTAAACCCAGCGTTGTGAGTTGAATCCTTGAGGGGGCCACTTAGGGATCTGGGGCAAAAATCAGTACTTGGTCCTCTAGTGAAGCCAGGGGGCTGGACTCGATGACCTTCTGGGGTCCCTTCCAGTTCTATGAGGTGTATATTATATTATCAATTGTGGATTTTATACTGTACCCTAATTTTTAAAGCTTTCTTTACAAATGATTAGTCTTTAGAGCAGTTTTTGTTTGATTAGCTTTTCTCATGTTCTGGTCAATTCACTTAGGCAAAACTCTAAAAAGCAAACTAGTGCTACCTTTTAAACATTTAGAAAGCTATGACATGTCTTTTTACTTTTATCTTTAATTTTAAAAACTCTGGTTTACGTGAGGATTTTGTATAATATTGCTTTTTCTCCAGGAACTTTTCTTCACAGTTTACATTCTTGCAAACTATTTTTACAGCATTTTTTTTCTTACTATGCAAGTCATTTTGACAAAAAAAATTACTAAAAATCTTTATAATCCCTGTGACCCAACTTAGATATTTAGTTATGGAAATTAAGTGAGCTTTATCTTTTCCTGCTCTTGGAATTTCTTTCAGATGTCAAAGCATGCTTACATTATTTTTTAAAATTTGACAATATAGCTTTTCACTTTATTTCAATACTCATTTTATTAGTTTTTAATCCAGTGGTGAAAAATTCTTTCACTGGAAAAGTTAGCAGTATTTTAAAAAGCAAAAAAGGGATGTGGGGAAACATGCTGATTGAAATATGCCACATGCTCGTTTCTCTCCTTAGTAGTTACACAATCATTCATGTTGACGTATGGCTTTTGTCTTTTTTAAGCTTTATGTTTTTAATTGAAACACACATTTACATATGGGTTATCTATAGTGACATTTTCCACTGTGTTAAGTAAAAATTTTTGGAAGCCCCCTCAGCTGAGGATTTTTATAGTATACGCTGTCATGTAAAGCTTTCTTTACAGTGCATAAGAACAGTTTTTGTTAGGTTAAGAATTTCTGTAGTCATTACTTTCAAAATAAGCTAACGCTATTTTTGAAAGGATAGGGCAGTGCATCTTAAACATTTTTATTTCACTAAAGCTCTACAAAACATCTACTAGACTGTAAAGACAGGTCTTTTTATGTTACTGTGTTTTCATCTCACTCATTGATGATCAATGCTGGTGGAGGGGAGGTTAAATAAAAAATGGGATATGTTTCTTCAGATAACAAGGGTAAAAAGGGCTGGTCTTTATTTTACTCCCTCATGCAGTTACAAAAGTATAGCTACACTTTTTAAATGTTTAATTATTTAATGACAGTAGATGTTGAATTCAAAAAGTTAAAGCTTTGTGATCATTAAAAAACAAATTGTCAAGATCACATGTCAAAATATAAGGAATAAAGGTCCTTAAATCAAACTAAGTTCTCAAGCAGCATTTTTCTTACTTTGCCTATCTGTACTTTTTTATTGATAGAAATATGCTTTTGTCTGTTTGTGTTCTAATGGTGGAACAAACATTTACAGACAAAGCCTAATCCTTCCAAGTTTACTTATCATGCAATGGAAACTGACCATTCAGCAGGGTAATGTGGCGGTATCAGTGTGTACTGCTGTTAATGCCAGATTGGCCTCACCTGCATTTTCTGTCTACCTCATCCCATTTTACTTTGTGTTTATTCACACTCTGCATGGTGCAGGATCAAAACTTCTGAGGGATTTGACTGGAGAGATTCCTACAAGTGTTTTTGTCTCCAAAGCTTTGACTTACACACTTAAACACATGCTTAAATATGTTTCAACTTTAGTTCTGCTGAAGGTAGTGGAACATTTAAAGTTGAGCACATATTTAAATACTATTGGCAGCCCCAAACATTTAAAAAAGTCCTGTGAAGTCCTCAGAAATCATGATTTTTAATCCAAATTCTGAGTCTTAAGAACAGAATTTTGGCCTACATGAAGTAAATTGAAAATAGATTCCAGGGGAGGGATATTCTTCTCCACCATAGCTCTCTTGTGTAGCTGCTCTTAGAGTCCCACAGCTGACCAGAGGAGTATTCCCCTAGTGCAGGGTTTGCACAAAGTACCTTACACTTCCTTGTGAGCCCTGCACTGCGAGCACTGGCACAGTTGGCATGCCAGGGGTGCTGCTGGGACAGGCTTCCTCAATTACTCCAGAGGCCACACCAGCTCCAACAGCAGCCCAGAATCAGGAAGGTGCCAAAATGGCTTAAAGCCACTTTAGCCACTCCTCCCACATGGCTTGAGTTTTGCCTCTTAGATCATTCCCCCACTCCCACCCCCTCAGACTAAATGGACCATTGGAAGAGTCTTTTCTTCATCGGCAGCTTTTTCTGGCCACTTGTCATTTCCCCTGGGGAACGTTGGCTAGCTACGTGATGGTAAATGACAACATAAGCCAAACAGCAGATAATTATGTTACACTGCCATAATGGCTCAAAGACACCAAGTCCATAGACATCCAAGTTGGGGTAGGGTCAGGAGTGAAAGTAGGGTCGTACTCCCCAGTACTAGCAAGATTTTCTAGCTGGTATGGGGTACCAGAAAGACGTGGGGCTAGGGCCCCATCCCATTGGCGATGGAGCTGTGCTCTGCTCCTTAAAGGAGCAGAACATGGCTAAGGAGGCTTTGCTTAAGTTTGTTATCATATGTATTGTGCTGTTTTACATTGGTCAGGACTGGAGTCCTCAAGAGGGGAGAAACGGGGGGAGGGGACGGAAGGTATTTCAAAACAGTGGTTTAATTCTATTTCTCCCCATTGGTCTGAATTATCCATGACATTCATACTACATCACATCAAGTCCAAATCATTAGAGGAATGCCTCTGCTTGCACTGACCAGAGGATGTTTGGATTCTGATGTCAGCTCAGGCATTGTCAATTTTCATCCAGAACAATTTACAAACTTGGAACCTAATCCCTGTAATCATTTTATCGATCCTGTTGAAGACAATGGGACTATTTGCATGACAATGGACCACTTTCGTGGTAAGCGTTTCAGGAGTCTATTCCTATAAAGGAAGTTGAATGAAATGCAATATTTGGGTACAATACCATAATGCAATTTAAGATACAGGTCTACTTAAAAGTTGTCTTTTAAATATATATGTTGAAATGGCTCCTCACCCAACTCCCATATAAACAGACTGAAATACTACATATTTGGGGGGAAAGTATATACAAACACCCATTTCATCACTGTACTGGAAAATATAGTTCTATAAAATTTGAAGAAAGTTTAACAGCCCCAATTATTTTGTGTAAATCAGTGTGTACCTGAAAAAATTACAGGCCTTCTAAGAGAAAAGAATCAGTCCACACTTACTGGAAAAAAAAAAAATTCCTTCCAACTGGTATTCAGAATAGTGCTACAAGACACATACATAATATCATGAGCAGAGGATGGAGAGGATACCCTCCCACATTATAACCAGCAATAAGTAAAATAATAATAAAATCTCAAAGAAGCAGAGGTTCACAGGTTTGCAAACCTAAAAACCCGTGTTATGCTTTTAGCCACCTCAGCACATAACTTTTTAATGTTCATAAACCTGGTAACTACAAAGAAACACTGAAGCCCATTAACCTGAATGTGTGCCAGCCAATATGGCCTCACTGACTAAAGGCGCAGTTACACCTGGTAGCGGGGGGGTCACCCTTCTCTTGTCCTGAAAAGGTTAAAAACCAGCCCTTCGGAAGGGCTGGGGCTAAGAGCCAGTAAGAATAGGCTGATTGGGGAAGCAGCCACACCTGGCCCTGTTATCAGGGCTTAGGGAGGAGCTGGGTCAAAGTCTCTCTCCAGCTTAAGAGGGAGAAGGACCTAGCTGCCTGGGAACTAAGGGTGCAGGACACAAAGCAGGGTTGGGGAAAGGCAAGAGGGGCTGGGGAGCTCCAGCTTGGCAACTTCCCAGGCTCCAGGCCTTGAGCAGGGCCTAAAGGCGGCACTGGGGCTGCAGAGGTGCACTCCAGAGTTTAGGCAAAGGCAGCAGGTTCAACCCTCCCCCACCCCCCCTTGCCAATGATGAGTGCTTTTACACTGCAGTCTGCCCCGGGGAACTCACGGCCAGGTAAATCAACCTAAGCTATGCGTAGCTGAAGTTGCATATCTTAGGTCAACACCCCCACCCCCCCAATGTAGACCTAGCCTGAGGCAAGATGGGGATAGAGGGTTGGGGGTGCCCCATGGAGGGGAGACCCAGAGTATGGGGGTACTACCCGGGGGCAGAACCCCAGAGTAAGGGGTACTGGGGTCCAGGACGGACATGGGGGCCAGCGGCAAGCAGGGCATCAGCCTGCAGAGGGTGCTCTGGAGGCTGGAAAAGCTAATTCCCTGAAAGACCAGCAGGAGGCGCAGTGGCAGTAAGTCACACCCCACTACACACCTGAACAATTAAAAATTAACTTTGCCCTTTTAGGTTAAACAGAGTCATGTCACTGGCTCCATCTCTGTTGTTACATAACAGATAACAAAACTCCAGTGGTGCATGGTGCTGGCACATAGGGTCTCAGGTATGTGGTGTGAGTTTTCAGAATCTCTTTTGGGAATAGTCATGTAGGTGAAATAGTTGGTACTTATGATTATGCTATTTCTATGCATATTCTATGTATATTCATCTTGGTATCTTGGTATGCTTACTGCATGTTTGCTTCTGTGGTAATGCCCACAAGGTATTTAGCCAGCACATGAAGGGTCAAGTCAAGTTGAATGGCCCATTAAGGAACACTTAGCTCACAATGGACCCTGGAAAATGCCTGTCTACACTTAATGGATTTTTCCTATAAACATTCTAACCAGAAGATGAGTGGAGGTGATGGACATGTAACTTTCCCATGTGACTCCAAATACCATCTTTCCCAGTGAGAACAGATTTCCCTTCACTTGGCACAAGCTAAAAGGCACTGGCCTGGAAACACCTCCATTTTGCCTCTTTCCTGCTCCTGCCTCTGGACTATGAATATACCCTAATGGGAGCATTCTAACTAAGGAACTGAGTAGTTGCTAATGATTTGGAAGCAACCGAAGACTTGAGTTAAGCCATCACTGCTACAAACCTGATCCAAGAACTGAATTCATAATTCCAGGACTTGAACTCTAAGCCTGCCTCCAGAAAGATAAAGCAACTGCATTTCCACTAGGTAGCTCTGCAACAAATATCACTCTAAACCTACGAAACTAAACTTCAGTCATATGCTGCTGTTGCATGGCACAAAAATAAAAAATTTGGGCAGATAGTGAAATTGATGACAGTCAAATTGAGAAACCAAACTTAGCTAGCTAGTTAGGTTTTTATTAAGTGGTTGTTGGGTTAGTATGGGTTGATCACAATGTCAGTGCAACAAACGTTAATAAAAATGTTCAAGCGTAAAGCAGAGGATGGATATGGAGAACGTATGGCCTCTAAAAAGATGACAAATGAGTCACCAACACCGCACAAAGCCATAGACAGGCCAAATCTACAGCATAATTCGCGGGATAACCCTACTGATGAAAAGCAATATCCAACTGTGTAGTCGAGGGCTCCATTTGATGAATTCCAAAGGAAAAAATGATTGGTTGTTTGTGTCCAGTGGAAAGCTAGGGTGTAGAACATGTAGGCACATTTCCAATTTAAAGCTTTTCTCAGCTTGATGCATGAATATCGCTTCTCAGTGGGCTGAATATCAGATCTCATCTTTTGCGGAAAACAGAAAAACACAGCTCACATCACTTTGAAAAACATTAACGAACACAAAAATTCAGCTGCTCCCACTGAAGCTACAAAACTTCTAGAAGCAGCTAAGAAACACAGGTAAGAAGGAGTGTCAGAGGGGATGAGGAGAGTGTGGGGGTCCTGGGTTGGGGGCAGGGAGGAGTCACATGGAAGGTCACGTGGGGAGGTCCTGGGCCCCCTCTTGTGTCCCTACCATGAGTGCAGTACCAGTAAGAAATGATTTCTACTTGCACCACCGGGTAGGGTGTTGATAAATCTTGTGTACTGTTTCATAATGAGTCAAGGAAATGAAGTGTCACAAGAGGGTTAAATGTGAAAATGTTCATCTTACAAAGTTTCCCTCCTGAACTGCAGTGGGAGGAACAGCCTATACCCAGTGTTTAGCCCTCCCCGCTTGCTATGTAAAGATTATTGCATCCCAACACTAATCCAAAAAGGGTAGGATTCCAAGGGTTGGAGTCCCTCACAAACAAAGAGGCATCTGAAAATACATTGCTATTCTGGGACCCAACCCCCGCCCAGCAGATCAGATGTTTCAGGTCATAGTTCAGCTCATAATGGGCTGCCAATATTTTCTTAAGGGGCTCCGTCAAATTCTCCCCCAGTTAACTTGTGATAAGTCCTGAGCACCTGTGCTCACAGGAGGGCAGAGTGATGGTCTGGGGGAATCTATTCATTCAGTTTCTCGTTTACACACAGCCAACTGCTTCCTTAGAACCATGATAGAGGAGGGAGCAATATCACTGGGCAGACATGGGTTAAAAAAGGCTTAATTGGAAATTCTTTTTAGGAACAACAGAAAAGGAAGGAAAAAAAGAATATTGATTGAGCAGTTTTCAGGTCATGTAACATGAAATGGACATAAAGATCTTGAAAGGGATTCAGGGGTGTGATATATATATATATATATAAATCAGGGGTAGGCAACCTATGGCATAGGTGCCAAAGGCGGCACGCGAGCTGATTTTCAATGGCACTAACACTGCCTGGGTCCTGGCCACTGGTCTGGGGGCCTCTGCATTTTAATTTAATTTTAAATGAAGCTTCTTATACATTTTGAAACCTTATTAACTTTACATACAACAATAGTTTAGTTATATATTATAGACTTCTAGGAAGAGACCTTCTAAAAACGTTAAAATGTATTACTGGCACGCAAAACTTTAAATTAAAGTGAATAAATGAAGACTCGGCACAGCACTTCTGAAAGGTTGCTGACCCCTGATATAGATGATTAGATTGTACCAAGTTTCAGAGTATTCAGAAGAAGCAAAAAAAGATTCCTCAGAACCCAGAGA
This sequence comes from Chelonoidis abingdonii, assembly GCF_003597395.2. Taxonomy (NCBI): domain Eukaryota; kingdom Metazoa; phylum Chordata; order Testudines; family Testudinidae; genus Chelonoidis; species Chelonoidis abingdonii. Next base: position 88,778,891 of record NC_133769.1, read on the forward strand.
TGTGTGATCTCTGGAAGAGGTGAATTAGTAGTATCCAAGCAGGATCTTGTGGGTTAAGGGATTGATCTGGGATTTAGGTGGTCTGCATTCACTTCCCAGCTCTTCCACAGACTACCTATGTAACCTTGGGCAATGTAGTTGTAGCCCTGTTGGTCCCAGGATATGAGAGAGACAAGGTGGGTGAGGGAATCTCTTTTATTGAACCAACTTCTGCTGGTGAGAGAGATAAGATCTTGAGCTACACCGAGCTCATCTTCAGGTCTGGGAAAGGTGCTCCCAGCAGCATACCTGCCATTTTGCCATGATGATGGGAGTAACTTTCCCAGACCTGAAGCAGCAGCAGCTGTGTGTGGCTCGAGAGCTTGTCTCTCATCATCAGAAATTGGTCCAATAAAAGATATTCCCTCACCCACCTTGTCTCTCTAATAACCTTGGGCAAGTCATTCAGACTACATCTATGCTGCAGTGAAGGGCCCTGCAAGGAGGGTGGGTCTCAGAGATCAGGCTCCAGCCTGAGCCTGAATGTCTGCACTGCTATTTTTAGCCTAGCTATGGGACACCAAGTCAATTGAGAGCTCTGAGACTCAGTGCTGTGAATTTTTTTATTTGCAATATAGATGTACCCAGAGTCTGTCCCTCATTTTCACATCTATTGAACAGAAATAATATTCTTTGTTCCCTCATCTTTTGTCTGATCTCTTTGCATTGCAAGCAGGGACTGTCTTTACACATATACACAACACTCATTACAGTGCAGCTCTGAAGCCTCTAAAGGTATATCTGCAGAGCCTGTAGCAGTGAGCCTCCCAGTCTGGGTCAACAGACACAGGTCAGTGGGGCTTGTGCTAGCTATGCAGACAGTGCTTTGAAGTTGCAGCTTTGAAGCCCACCCCTAGAGGCTTCAGAACCTGAATCACAACTTCAAAACTTTGTATACACAGCTACTTTTTGAGCATGAGCCCCACTAGCCTGAGTCTGTTGGCCTGGACAGGAGCCCCACTAGCCTGAGTCTGTTGGCCTGGACAGGCTGTGTAGATACACTAAAGCTATGTCTACACAGCAATTAAACACCTGCAGCTGGCCCGGTTGCAGGGCTGTAAAATTGCCATGTAGACATTCAGGCTTGGGCTGGAGCTCAGACTATGGGACTTTATGAGGGAGGACATTCCCAGAACTCAGGTCTCAAGTCTAAGCTCGAATGTCTACATAGCAATTTTTAGCCCTGTAGCCTGAGTCCCGTGAGCCCAAGTCAGCTGACCAATGCCAGTTGTGGTTGTGGTGCGGGTCTTTTATTCCAGTGTAGACATACCCTAAGTCAGGGGCGGGCAAACTTTTTGGCCCGAGTGCCACATCTGGGTATGGAAATTGTCTGGTGGGACATGAATGCTTACGAAATTGGGGGGTTCTGGTGTGGAAGGGGGTGAGGGCTCTGGCTGGGGGTGCGGGCTCTGGGGATGAGCGGTTGTGGGTGCAGAAGGGTGCTCTGGGCTGGGACCAAGGGGTTTGGAGGGCGGGAGGGGGATCAGGGCTGGGGCAGGGGTGCGGGAGGGTGTCAGAGGTGCAGGCTCCAGGCAGCACTTACCTCAAGCAGCTCCCAGAAGCAGCAGCATGTCCCCTCTGTGACACCTACGCAGAGGCATGGCCAGGGGGCTCTGCGCACTGCCCCATCTGCAGGCACCACCCCTCCAGCTCCCATTGGCCATGGTTCCTGGCCAATGGGAGCTGTGGGGGCCATGCTTGGGACGGGGGAGCATGCAGATTCCCCTGGCTGCCCCTACATGTAGGAGCCGGAGTGGGGACATGGCACTGCTTCTGGAAGCCATGCGGAGCCTCAGCACACATGGAGAGAGGCAAGTGCTACTGTAATTCAAACAATAATCTAAGTAGGCAAACATCCAAGACAGTTCAATCATTCCAATTTTCCCTTTAGTTGGGTATCAAAATGTTAACCAGAGGTTCACATAGTTTGCTAATAGAACACTGATGTTGGCCAAAGGCATTCAAAATATGCAAGACAGGAGATTGGGAGTGTCATAATAGATAGCTAAGGGTTAATGTTTCTTTTACCTGTAAAGGGTTAACAAAGGGAACCAAACACCTGACCAGAGGACCAATTAGGAAACCGGATTTTTCAAAGTGAGGGAGGGAACTTCTGGGTGTGTTTGGCTTTGTTCGCTCTGTTTGTTTTCTCTCGCTATGAGGAAGAGTTTTTTTTTTTCTATCTCCAAGCTTTTTCTACCCTTCTGTTCCAGTTGTAAGTACAAAGGAGCAAAACAATAGCTTTTATATGTTTGTTTGTATTACATGTGTGGAATTTGCTGAATTTTAATTGGATATCTTTTGAATCAGACTGTTTATCCTATTTTCTATAAGCAATAGCCTGTTATGTCTCTTGAATGCAGAGTTTTATTCTTATGTATTTTTTCTTTTATATAAGTTTTCTTTTAAGACTTGTTTGAGTTTCTCTCTGGGTAGGTCAAGTAACAAGGGCGAGGGGATTCTCTTTGTGTTAGATCACGGAGGGTAAACTGCGCACCAGAGAGTTGTGGGAGGGGAAGAGATAGGATGCTCTGTTTCTTGTATTTGGGTTGCTCGTTTGGAATAAAGGAGACATGCTTCTGGGTATTGGATGTAAAGAGATTGCTAATACTCTCAGGTAGCCCAGAGAGGAAAGTCGGTGAGAAGGAGGGGAAGGGAAGTGAGTATTCCCTTGCTGGTAAGACTCAGAGCTTTGGTCTTGGGGGTCCCCAGGGAAGGTTTGGGGAGACCGGGAGAGTTTTCAGTACTCAGAATCCTGATTGGTGGCAGCGAGATAAGATCCAAGCTGGTAATTAAGCTTGGAGGTTCATGCTAAGCACCCAGATTTTGGACGCTAAGGTCCAGATTTGGGACAGGAGGCTTATTACAAGGAGGTAGGAAAGACGACGACATGCCAGGAGAAAGGTACTATTCCTTAAGGTTCCTCACTCTCCCAGTCATTACAGTGGTCATGGCAATCAATAAACCTGTTTTGAAGAGTCAGAGTACACCTGAAATTCCTGAAAGCTTGAGTTGAGTGCCAGCATCAATGAAACCAGCTCATTGATCTAAATCAGCACTTATGATTTTTTCCACTTTTGCATGGCTTTTCAAAGCTAAAGGATCTTTTTTTTTTTTCGTGTAATGATGGCAGGGGTGAAAGTAACACAGAAGAGTTCCTGGTACGGGGCCCAGCTCTGGGCCCCCAGAAGGGGCGGGACCTCAGGTGGAAGAGGCAAGACGGGGGGGATCAGCCTGTCCCAGCCAGCCCATCTGCACTGCCTGGTGCACCCTGCCTGGGGCTCCGGCAGCAATTTAGAAGGGCCCAGAGCTCCAGCTGCTGCCGCAGTAGCAGCGGCCGGGAGTCCTGGGCCCTTTTAAATGGCTGGGCCCCAGGACAGCTGCTTCTTTTACACTCCCCCACCGCCCCCAGTCAGAGGCCCTGGCAGTAGGGTCCCTACCAGCAGGACCGCCGGGCGCTGAAACGGCCCACTTTCACCCCTGAATGATGGTCAATATCACAAGCTGCTTTCCAGCCAGTCAGGACAGAAGATTTAAATATTTAGTCTGCTAAATATTTTGTGGCATTGATTATGTCCTTTTCTGCACATTTATGTTGCAGAGTAAATACTAATATTAGTGAGAGGAGAAGCAGTATTTCAAGTTACCTTTCAAGAAATATTCTTATCAGGTCTGTTAAAGGGCAAGTCACTCTGTCAAGATTTGGGGACTCAATCTACCAGACCACTATGTATAGAGAATCAGCGGATTGCCACTTTTGCAGAGTTTTCAGTGTGATATTTCCCTATCTGTAGAATCCCCATGCACTATTTACATCCATAATAAGTAACCCTTTTGTGGTGCTAGGCCATGAGCTGGTGCTCTGCACTGAGGTGAACTTTGCACTCAGCTGCTACTGAATCTCTGATATGAGATTCTGGGAAAAGTTTGCTACAGCTTGGATTTTGATAAAGGGCTACAGTGCAAGGTTGCCAGAGCTATACAGACCTGCTCTGATTTAGATGTTTCATCCATTGTTCAAAACTGTGTAAGATAAAGAGTGCTGAATATGAAATTCTCTAATGCAATGAAAGTTGCACTAAGGATCACTAGCCAGTCCCCTCTTACGTGAGCACTTTAAAATATTCCCAGAGTTTCAAGTCCAATTTTAGCCTTTTTATTTAAAGATTGTTTCTGCCAGTCAAGTGGCATTTGCTGGTCCCTACAGTGGTTACCCATTTTTAACTGATAACTCTGGGGCACAGACTCCTCTCCTTCTGAATAGTACCACTTATACACCTGGTAGGAATGGAAGGGTGCAATTTCCTCCCATGCAAAGGCCTAACAGTAAGGGCTAGGCACCACATAAGCCACTCTAGAGTTCCCAGCATATTGGGTTTGAATGAATCAAGAAGTTGAACTGGGGAAAAATATTCCAGAGGCTGGAAGCAAAAATAAAGGAAGATTGTAGAAACCAATGTGAACTGAAGCTGGCTAAATTCACCTGTTTCCTAATAGCTCAATTTGTTACCTGCAAACTTCCTTCTGCAGCATTTCTGTGCAATTAATCTTGCAAACCCTAGAAAAATTAGCTGTATGTATTGGATTAGATTAGCTATCTACTGTAGGCTTGCTTTGACAAGAATAATTGGACATGGGTGAGGTCTCGTTTCTTGGGAGACAGGAATAGGGAGTTAAATGGATCAGCAGGCTGGAAATGGAATGAGTGTACTAGCTAAAATAAAGGGGGACAAGATACCAACTGATAAAATAAGCCTGGAACACAAGATAATGTAAAGAGTAAATCATGCATGGACAAAGCATGCTGGATAGGGATTGGTTCCTACAAAATGACCAAACCAATCCTGAAACGTGTGATGCAATGTATAGTAAATGCAACGTAATGTGTAAATGTATATAAAGGAAGATGTTTGCTGTGTAATTTTGGCAGGGTCGCCCAGAGGGGGGGCAAGTGGGGCAATTTGCCCCAGGCCCTGGGCCCTGCAGGGGCCCCCACGAGAGTTTTTCAGGGCCCCTGGAGCGGGGTCCTTCACTCACTCCAGGGGCCCCGGAAAACTCTTGCAGGGCCTGAGCCCTCGGAGCTTCTTCTGCTCTGGGTCTTCGGCAGCAATTCGGTGGCGGGGAGTCCTTCTGCTCTGGGACCTGCCGCCAAAGTGCCCTGAAGACCCACAGCAGGAGTCCTTCCGCCCTGGGACCCGCCACCAAAGTGCTGGGTCTTCAGCGGCAATTCGGCGGTGGGGGCCCCCTGCCACGGGTCTTCGGGGCACTTTGGCAGCGGTCCTGGGGTGGAAGGACCCCCCCTGCTGCCGAATTACCACCAAAGTGGAGGCCCCCTGCTGCTGAAGACCCCAGGCCCCCTGAATCCTCTGAGTGGCCCTGAATTTTGGAGGTATGGTGTGCCCTGTTCCCAATTCCTATACTTAAGCCTGATCAACTCAAGTGTAGTTTGATTGTGTGCCAATACAGAAACCTCAGTGATCAGTCTGAAGTTGAGCTGAGTTCTTGAGAACCAAGTGGATGAGGTCTCAGAAGCCACCCTGACATAATCCTGAGTAAATAAGGTCCCAGAAGGAATCCCTACTTAGAAGGCATCTAGCCTTATTGTGAACTTTGACACCTATAGTAGGACTATAAAGAAAAAAATGTTTAGAAGCACAGTAATTATGGCTATTACAAGATAAAGGAAATATATTGGGTGCCATTGATATGAAGCAGCCATCCAGATTACCAGATCTTGTACAAAAATTGTATGGTATTGGGGTGTATGCACATCCGCTCTCCCGTCTGGGGGGAGGAGGCAGGTGTGGGAGTGTAGACATCCACTGTTGGGGTTCACTTCCCTCTGGGGCGACTGGGAGCCAGGCCGTCTCACTACCTGGGGCAACGACGACAGCTCAGGGCTACGACCCTCAGACAGGGGCTGAGCAACCAGTTCAGTCTATTAGGTCCAGGCCCTCGGTCAGGACGGGGCTGCAAACAACAATGCAGGGCTCAGACCCTCAGGCAGGGACTGAGCAAACAGTGCAGTTTATTAAGCCCAGGCCCTGGGTCAGGACGGGGCAACCGACAATAGTTCAGGGGCTCAGACCCTCAGGCAGGGGCTGAGCAAACAGTTCTGCAAGGTAAGAAGCCCAGGCTCCTAGGCCTGAGTGTTGGGGCAAGGGGGAGACTGCCACCCGTGAGTGCGGTGGCGGGGGGATGCAGGCCCACCCACTCCTCTGCGTCCCAGCCCAGGGCCCTAAGAGCAGCAGGCAGCCTGCTGCTGTGTCAGTGGGGAATCCTGGCCGCAACACCCTGACATTGGCTCTGGTAGTGCTGCAGCCAGACTAGGGTCAGCTGCCCCCAGGCTACTTCCAGACTCCCCCTCGGGGCTTACCTGGATCCTGGGGTCGTCCTCCGCAGGGTCCAGGTGCATGGGTTCATCCCGGCTGGGGCTGGGTGGTAGGTCCGGCAATTCCTCCAGAAAGCCAGCCCAAGGTAGCTCCGGTGGCTCTTCCAGGTAGCAGGCGTGGGGGAGTTTGGGCCACTCTGGGCAGCTACCCTGGGTCACAGGAGTCTCCCAGTCCCGAGCTCCCGGAGCGATGTCTGCTCACTCCAGCTGCTGGGGCTTGACTGAGCTCTGAGAGCCCGCCTTTATAGTTCTGGGTCGCCACCTGAGCCTTTGCGGGGCGGGGTCAGAGCTCTTTAGCTCCGCCTAGTCCGGCTGGGCTCTTCGTCCTCTGGGGTGGCTGGGAGCCAGGCCGCCTCACTACAGGGAGAGGAAAGAATAGTGGGTGTGTGGACACTGCACTTACTGTTTACATGGTGAGGTCCAAAGATCAAGGTCAATACAGCTTCCCTTAAGTTCAGGGCAGCGAGGCCTAGTGCCCGGAGTCAAGGTGGCAGCCCTCAGGTACAGGGCCAGGTGGGTAAGCACTCTAACCATTGGGGTAAAAGTTATAAAATGGGCTCCTCCACCTTTTCCCACTGCTTTGTGTGATGAGGCAGGCACCTAACTTATTCCTTCAAGAGATACCTGAACCCCCTGACTCCAGGCTGCTGGTTCCTGTTTGTGGATCTCTCAGCAGAGACAGTTGCCTCCTTGCAGCCCAGGCTTAAGCATCTATCTTGGAAAGAGGGGCTGTAGCCCAGTAGGCTAGCGTGCCTTCATTATATTCACTGCTTTGCATTATATTCAGCAGTAAGGCAAGCAGGGCTGGCTCCAGCATTTTTGCCTCCCCAAGTGGCCCCCAAAAAAAAAAAAGCCATGATTGGCAGCACTTCTACTGCCGCCGTTTCATTCTTCGGCGGCAGGTCCTTCCCTCCAAGAGGGACTGAAGGACCTGCTGCCAAATTGCTGCCGAAGACGTGCCACCCCTTTCCGTTAGCTGTCCCAGGCACCTGCTTGCTGCACTGGTGCCTGGAGCTGGCCCTGAATGCAAGGAACCCATAGCCACAGGTCTATATCCAGTAAGACATTAGCTGCAGCAAGTTAGCATAATGCTTGAGGCCTATAACTAGAGCCCTGCAAATCCATGGGTATCTGCTTTATAGTCACAGATATCTGCATCTATAGACCATTTCTGCGGACAGCAGTGCGGATACGGATATAAATTTGTATCTGCGCAGAGCTCTGACAGTAACAGCCGGGTAGCCAGCTGTGAAGAACCACAGCACAGATTCTCCACATGCCCTGGTGTGGTAATAGCCTCCTGCCCCAGATCTGGACTTTAGCGTCCAAGACCTGGGTGCTTACCTGAAACTCCCCCAAGCTCACTACCAGCTTGGATATTCTTGCTGCCACCAGGTCAGGAATTATAGGGCCTGACCCCCCTTTCCTCTCTCTGGTGTCCCCAACCCTTCCTTGGACGTGTTCGAATGGGTTTCCTGTCTGTCTGTTATCACTTCATACGCGCATTGCCTGGCTTCTTCCTTTGTCATTCCGTGTTGAACGCATTCTACAACATATGGCATTACCTCCCTTTTGGGGCGAAGCAGGATTTTGGCACCTGCTCCGCTATTTGGTGTAAACATGCTTGTGCCAATCAGAGGCGACCCACAGGTTTTGGGGTTGTCCACTATGATATCTGGAGTCTAGTAGGGTACTTTAGGGCTTCGCCTGCCATGTGCCGGCCGAAGAGAGGAGGAATAAACGTGTCCCGTGTATCCCGTGTATGCCGTGTATGCGTAACCCGAGCTTGATCGGCTCGAAGCCTCTCTCTCAGCTCACGTTGTTCTCAAATCGAGCTTCTACGTTTTGCGCGATCGTGATGTGTGTTGTATTTGTAAGTATCAGTTAATTACAACTGCCTGCATTTTGTTTAATTTGTTAGTAGATATTTTGCATTGTGTTTTTAGCGTTTTGTTAACTCTAATAGATAATCATAGCTGCTCCCTCCCTTGTAACTATCTCATAAATTTTTAATTGATGTGATTTTAGTTTGTGTGTGGTGATCTGCAGTCTGCTCGTGACCCATACTTCCTTGGCATCTCTTACTTATAGTCCGTTGCACGGCAGCCTGGTAAATAACAGGCCTGCATTTTTTTTGCCTGCGAATACGTGGCAGATCTCATGGGGGACCCAGACAGACCCCTGGGTCTCATATCTCTCTCCTCTCCCAGTTCCCCTTCTGGGTTACAGTGCAATGCTATATTCACTCTTGAATCACCGGAGAGGCAATCTAGCTTCCCCAGCTAGCATTCACCTAGTAGCTCACCAGAGATTCCCCCTTCCTTTGTCCCTGCAGCCATATATCCGCCCTGGGACAATAGGAAGGTGAGACCAGAGTTTGGGCTTTTCCTCCCCACTCTGCCTCACTAGGGAACAAGGGGGGGGGGGGGAACTTCAACCAGTTTAAAAAGAAAATTTATTAGAAAAGAAGAACATATTAAAACAACAATCTTGCATTAAGAAACTCAATACAGGCTTTGCTGATAAGAAATATGAATAAACGTCTGGATTAGCAAGGTTAGCCCGTTAAACCAGTCAACAAATTAACATACCTGTAAATACAACACAAAGCTCACTCTAGCTGAATTACTTTGCTTTCTTTGTGTCTCACAGAAGTTTAGGAGAACCGTTGAGATAAGATGGAGTAGGAGAGAAGCTTGTCCTACATGCCCGAGGAAACACCAGACACAGGCAATCCACATCTGTAAATACAACACAAAAGCTCTTCATAGCCGATTACTTTGCTTTCTTCTGTACTTCCAGATGTTTAGTTGAATATTTGAGAATAGAGGAATAGAAGGAATTGTTTACCATAGCGAGGAAACACGCAAAGGACCCTAGTTATACAAATTCCCGCCCCTGACTTTAAACAATCCAGTTCTCTGATTGGTCCTCTGGTCAGGTGTTTGGTTACCCTTTCCAGGTAAAAGAAACTTAACCCTTACCTTACCTATCTACTTATGACACCTGGGCAGGGGGCCTGAGGGGCAGGGACACTGGGTGAGGGCGGGGTGCTGCTTGGGCCCCACACCTAGGGCAGGTGGAGGGTCCACCGCAGCTCCCACAGCAGCCCACCTGGACCGTACCATGGCTAGGCTGCAGCTCTGAGCTACCCCCTCCTCCAAAGCCGGGTCGGGGAGCTGGCAGCTATGGGGAGTCTGGGTCCCTCCAACTGGCCTGGGTGGAGGGGCTGGGGGGGAAGGGACACTGGGCAGAGGGACTGAAACATTTGGTGGCAGGCTGGGGGGTAGGACACTGCGGGGGGCTGAGACATTTGGTGGGAGGCTGGGGAGCAGGGACACTGGGCAGGGACTGCTTGGATCCCCTGCCCAGGGCAGATGGAGGATCCTCTGGGGCTCCCCACAGCTGCCAGCATAGCTCTCCACAATCCTACTCTAGCTGGGGAGGGGGGTAGCTGGGACCTACAGCCTGGCCACGGTAAGAGCTGGGCGGGCAGCTGTGGGGAGCCACAGCGGACCCTCCATCTGCCCACGGTGCAGGGGGTGGGGAGGGTGAGAGCAGCCTGGCTGAGGGCAGGTGGAGGGTCCGTGACTTCATGCGGGCTCCCCACAACTGCCCATGGCTCTCCCCGATCGGGCTCCAGCAGGGGGATGCTTCGGAGCCTCAGCCCAGCCACCAGTGTAGAGCCCTGCAAATCCGCAGATATCTGCGGATTTCCACATCCGCAGATAATTTTTGCAGGTAGCAGATCGACTGCAGATATACATTTGTATATCCGTTGCAGGGCTCTACCTATAACCATTGAACAGACAGATAAATAGACATCAGAAACCCTAAGTAAGGAAGAACTGAAAATAGAACATGTAAAGGGAAGTTCTGACCACAGCAACATGCCCCACCACAAGAGTGTCATGGCAATGAATTGATGCATATAAACAAGTACATGAGCTACATCTGCAGATACCCAACCACAAAAGGGCTTGACGTATATCAGGGTGGCCAAGCTTACTGACCCTCTGAGCTGCATACAAGAATCTTCAAAAGTTCAAGAGCTGGGGCGTGCCTGCGGGGCTCAGGGCTTCAGCCCCACTCCTGCTGAAGCTCAAAGCCCTGGCAGATGCACCTTATGTGGCTGAAAGACTGAGACTTTTCCCCCCACTGGGCAGGAGCCAGAGGCAACATGTGTGTAGGTCACATGGAGTCAAAGGTCCACCCCCAGATTTTTGCCAGGGTTTGCTGGGCCCGCTTGGTCATATGATGGTGTTGGGGCCTCCTCCCTGCACAGCAGCTGCTGGAGCCAGCAAGCTGGGAGCTGTGGCCAGGGGGAGAGGCAATGGCAAAGAGCTTGGAACAGCATGGAGAGCCGCTGCTTTTGCCTCTCCTTGTGGCGCTAAAGCAGCAGACCCCTCCCTGCAGCTCCCAGCTGTTTGCCACTGCCTCTCTACATGGAGCTGAGAGCTGGGAGCTGTAGGCAAGGGCCACTAAGGACAAGGGGGGGGGGGCATGACTCAAGCTGTTGATGGGGCAAACCTTTAAATTGTGCCTTCCCCCAGCAGGCACCAGTCAGAAGCCCCTAGCCCACTACCCTGCCACAGGGTAGAAGACTCAAGTTCCCCCCACATTGTCTGGTAGGTGTAGAATGGAGCCGGGGGAGTGTAGGGAGCTCTGTGAACTACACTTTAACTGTAAAAGAGCCTGTAAGGGTGTGGACTCACCCCTGCAGCCCCTCCTGCTGGTCTCTCAAGGAATTAGCTTGATTTCCAGCCCAGAGCACCCTCTGTAGGCCAGTGATCTGCCACAGCTTGCCCCCCATGTCCCTCCCAGGACCCCAGTGCCCCTTTAACTGGGTGCTGCCCCCCAGCAGTACCCCCACAGTTCTGGGTCTCCCCCTCCTAGGGGAACCCCCACCTCACCTCAGTGTAAGCCTACTGCCGGTCACCATCTAGCCCACTCCCTGGGGCAGACTGCAGTATATGCCATTCATCATAGGCAAGGTTGGGTTGGACTTGCTGGATCTCTCACTATAGCTGGGCTGCCCCTCTGCAGTCCCGGTACTGGTCTTAGGCTCTCAGCTAGGCCCACAGCCTGGGGGTTTTCCAGGCTGGAGCTCCCCAGCTCCCTTAGCCTTCCCCCAGCGCTGCTCAACTCCCAGTACCCTGCTCAGCTCCCTAGGAGCCAGGACCTTCTCCCTCTACAAGCAGAGAGAGACTCCCAAGCTTTTGGCTGCCCTGGCCTTCTTATAAGGCCTGGTTGATCTGTTTGGGGCGTGGCCCCAGCTGCAACCACTTCCGCCAATCAGCTGGGGTTTTGCTCTCTTCCCCAGCCCTCTGCAGGGCTTTTCCAACCCCTTCAGGGCTGGAGCAGGTGCTCACCCTGCTACAGAGTCACATGAGGGAGAGGAGGTTGGCCAATGGAGACTCCGGTGACTGTGGGGCTTGTTTCCGGTCCATGGTCCGTTCACGTATCCAGGCAGAGTTCCTCTGGGCGGCGTCCACTGGCTCCCTTGACGCCTTTGAGGAGCAGTGGGCACTGTCCGGGGTTCTCTGCTCGGTGTCCCCGTCAGGGTCCCTTCTTATGACCCTCTGACCACACTCCCGTCCCTGTTCTTTTATTAGTTGTCCCCCGTAATCAGTGGGCTTCTGCGGTCCTGTGGGTCCTCCCCTTAGGCTGGGGGGGATCCTTTAGCAGTGGAAGCCCGCCCACTTCCCAGGAACCCAATAGATACAGAGTCACATGCGGCTCATGAGCTGGACGTATATGATAATAAGTTGAGATCACTGATATACTAACCTATAGAAGAAAGACACTCCAACATTAGTAAGGTGAGGAAATACAAATAAGGAAAAGGGGAAAATCCCCTACTGAATATGCATCAAACATAGCTCAATGGAACATATTATAAAAGTTGCATCCCAGCCTAGGGGCGGGGTAGAAGGAGATGTAGTCATTGGGAGGTGCTAGAATGATGGCCACTGGTGATGAGGGAGAAGGTAATGGTGATGAGGAACATGATGGCTAACATTTCAGGTTATTCTACAAGGGATGGTGTGAGTATATAGATGTTCAGATATACATTTTGTATTATCTGTGATGGGATCCCTCCAGGGTGCCACTTGGAACTGGGGTACCACTGAGCATGCCTAACCCACCACCCTGGTCTCTTTTTACACCGTATTGCTGAGGCAAGCCAGCCAAGTCCCCCTCAGGCTTCAGACTGCACTTAACCAGCATGCATACAGGTGGAAACACACCCAGCTGCAGCTATACACACAGATGCTGAGATCAGCTCTGCATGGGAAGGCTCAGCTAAGGAACTGCCTAATACTTAAGTACACACCTCCTTCTGGAGTGTAAACCCTAAATTATACTGTCTTGTGCGCTGCACAGAGAACTGTGCAGTGTAAGCTCATAAAGATCGCCCCTTCCCTTATTGTGGAGAGAGATATGCAATGGCTTTCTGCCCCAAGTTATAATTTCCACACACTGGTTTTAGCCAAAACAAAACAAGTTTATTAACTACAACAGATAACTAAGTGATTATAAGGGATAGCAAACAGATCAAAGCAGATTACCTTAGTAAATAAACAAAACTGCAAACTGAGCTTAACACACATAGCCAAATTTCATAACTTCACACACACCAATAGCACATACAATCCAATGAGATATTAATGTTCAACAGATAAAGACTTTTAGAATGATACCTCTTCAGACATACTTTGTACAAAACATATCCTAATTACATGACAGTGGTGAATATTGGGCTGTCACGGTGTCACACTATCTACCTTCCTGAGCTGGGATGTTTGTGACTATGCTAAATGTGTTAATAAACTATTTGTAAAGATAGAAGAGCTCCTATAGTGTGAGTGTTGCAACTGGGCACACTGGGGTTCCCAACTATATAATAATTTAAATAATACTGGGCCTGATCTTGGGACAAGAACCTGTCAACCCTCAAAGTGATAACTGGGGTTCTTAAGTAATCGATATATCTATAATCTACAGATCCAACTATATGGCTGGATTAAGCACACCCTGCCCCTTGTTGGCCTTTCCCATTGGCTAGCTTAGGCAGCTCCCCACTTCATGTGCTGGTTTTGTGGAACACATTTCCCCTATCTCTCCCCATTGATTGTATAGGTGTGAATCTCAGAACTGTTCCTGTGATTTTCTAGGGGACTGGAAGTTAGGCTCTGTGATGCTCAGATTTGCAACTCCTAAGTCCCTTTGTGGATCCCACCTCTAGATATTACTAGTGTGTCTTAAATTTGCCATGCCCAGCTCGACACTGAAAATTTGGTCCCCTTTGCCATGGCAGCCACAGCTATGCAACTCTTTTGAACAGCCTCATGGTAGGTAGATAGATAGGGATACAGAAAAGAGGACTGCTTACCTTGGCTATTGGGGATGGTTTGATTTAATGTCTGATAGCATTTTAATCTGTAACATGCAACCTATGTTCTATAAGAAATAGACACACAATGAATTAGTGAATAAAATAATCCATAGTTTTAAACAGAAGCAGGGCAGGTTCTACCCTGTCAGACACAGAGAAGTTAACCTTTGGTGACTTGAAATTATAAACCACTAGGGCATGTCTTTATTATTAAATTCCTTAAATTAAAGGCTTGCTTAGTGATTCTTAATATGAATGACACAAAACCATGAGATGGGCTAGTGAGATCAGAACACCACTGGTGATGAGGATAAACACAAAATAAATGCAAACATATGCACACTGCACATAGCTGAAAGAAAAGGAAACAACAAACAGATGCACAGAAAGTATACACAGCGGACCAGATCCACTGCTGAGATGAACCATCTTTCAATGGTGTTATGATGATTTACATGTATTGGGGATCTGGCCCATCAGGTTTGCTTTTCAGCCCAGCCTTAATCAGGTCTCCCTGACTATAGGTGCAAATCACTGTAGGTCAACTGATGTAATTTCGACATCTTACTTTCTGAGGCCTGGTCTACACTGCGACTTTAGGTTGAATTTAGCAGCGTTACCTCGATTTAAGCCTGGACCCGTCCACACGACGAAATCCTTTTTTTCGACTTAAAGGGCTCTTTAAATCAATTTCTTTATTCCACCTCCGACAAGGGGATTAGCGCTGAAATCGGCCTTCCCGGGTGAATTTGGGGTAGTGTGGACGCAATTCGATGGTATTGGCCTCCGGGAGCTATCCCAGAGTGCTCCATTATGACCGCTCTGGACAGCGCTCTCAGCTCAGATGCACTGGCCAGGAAGACAAGAAAAGGCTGGCAAACTTTTGAATCTCATTTCCTGTTTGGCCAACGTGGCAAGGTGCAGGTGAGTGCAGATCTTATCAGCAAAGGTGACCATGATGGAGTCCCAGGATCACAAAAGAGCTCCAGCATGGACCAAACAGGAGGTACAGGATCTGCTCACCATATGGGGAGACGAATCTTTGCTAACTGAACTCCATTCCAGTAAACGAAATGCCAAAACATTAGAAAAAGTTTCAAAGGGCATGAAGGATGGAGGCCATAACAGGGACGCACAGCAGTGCCGCATGAAAATTAAGGAGCTAAGGCAAGCCTACGTAAAAACCAGAGAGGCAAACAGCTGCTCTGGATCAGAGCCCCAAACATGCCGCTTCTATGTTGAGCTGCATGCCATGCTAGGGGGCACAGCCACCACTACCCCAACCCTGTGCTTTGACTCTGTCAATGGAGAATCACGCAATAGGGAAGCAGGTTTTGTGGATGAGGAAGATGATGATGAAGAGATCGAAGATAGCTCACAGCAAGGAAGTGGAGAAACTGGTTTCTCCAACAGCCAAGATGTGTTTTTCAACCTGGACCTGGAGCCAGTAACCCCTGAACTCACCCAAGGCGTGCTCCCGGACCCTGAAGGTGGAGAAGAGACCTCTAGAGAGTGTACCTTTGTAAATATCACACACGGTTTAAAAGCAAACATGTTTAATGATTAATTTGCCCTGGCATTCGTGGCCAGAACAGCTACTGGAAAAGTTGATGCTCAGGCTCCTGAAAGATCAAACTCATATGCTCCAGCATATGGTTGAGCTGCAGGAAAGGCAGCAGGAGCACAGATCGCCACTACAGCCCCTGTGTAACCAACTGCCCTCCTCCTCAAGTTCCATAGCCTCCTCACCCAGATGCCCAAGAACACGGTGAGGGGGTCTCCGGCCACCCAGCCACTCCACCCCAGAGGATTGCCCAAGCAATAGAAGGCTGGCCTTCAATAAGTTTTAAAGTTTTAAAGTGCAACGTGGCCTTGTCCTTCCATCCTTCCTAACCCCACCCGGTGCTTCCCTCCTCCTCCACCCCTCCCGGGATACCTTGGTAATTTTCCCCCATTTGTGTGATGAATTAATAAAGAATGCATGAATGTGAAGTAACAATGACTTTATTGCCTCTGCAAGCGGTGATCAAAATGGGGAGGGAAGGGTGGCGAGCTTACAGGGAAGTAGAGTGAATCAAGGGGGGAGGGGTTCATCAAGGAGAAACAAACAGAACTTTCACACCGTAGCCTGGCCAATCATGAAACTGGTTTTCTAAACTTCTCTGATGCACATCGCACCCTCATGTACTCATCTAACCACCCTGGTGTCGGGCTGCACGTAATCAGCAGCCAAGCAATTTGCCTCAACCTCCCACGCCGCATAAACGTCTCCTCCTTATTCTCACAGATATTGTGGAGTGCACAGCAAGCAGTAATAACAATGGGAATATTGGTTTTGCTGAGGTCTATCCAAGTCAGTAAACTGCCCCAGTGTGCTTTTAAATGTCCAAATGCACATTCTACCACCATTCTGCACTTGCTCAGCCTGTAGTTGAACAGCTCCTGACTACTGTGCAGGCTGCCTGTGTATGGCTTCATAAACCATGGCATTAAGGGGGTAGGCTGGGTCCCCAAGGAAAACTATAGGCATTTCAACATCCCCAATGGTAATTTTCTGGTCTGGGAAGAAAAACTTTTGAAACAGACCAGAGTTCCTGAAGACATGAGCGTCATGTACCTTTCCCAGCCATCCCACATTGATGTTGGTGAAATGTCCCTTGTGATCCACCAGTGCTTGCAGCAGCATTGAAAAGTACCCCTTGCAGTTTATGTACTCGCTGGCTGGGTGCCCAGTGCCAAGATAGGGATGTAGGTTCCGTCTATAGCTCCACCACAGTTAGGGAATCCCATTGCAGCAAAGCCATCCACTATGACCTGCACATTTCCCAGAGTCACTACCGTTGGCAGCTCTTTGCGTTGGCTACTTGGATCACAGCAGCCCCCACAGTATCTTTGCCCACACCAAATTGGTGCCGGACTGACTGGTAGCTGTCTAGCGTTGCAAGCTTCCACAGGGCTATCGCCACTCGCTTCTCAACTGTGAGGGCTGCTCTCATAGATTCATAGACTCTAGGACTGGAAGGGACCTCGAGAGGTCATCGAGTCCAGTCCCCTGCCCTCATGGCAGGACCAAATACTGTCTAGACCATCCCTGATAGACATTTATCTAACCTACTCTTAAATATCTACAGGGAAGTAGAGTGAACCAAGGGGGGGTGGAGGGGGAGGTTCAATGTGGTGCCCAGAACTGGACACAATACTCCAGCTGAGGCCTAACCAGCACAGAGTAGAGCGGAAGAATGACTTTTGTCTCTTGCTCACAATACACCTGTTAATGCACCCCAGAATCACGTTTGCTTTTTTTGCAACAGCATTACACTGTTGACTCATATTTAGTTTGTGTCCACTATAACCCTGAGATCCTTTTCTGCCATACTCCTTCCTAGACAGTCTCTTCCCATTCTGTATGTTTGAAACTGATTGTTCCTTCCTAAGTGGAGCACTTTGCATTTGTCTTTGTTAAACTTCATCCTGTTTACCTCAGACCATTTCTCCAATTTGTCCAGATCATTTTGAATTATGATCCTATCCTCCAAAGCAGTTGCAATCCCTCACAGTTTGGTATCAACTGAAAAGTTAATAAGCGTACTTTCTATGCCAGTGTCTAAGTCGCTGATGAAAATATTGAACAGAGCCAATCCCAAAACAGACCCCTGTGGAACCCCACTTACTATACCTTTCAGGCAGGATTGGGAACCATTAATAACTACTCTCTGAGTACAGTTATCCAGCCAGTTATGCACCCACTTTATATTAGCCCCATCTAAGATGTATTTGCCTAGTTTATTGATAAGAATATCATGCGAGATCGTATCAAATGCCTTACTAAAGTCTAGGTGTACCACATCCACTGCTTCTCCCTTATCCACAAGACTTGTTATCCTATCAAAGAAAGCTATCAGATTTGTTTGCCATGATTTGTTCTTTACAAATCCATGCTGGCTATTCCCTATCACCTTACCAACTTCCAAGTGTTTGCAGATGATTTCTTTAATTACTTGCTCCATTATCTTCCCTGGCACAGAAGTTAAACTAACTAGTCTGTAGTTTCCTGGGTTGTTTTTACTTCCCTTTTTATAGATTTATACTCATCTTGGTATTCTGGTGCTTCAGAGCAGGGGAAAGCATGTCTCAAAGTTCCATGAAAGTGCCCTTATGCATGCGAAAGTTTCGCAGCCACTGGGAATTGTCCCAGACCTGCACTACTATTCGGTCCCACCAGTCTGTGCTTGTTTCCCGGGCCCAGAATCGACATTCCACAGCATGAACCTGCCCCATTAACACCATGATGTGCACATAGCCAGGGCCCGTACTTTGCGAGAAGTGTATGTCCATGTCTATGTCCTCATCAATCTCGTCACCGTGCTGCCGTCACCTCCTCACCTGGTTTTGCTTTGGCAGGTTCTGGTTCTGCACATACTGCAGGATAACACGCATGGTGTTTACAGTACTCATAATTGCCGCGGTGATCTGAGCGGTCTCCATGATCCCAGTGCTATGGCGTCTGGGTTGAAAAATGGCACGAAAAAATTGTCTGCTCTGACAGAGGGAGGGATGACTGATGACATGGCTTGCAGGGAATTAAAATCCACAAAGGGTGTGGCTTTGCATCAAGGAGAAACACAAACAACTGTCACACAGAATGGCCCCCTCAAGGATCGAACTCAAAACCCTGGGTTTAGCAGGCCATTGATTTCATGGAGGGAGAGAAGAAGGGAGGGAGGGAGGAAGCAAACGAATACAAAACAAATCAGGTCTATTTCTTATTCTGATCCACTCCATCTATCTTTTACATCTTTAGGGTGGTAGCAGACGGTGCAGTTTGACTGTTAGCCATCGTCATCTTCTGGGTGCTCGGCAGAAGATGCTGCATTATGATTGCTAGCCATCATCATCTCCTGGCTGCTCACCGGAAGACAGTGCAGTAGGACTACTAGCCATTGTCATCTCCTGGGTGCTCGGTAGAAGATGAGAATGACCTGGCTGAGTCACTCCCATGTCTGCCCAGGCGCCCCGACTGACCTTACTGAGATCAGTTAAAAGAGCACCCAGGAATACGACGACAATGGCTACCAATCGTAACACATCGTCTGCTGCCAAAAGGCAAAGAGCTGCTGCTGTGTAGCAATGCAGTCTCACGTCTGCCAGCACCCAGGAGACGTATGGTGATGGTCAGGTGTGCGGGCTCCATGCTTGCTGTGGTATGCCATCTGCACAGGTAACCCAGGAAAAAAATGATTGTCTGCCGTTGCTTTCACAGTGGGGAGGGGCTGATGACATGTAACCAGAACCACTCGCGACACTGTTTTTGCCCCATCAGGCATTGGGATCTCAACCCAGAATTCCAATGGGCGGCGAAAATTGCAGGAACTGTGGGATAGCTACCCACAGCTACCTACAGTGCAACGCTGCAGAAATCAATGCTACGCTCAGTACTGTGGACGCAGTCCACCAACTTAATGCACTTAGAGCATTTTTTGTGGGGACACACATGATCAACTGTATAAAAACGATTTCTGAAAAAACGATTTCTATAAATTCAACTTAATTTCGTAGTGTGGACATACCCTGACTGTGCCTACATATCTGATACTTACACCTCTGATGTCAATTGCTCACGCATCATTTCAAGTGCGCTTGCAAACTGCGGTAGCCAAAGGGAGGTCAGGCTTCTAAATCTAGTTAGCTAGCCTGTAGATAAAAGGTGCCCAAGATTTGCAGAAGGATATTCAAGTAGACATTCAATTTATATTGTGGCATATGCTGAATATTTTTTAGCATTTTATTGCTACCTGTGCTTTTCATTTGTACTTTTGAAAACTGGGAATACTAGTTATTTCATTTGGATCCTTTGATGTAGTATATATGTTCTGCAAATAATTATTGCTACAGGGCCCAAATTACTGTAAATTATCTATGATTTCTCTTATGAATGCCTGACAGTAGAGACTCCCTCCCCACACAAGAAGAGCTCAACCCATATTATCATATATGTTAAAAAACATTGACGTCATATGGCATGTTTCTTATTGAATTTATTATGTGATGTGCTTTCTAGTCAAAAGCCATGTGACCAACAGCATTTTATATTTTGATGTCCTCCTGATGGTGGCAGTAGCAGATTTTACAATACAGTTTGCAGAACACAATGATCTGGTAGTACACATCTTTCTTATGTCTCCAAAAGGAGCAATTGCCTAGCATTTTGTAACATTATTTGATTAGGAACTGTCTTTACTGTAGTTCTTTCCATCTGTATCTAACCAATGTGCCAAATTCTGACTTAAGCATATGCCAGATAAACAATTCAGAAACACATGCTTCTGAAGCAGTATTAGGCAGAAGAGGGCTGGCTAGCTACCCCAATTCTGGGTCCCTTGAAAACATACAGAGAATCCGTTCTTCAAAGCTTTCTTGGTAGGAGTCATGAAGGAGAATAATGGGGCATTACAAAGGAATCTGGGGATGTGGGGCAGATTTTTATGCACATCAGACACAGCCACCCTATCCAAACAACGTCCCCCCAGTACACATCTTCCTCAGACAACAGGATGCACTGCATGAGGAAAGCTTTC
This sequence comes from Chelonoidis abingdonii, assembly GCF_003597395.2. Taxonomy (NCBI): domain Eukaryota; kingdom Metazoa; phylum Chordata; order Testudines; family Testudinidae; genus Chelonoidis; species Chelonoidis abingdonii. The sequence continues at coordinate 88,799,295 of NC_133769.1, forward strand.
TCTGAGCTCTGCACATCCCACCAGTATACATTAAACAGTTTATAGGCACTTATTTTGGGGGGAGAATCTGTTTTTTCACTAGCCAGCCATAATTTGGCCCCCAACTCATTTGTTAATAAAAGCTGCAGGGCATTAAGATGGTTCAGTTGGGGAGTAGAACAAAAAAGCATCATGGCTGGTACATGGCAGACTCATCTCAGCCCCTCTATGGTTAGGAGTAAATGCTCCTTGATCTTCACTAGCTGTTGCTTCAACTGCTGCTTTATGGGGCATCTCAAGATGAGGTTTTTCTTCTGTTTTCACTTGCTTTGTACTTTCAGATTTTGGCATGTTTCCTAATCTTGTTGATTTGAAGCTCTGCGACAACAGTGCCATTTAAAAGGGGAAAACAACAGCTATTGTACATTCCAGGGGCTCGCCACTGTTTTTGTACAGCTCCTGGGACAGAGATGGAAGCTCCCATTCATCGCACTTCCCTACATTTAGCCTACCCACAAAAAGGAGCATCTTACTGGCCAGGATCAACACAGAATTGAGCAAGGAAGGGTCATGGGTCTCCCCTTACCACACAGGGAGGGAGGCAGAGACTGAGAGCACAGTGGAGAATAGTGATACAGCAGAGGGACATAGGCGGCAGGTTATATATGTTTGCGGTGCCTGAGCACCAGGAATATTCAGGGCTGGGTGCCCTGCTCCAGTAATATTTGGAGCTGAGTCTCTCCCCCAGCCCTGCCTGGATCAGGCCCTGGCCCCGGCCCCCGAGGGCCCCCCCGTTCCCGCCCGCCCACTGCGTCCCTGGCCTGGAGCGGACCCCGGCCTCAAGGCACCCGGCCTGGCGGGCCTCCGCCTCCCCCTGCGTTCCCTGCCTGGAGCGGGTCCCGGCCTCCGCCTATCCACCCCTCCCTCTGCGTTCCCCCCTCCGCCGCATCCCCTTGCCTGCTCTTATATAGTGCTGCCAGAGATCGGCGTCCACGGCCCCCAGAATGCTGTCTGCTGCAGGTCCCTAGCACCTGCCATCGGGCTAATGCAAGGCAGGCTGCCCTACCACTGACTCTTCTGTCCTGCCCTGAGCCTCGTCCAACCCCCCAAACCCTCATTCCCCAGCCAGAGCCCTCATCCCCCTGCACCCTGATCCTCTGCCCAAAGCCAGAAGCCCCCATCCCCCCGACATCAATGAATCCCTCATCCCAGCCAGAGCCCTTATCCCCGCTGAACCGATCTCGGCCCCAGCCAGATAGCCCTCCAATTCCCCCGGCCGCCCTAATCCTCTGCCCCAGCCCTGAGCCCCCCGCTATCATGACCCCTTCATCTCAGCCCCACCCTCAGGCCCCTGCAGCCTGAATTCCTCGACCCAGTGTTGCACCACTCCCTTCCTATACCCCCATCCCCAGCCGAGCCTGCACCCAAACTCCCATCACAAAAGCCTGCACCCCTACCCCTCCTGCACACCCACCCGTCTGCCCCAGCCAGAGCTAGCACCCAGCACCCAAACTCCCTCCCAGAGCCTGCACCCCTCACCCCTTCCTACACCCCCCCCACCAGCCCAAAGCCTGCACCCAAACTCTGTCCCAAAGCCTGCAGCCCTCACCCCATCCTGCAACCCACCCCCTGCCCCAGTCCGGAGCCTGCATCCAGCACCCAAACTCCTTCCCAAAGCCTGCACCCCTCCTGAACCCTAATCCCCAGCCCAGGACCTGCACCCCAGACCTCCCCTCTGAAACCCCACCCAGAGCTTTAGGCAGGTGGAGGTGGAGTTTGAGGGGGTGGAGTTGGGGGAGCGGGTTCTGGGCACCACCAAAATTTCTACAAACTTGCCTCCCATGCAGAGGGATGCACGTTGTTCTCCCCTTCAGGCTATGGCTATGTTATCTTTTCAATAGACATGAAACTCGGAGCCACACTGCCAGGGACTGTGGAGGTGGGGTGCATGCTTCAATGGAACCATGCTGCCAGAGAGTGCGGAGGAGTGGGGGGTGGGAGTGACTCTCCCCTAGTACCATGATGCTAGAGACTAGGGCAGATGTTCCAGTTGAACCATGCTGCCAGTGACTATGGGGACCAGTCAAGAGCTGGTATGAATGATGGTACATAAATAGCCTATAAATGTCCCCAGCTTCCCACAGATCCCTGGAGTTTTGGCTAATCTGGGAGATGACCTGCAACTTTTTATGCAGGGGATGGGGTAGGGTGGGGGGGGGGGCGCAAATCTCACCCACCTAAAAAACAGGGGAGGACTACCACAAGGAGTGCCTCACTAAAATTCCCTTCATGCACTCCAGAGAAATCTTGCCGGAGGGACAACCCAGGCTGTTATTATTACTATATATTATTCCTTTTTGAGTGGTCGAGGGGGATGCTAGATGCTCCACAGAAACAAAGAGTGACTCTACTTAAAGATCTAACGAGTTGGATTCAGACATCATACAATCACTGAGGATAACAGACACAAAGACAGGAAAAAAAAGAGTTGGGACAATGGTTGCAATAAGAATAAGCAGTTATATGGTAAGACACTTACACAGCTTGATGATTCAATTAGATTAGTTTTTTTTATTTTTTTAAACTCAGTTCTTGTAGAGAACACAGTATAAGTAAGTTCTAAGAGGGATTTGAATGAGAGGATTTCTTTCCACTGAAGGGCTCCTAAAGTATCATGCTGCAAGCAATGAATGCCTAGAAGTCAAACAAAAATGGATGCATTCACTGCCAAAGACAGATACTGATACAAGTACTTTTGAGAAGAGAATGCAAGCCATGAATAGAGACAACCTAATTCTGATCTCATTTAAACTGGTATAAATAAGGAGCACTTCCACTGAAATGTAAGGAATTACACATCACTATAAAACTAGTGTGTGAGAGATCAGAATCAAACCCTGAATACTGAGTCTGCTTGGAGGCCATTGTTAAAGAAAATGCCTCTGTCAAAAATGAGAGGTTATTGAAAATTAAATACAAAATAGGATAGATTCTGGGAAACCAGGAATGTGCGATAGCTATTGTTTCTTAGTCTTAACACAAGTCTGTACAGAAATGAATTTTGAGCATTAAAAATGTATGAAGCTTTTAGAATCCCTGGAAAGATCATTACTATGCAATGTAATTCTATATTTTTTGTTATTTGCTCTGTGATAATACAAAACACAAAACCGTATCAGTCTGATTGCCCTCCACCTCAACAATTTAGAAGGGGGAGACTACAGATGTGCCTCAACACTGCAAACTGCTTTGTGTGCGTGGCCTCCACTTGCATGGAGCCCCAAATTAATAGGGCTCTGCCCAAACATAGAAGATTGCAGGACTGAGGCCTGAAATAATCTAGATAGAAATCAGGGTTATCTGATTTGTTACCTAATCCCAGTTTAACCAAGACCTTTTCCTTAATGTAGACACAGGTTAGCACTCTTTACCTCAGTTTGGCTGGTCAATGTTAACCCTGAACTAGCTCATGGGAGCACTTCCAATGGGTATATTCTCAGAAATTATGTGAACACATAATGGGTTAGCATCTTAGAGTTAAAACTAATAATTCTATGTGGCTTCCATCCCACACTACCTGCAGTTCAATATCAATTCTTGGATTGTCCTGGGGCAAAAGCACACAACTGTAACTCGGGAGATCTAGGTTCTACCCAATACTCTGCCTCTGTATTCCCAGATGTAACCTTGAGCATCTCACTCTCTACGTACGTGGTAAAATGATGCAGTTTATGATTGCAGTGCTCATTATTTCACACACACTCTGTATTTTGCCTTGTTTTTTAACCACTCAAAAAGAATATTCATCATCAAAAATTCTGGGAAAACTGAAAGATCCTGAAAGCAGCAACACATTTAGGCACCATATAGCAATTCACAATGTACATTTGCCAATACAACACCTGAAACATGCCTTAGGAGCGAGACAGACCTGCAGGAAAACATGACGTTGTCTCAGTGGGGTTGTTATGTCAGAGATAGGCACCATATCAGGTGAGGTGGGCAGAATGTAAGTCCAGGAGAAGCTAAAGTAAGCCCTGGGGTGAAGAATTTCCATTTCAGAAATATTCAATGAAGCAAAGCAGGTAAGATCAGTGAAATGAACTCTCATCTGCATTTCCACGAGGGGGCTAACTACAGATAAAAGATAATGCTTTTTGCACCATATGTAACACTGTATTCAATTGCATCATAATCTATTATATAAAGCATCCAATAATATTCATCCAGTTAAATCATTTGATTAATTGAACATTCTAATACCTCTTAAACAAAACAAACAAAGCAAGAAAGATTATTGTCTCCTGCAGTGGAACAGCTTACGCACGTTTTCAGTGTCAGTGCTGGAGTGACATTCTGTAAAATTTATATATATATATATATATATAATTTAAAAGGAACTTGCACCCTAAATAATGAATGATAATTAATAAGAATTAATCAACACCCCCAAGCACTGGGAATTTTAAAGTTAGTGCCTTCTTTATAATGGGCTGAACCTATAGTAACCAGATGTTTCGATTTTATAGGGACAGTTCCAATATTTGGGGCTCTGTCTTGCATAGACGTCTATTACACCCCACCCCCGTCCTGATTTTTCACACTTGCTCTCTGGTCACCAAACCCTCAAATCTGAACACCCCTGAACTTGGGAGCTGAGGCCCATCTTTATCAGTAGTTATGTTCCAATGTTTTTAATGGTCAGCGTTAGGGTGACCAGATGTCCCAGTTTTATAGGGACAGTCCCGATATTGGAGGCTTTTTCTTATATAGGCTCCTATTACTCCCCACCTCCGTCCTGATTGTTCACATTTGCTGTCTGATCAGGCTAGTCAGTGTATTTTACTCAATCTCATTGATCTTCACAGCAACCTTGTAAAGAAGTGAAGTATTGGAGTGTGCTAGCTAGTGTGTGTGTACTGCTGCCCTCTATTGGATGGACTTAGAACTACTCACCACTATGCCCAGATTTGTAAAGGTATTTAGGCATTGCAGCACTCAGCATTGCAATGTCTATGTAGGAGCCTAAGTCCTATTTTCAAAAGGGATTTAGGTACTTAGCAACCAGTCAGAATCCCAGAGAGTGCACGGCTGGGTTGGCTTGCTCTTCCTCACTTGCTCAGTGTGAGGCTCTGGGTTAGAGGCAGTCAGACCTGGTGGTTAAAGCCAAAGGAAAAGAACAGGTACAAGGGTCGAAGGCAACCACAGAGTTGAGAGCAGGGCCAAGGGAAGTGCTAAAACTGAGGTCTAGGGACAGTTTGTGGAACAGAACCAAGGTCAGAGTCCATAGACAAGCCAAATGGAGTCTAGATATAGTCTTAAGAACATAACTTATAAGAGTGGCCATACTGGGTCAGACCAAAGGTCCATCTAGCCCAGTATTCTGTCTTCTGATAGTGGCCAGTGCCAGGTGCCCCAGAGGGAATGAACAGAACAGGCAATCATCAAGTGATCCATCTTCTCTTGTCTCCTGAACTATGTAATATTATGGTCTAATTTAGGTTTGTGGGTATGCAGGTGCTAGTGGCCCGTGATATACAGGAGTTAGACTAGATGATCTAGTGGTCACTTCTGGCCTTAAACTGTATTACTCTGTGACTTTGAATGATTTGCCAAGACTCCAGCCTGGGTCAGTGTCAGAGCTGAGCTTGGAGCTCAGTATTCCCAGCCCCTTGCTTAAACCACACCTCTCTCTGACATAGAGCGTAATCCCTCAATGAGTAAATTGTTCTATATTCAGTTTGTATTGAGTTAGACTTGCTGCTTTTCATTTTACAGTTGTCTTGGGCTCACTCCACTGTCCCTACAATGTCACTACTAGTCATGCATCTGACGAAGTGGGTATTCACCCACGAAAGCTCATGCTCCAATACGTCTGTTAGTCTATATGGTGCCACAGGACTCTTTGCTGCTTTTACAGATCCACATTAACATGGCTACCCCTCTGATACTTGACTATCAGTAAAAAATCTCATTACTGGATGCAGGGGAAACTAAATAATTCACTGCATTATTTCAGATTGCATACTGTTTTATTACATTAGATCAGGGTTTCCCAAGTCTTGAGTCATAACCAGGAGTGGCGCCAGGGTTTTTGGCGCCCTAGGCGCAGAGCCGGCTTGCTGGTCTCGAGGCTCCAGTGGACCTCCTGCAGGTGTTCCTGCGGACAGTCCACTGGTCCCACGGCTCCACTGGAGCAATCTGCCACCCTCCCAAATCCTGGTGCCTTAGGCGACCGCCTAGGTTGCCTAAATAGAAGCCCCGGCCCTGGTCATAACCCTCTTAGCGGTGGTCACTAGGTCATATGCAAAATATAACACTTTGCAAAAAATGATTCAATACATTGAACATTATTTTTTTAAATGATGCTCAGAAGAAGTCCTACAGTACTGTGTGTATTTTAAGACATCATTTTCTTGTAACCTGAAAACTTTAGCTAGTCACTAAAGTCCAGCTGCTAGTAGATCAGTATGAATTGGTGTTTCAGAGATTCTAAAGCTAGAAGGGACCATTGTTCTCATCCAGTCTGAACTCCTGTATAACACAGGCCATTGAACTCCCTGGAAATAATTCCTGTTTGCAGTGTAGAATTGGAGTGTGGACCATAGGCTGCCACAACTTCTGGAAATAAAACAGCACTGGAGTCTTCCAGGATTTACATTCTATATAACACTAGAAGCCACATTAAAAAACATATAACATGTATGCCACAAAGTGCAAGTCTCCCTGTACACAGAGTTTGACCAACGTGTCACTGAATTGGAAGACGAGCTGTATTTGCTGAAATTGCTACGGTCAGAGGGTGCTGCTGAGCCTCACGTGTCCATGTTGCATGTTACTGAGTATTTGTTGGAGCTCAGTGCTGACTGAGAGGCAATAAAAACAAGTAAGTCATTTGGTGAAAAAGATTGTGCCAAGTGGTTCCAATGAGAGCTTAAGTTAAGAACAAAAGTACAGCTTGTCCTGACAAAAGTAGTGCTCACCCCTTGCTGGCACCTTTGATAATCCATCTTGGGTGGTCTGCTTAGCCCCTTTGGGCACTTAAACAAGTTGAATGTGAATGTTTGGTCCATGCATGACAGAGCAAAAGCATTCAGCATAAAACTTGGACATCAGCTTTCCTGAGCTCAAGGAGGACAAGTGGGATCATTTCTTCTTGTTTCAGACTCATCAAAGAGAACTGAGGAGCCAGCTGGAAACCATCAGAAATTCCTGATTCAGCATGTGAAAGAATTCCAGATTCAGCTGATGACCCACAGAGAGGAAAGAGGTAGATTATCAACCCCTTCTTCCAAAGTGCTGCTGACATGAGAGCACCGCCTACCTCTTTAGCCCCATCATATCTGAGTGCCTTCCAAGTAATTAAAAAATAACAATAAAAACCTCAAGAATAAACCATCTCTCTCTTCCCCACCTGTAGAACTAAAATCTCAGATAGTAGTAGGATATTTTTACGAGCGCATTTAACTGGGTCAGATTCATCCGTAAAGAGCTATGTTGGAAAGTTAAGTTGAAGACATTAGTTTTGCCTTTGGTTCTGGGTGTTGTGGGGTATATGGTCATTCCTATGTCTTATGGGGGTGAATTACATAGTCGAGGTCCCACACCTGTTAGCCTCTTCCTATTGGGCGACAGTTTCATTGTTCCAGTATATCATAGCTGTAAAGGGATGTCATGGTCATGGATGGAGATGTGATCTCTTAGATAGCTCAGGCCAATCTCATGGAGGCTTTTGATGTTAGAACAGAGACCTTGAATTGGGTGCTGTATTTATTGGGGACCAGTGTAGAATTGAGTGATGATTGTGATGTGTTCCTGCTGCCCTGCTTTGCTCAGCAGATGTTCTGCTGTATTTTGTACCAAACGAATTTTTTCAACGTGCATGAGTTGATTAACCTTTAGATACAATGAGTTTCAGTAAACTAAGCCTGAAGGTCACAAATGCATGGATCACTGTAGCAAGATGGTCTTATGGCCAGCCACAAGCAGAAGGGAGCATTTTTAGCTGCCTTGTCTATTTGGCTAGGTAGCTGCATAGGACTCCAAAGGATGAAAATGTGAAGAAATATTTTTAGTCAGTACACAGTGAGTAAAAGGAGATGTTACAGAGGAGGTGAATTTTTCAAAGCACTTTCCTCTTCCTACCAACATTTACCTTTGAATTGCCTGGGTTCAGCTTTAGACAGCTGTTCTTCTTCTCTCTGACAGGCATCGGGAGAGTTGAGAGATGCCGCTGCTAATTATCTATGTGAAAGCAGTGGAGAGCTGGGTATCATCTGCATGTGGCTGGCATTTCATCCCATAGTGTCTAATCAGGTCCCCCAGTGGCTTCACATAGATGTTGACTAGGATGGTAGATAGAACTAAACAATGAGAGGCCCTGGGAAGAGGGTTCTGGGAACAGATGAGCAGTTGTCAATTTTGTCTTTCTGGGTTCAGTCTGAGAGGCATTTCTGTTCACCCATGCAGCTTCTTGATGGTAGAGCAGGAATATTTGGTGATCAACTGTATCAAATACCATAGAGAGATCCAGCAGGATGAGGATGGAGGAGGTTCTCCACCAGAACAAGTGCTGTCTCTGTACCATGCCCTAACTTGAAGCCTGGCTGGGAGAGATCCAGGATACTGGCAGCTGGTGTTTGCTTCTTACAGACTCTCTGATGGACTTTTATTAGAGAGAAACCCAGCAGAGTCCAGCTATTTCTAGAGAAGACTTTATGGTAGTTGCATAAGTCTTGAAAGTTCTCATCCTGCTTAAGTCTTGATATCTGCACAAATCAGGTTTCTCTCTAATGGTGGAGATAAAAACTAATCACACTTTCCTGTCTGTTTGTTTGTCTTCTCATTAGAATAACATTTAGACAATAAAAAGGTAAATACTAGCAATTTCTTCTGTACCCTGTGTTGTAGGAACAAAATCCTCAGAAGCCAAAGGGGAAAATATGTGGACTAAATCCATAGTTTGCTGACTGAAAGTGGGGAAACTGGAAAAAATCAGAATTTATTAGTGTCCAGGCATTTTGAATTGTTTGTCAAAAGTTGTGGTTCATTAAAATGACATGTTAGCACTCAGAAAATATCAGATTGAATATCGTGTCATTCCATGTAGGCCTGTCTGTCTCTCACCATGCTGAACTGGTGAAGAGGAAATGCTGTTTCCAGAAGAGCGGAATTAGTGCTGGGAATCAGCAGATGAAGAAATGATACAATAGCCTGTATTTGTAAATAGCAGATGATGGATACAAGGAAATTAGTGAAGAGTGGCAAAGGGTTGAATTGGAAGTGCAGACCAAACCACTTCTCACCTCCACCCACAGCTTCTTTATGTCAGACTAGTGCACTTAGACAAGACAGTATGGGGAAGCTTACCTTGCTTTTACCCGTTTTGAACTTGGTCTGTGTATGAAGCGAGATAATTTAGTTTCCTATGAATGGCTCACCTTTCATAAGCAATAAATTCACACACACACATAATGTGAAATGGAAAAAGTACTTACTTGAAAGAGCATTTACTGGATTTGGTCAGGATAATTGTCTTTCCGATATCATTAAGAGATGAAATCTTTGCATGTTAGATTATTAGTCTCAGTTTTCTGAAGAAGTTGAATATTACAGTTCAAAAATAATGAAACATCTATGAAGGGACACAGAGATCTACAAAACTGGCCAGTAAATGGATTCCCTGCAGAGCTGGATCTTCTTAATAGTCCTCCAATATCTGATGTGGAGAGGCTCTTACAAGTTGAATCCTGTAAGAGCTATCTAAACTAGTTGTCCTGCACTAACAGTTTTCCTGGATTTTGAAAACAAAATGAAGTGAATACAGTGGAAGGAGAGATGAGAGGAAAGAGGGGAAATGAATGAGAAAATGGACTGTATTGCTAACGATCTTCTGAAGTGATTATTGCTGGTTTTTGAGAAATTCACTATAGTAAAATCAGAAAGTCTGAGGTATTCTCCCACTTCTAAGACACCTTTCTGTAACAGAGCTTTGTATTGCAGGAATCAAGTAGGAATGCAACACTGTTTTTTTTGTTTGTTTTTTTTAAAGCAAAGTACTTGTGGTTAAAAGGCCTCATTCATAGCTCAGTCAATGCAAAGACTCCAATTGATTTCAATAGACTTTAGATCAGACCCAAAGTGTGGAACTGGGAATTGGGAGAGTTTTGCTCTATGCCCAGCTCTGCCACAGGCTTCCTGCATAACCCCAAGCAAGACATTTAAGTTCTGTGCCTGTTTCCCCATCTTTTAAGGATTTATTGTACTTCGTAGCGGTATTGTCAGGCTTGATACTTTGTAAAACATTTTGATACCCTTAGAAATACAAATTATAAAGGATTAGAGGCTGGTAATGTAATTAATGCAAATCAAGATGAGTTTATGGAAAATTGACCCTGTCAAACTAACTTGATTTTTTTAATGAGATTACAAATTTAGTTGCTAAAGGTAATAGTGTTGGCGTAATATACTTAGACTTCTGTAAGGTGTTTGACTTGGTACTGTACAACATTTTGATTAAAAAACTAGACCCATATAAAATTAACATGGCAGCCACTAAATGGATTAAAAACTGGCTAACTGGTAGGTCTTGTAATGTAACTGTAAATGGGTAATTGTCATTGAGAGGGTGTATTTCAAGTGAGGTCCTGCAGGGATCGGTCTCGGCCTTATGCTATGTAACATTTTTATCAATGATCTGGAAGAAAACACAAAATCATCACAGATAAAGTTTGCAGATGACACAAAAATTGGGGGAAGTCGTAAATATTGAAGAGGACAGGTCACTGATTCAGAGCATGGTAAACTGAACACAAGCAAACAACATGTGTTTAATATGGTTAAATGTATACATCTAGGGACAAAGTGTTAAGCTGTCTGGAACGCGTCATGACTGTGAGTACCAACCTCAGGGCAGATTATCCAGGAAGAAGGCACAAACCTCAAACTGGTTGTATGTTCTATAATTAGATATTACCAACCAAATAACAAGTGTGAACTCCAAAAGCACTATAACAGCCTCAACATGGAGTCACAGACAGTCCCCTTGGGCACTCTGTCTATCTTGCCACCCAGGCAAGCCTGTCTTTGTGATAGATGGCCCCTTACACCAATAATCACAACGATATTCAAGTTACTCCCAGTTCCAAAGAACCAGTCACTTCCCCAGGTCAACTGTACTTCAGATCTCAAACGAAAGATAATGCTTTGTAGCCAATCCTATAATAAACTGTAAAGATTTATTAACTAGGAAAAACAAAGGTTAAAGCAAGTAAACATACACACACAAATGAGATGCAGTCTTAGGTTCCAAAAGATGATAGTAGCTGCTACAATATGCAAACTTTATATGTCCTTTAGGGCAAAGCCCGGCAAAACAGCTGGAGGTCTTTGCTTGTTCTTAGTGCTTTTTTCCCCTTTAGAGTCCAAGCAGCAAAAAGAACCTAGTTTCTCCTTGTCAGGGATTTTATCCCCAGAGTCCAAGCTGATGGGATGTGTTCATGCACAGGGCTCCTCTTCCTGGTGCGGGGAGGTGGGAGGAATGCAATAAATAAAGTCTATGTTCTATGATGTCTCACAATGGCTCATTTAGTTTCAAAAGCCTTCTCATTGGGCAGGACCTAGCATCTGCTGTAGGAAGCCAGCCTTTGCCTTAGAGAAGGTTTCCCTCCTGTTTGAGGAGTTACAGAGGTTTACAATGTAGACCATGGGTGGGCAAACTATGGCCTGCAGGCTGGATCCAGCCTGCCAGCCATTTTAATCCAGCCCTCAAGCTCCCGCTGGAGAGTGGGGTCTGGGGCTTGCCCTGCTCTGGCACACCAGCCAGGGAGCAGGGTCAAGGGCTGCTGCACAGTGCTTCCAGAAGCAGCGGCATGGCCCTCCCCCAGCTCCTATGCATAGGGGCAGCCAGGGGGCTCCTCTCTGCATGCTGCCCCTGCCCCAAGCGTTGCCCTCGCAGCTCCCATTGGCCAAGAACAACAGACAGGGCAGCATCCAGAGCCATGTGGCCACACCTCTGCAGAGTAGAGCAGAGAAGATACATGCCGCTGCTTCCGGGAGCCACTTGAGGTAAGCGCCGCCCAGAGCCTGCACTCCTGAGCCTCTCCGTGTGCCCCAATCCCCTGCCTCAGCCCTGAGCCCCCTCCTGCCCTCCAAAAACCTCGGTCCTGGCCCGGAGCACCCTCCTGCACTCCAAACCATTCATCCCCAGCCCCACCCCAGAGCCCGCACCCTCAGCTGGATGTTATAAGTGAGATCAATACATGCAGCATTCTACAAGCATTTTATCAGGTCTAAACACTAAACATATTCTTATCAGCTTAACATCTATTTTAACAATGATAACACACAGCTGACGCAGATTGGTTTCCAGCTATGCATTTGTCTGTATTCAGTGAGGCATAGCGGTCTTGGCATGAGCTGGCACCTGATCTATCAGTATCACACTTACATAACTGAGGACTCCGTCCTGGGAAGCAGCGACTCTGAAAAAGATTTGGGAATCATGGTGGATAATCAGCTGAACATGAGCTTCTAATGTGATGCTGCAGCCAAAAGAGCTAATGCAATGCTGGGGTGTATAAACAGGGGAATCTTGAGCAGGAATAGAGAGGTTATTTTACCTCTATGTTTGGCACTTGTGCGACCACTGCTGAATACTGTGTCCAGTTCTGGTGTCCACAATTCAAGAGGATGTTGATAAATTGCAGAAGGTTCAGAGAGGAGCTATGAGAATGATTAAAGGATCAGAAAACATGGCTTATAGAGATAGACTCAAGTCTATTTATCGTAACAAAAACGGTTGGGGGTGACTTGATTACAGTCTATAAATATCTACCTGGAGAACAAATATTTCACAATGGGCTCTTCAGTCTAGCAGAGAGGTATAACATGATCCAAAGGGTGGAAGCTGAAGTTAGAGATTCAGATTTACCTAGGGTCATGGTGGCTTCTTCATCCCTGTCAATTTTAAAGCAAGATTGGATGTTTTTCTAAACGATTTGCTCTAGGAATTACTTTGGGGAAGTTCTTTGGCTTGTGTTCTACAGGGGGTCTGAACAGATGATAATAATGGTTTCTTCTGTCTTCGGTATCTATGAACCTATAAAAAGTGCTACCAGAGTGCAAAGTATTATTACTGAGAATAAATAAACTCATTTTACAGCATGGATCAATTCTTCATTTTTAAGATGTGAAGAATTTGGGAACAATTCCATTAATAAAAGAGACCCACAAATTACATTTTCTCTTGTTTGTACTTTGAATGTCATTCATGTGTTTATTCAGCTCTGTGTGTGTATGTCCCTAGATGTAGCACAGGGACAGAAGGACAGAGTCCCCCTCTCTCAGGAAGCTCTGACAGAGGATCTGTGTAAATGTGCTTCCTCTTCCTCTCACTCCCCAAACTTAAGGTCAGAGGATCTGGAAAATTCTCCTCCACCCTGTGGCTTGATCTGATGATTGTAGTAGTGCCTCAATTCCCCCTTTGCCTTCCGCTCCCCGCCCTTCCCTGTCCTTAGCTGGTAACCCTTTCAAGCCTTTTCCATATTGTTGTCTGTAATCCTTACACTTTGACTAGGGAGTCAGAGACATTAAAGCATTATGATTTTACTGTGTGTTTGGGCCAATCTCAAGAGGTACTCAGGAGTTTGGTTGTTTCTCTGAACCTTTCGGCTCTGCAGAGCTCGTAAGAGCAGTGTTTCAAATGGTATTCTGAATCATCTCCTCCTGCTCACAGCTAGATACAGGCAGTTTAGGCAGACAGACAGACAGACACGCACACACACGCACACACAAAATTGTTAACTGATTTTTTTTTTAACTGCAAAAGTTTGGGGTTGAGGCAGTTTTACTGACAGGCCTGGTGTGGAGGAACAAACACAAGCTTGAGAGTAGGGAACTTTTGCTTTCTAACTGCAGCTCTGTCACACAGTGGGGGCCTCCACACTAGTAACTGCACTATTGCCAGCTGAACTGATGGGATTGCACCAGTGTTTACCTCAATGATGCAGCGCAGCTCTTCTCGCGATCCTGTTTTTGGGTGGGGTTATGCTCCACCTCTGCACTTAGCACTCTAGTTAAGTGTTGCAGGGGCACTACCCTTGGCTACCTTGGAATCACAGAATTGTAGGACTGGAAGGGGCCTCTATAGGTCATCTAGCCCAGGCCCCTGCACTGAGGCAGGGCTAGGTATTAGTCCATCTCTAACAGGTGTTTGTCTAACCTGTTCTTAAAAACCTCCAGTGATTGAGATTCCACAACCTCCCTAGGTAACTAGTTCCAGTGCTTAATTACCCTGACAGGAAGTTTTTCCTGATGTCCAACCTATATCTCACTTGCTGCAATTTAAGCCTGAACCCCTCCTGCACCCTGCCTCCCAACTCCCTGCCCTAGGCTCCCTCGTACACATCAGTATCCCAATCCCCTGCCCTGAGCTCCCTGTTGCACCCTGAACCCCTGTGCATCCCAACCCCCTGCCCTGATCCCCCTGCTGCACCCCAGCCCCCTCCCGCAGTCCACACCCCTCCTGCACTCTGCAACCCTTCTGCACCCCAACTCCCTTCCCTGAGCCCTCTCATACACCCCGCACCTCTCCTCTGCCCCAATCCCTTGCTCTGAGCCCCTTCCTGCACATCGTACCCCCTCCCACACTCCCTCCTGCACCTCAACCCCCTGCCCCAACCCTGCATACAATTTCCCCACCCAGATGTGGCCCTCAGCCCAAAAAGTTTACCCACCCCTGATCTAGGCTGTATTTCCCTAGTTTGTTTACAAGAGGATTATGTGATACAGTATCAAAAGCCTTACTAAAGTCGAGGTACATCACACCTACTGCTTCCCCCTATCCACAAGTCTTGTTACCTTGTCAAAGAAGAATATTAGTTCCTGGCACAGCTCTCTTAAACAATGGCTTGTGAGGCAATTGGAAAGGCATTTGGGAAGCCCAAAGAAATCATATGAAGAAGGTTCAAATTGCCTGGGAAGTACATCCATTTTCACAACATATTCCCAAAATGGAGTTCAGGCTAAGAGACCAGAACTAACTCTTTGCTCAGGACACCAGTCCTGAAAACACAGCACCAAGCATTTCCTCAAGGTGTCTCTCTCAGCAATATACATGGGGAAAGAGAGACTAGCAATTAACGGAAAGCATCCTGCAGTTTAGTGATGGAAGCTGTGTTTATCCTCCACAGTCACCTTGCTAACCAGCAGCATAAGTTGCTTGAATGTGACCTTGACTGGGTGGAGTGTCACTTTCATGTCAGGATCTATATGATGGACTGGTAGGACAGAGTTGTTCTGAAGACTTGGGAGAGAGAACAGCGGCTGCAGAACTTTCAAGCAAGGAAGGAGACCTTTCTCTACCTCTGTGAGGAGCTGGCTCTCACATTGCAGCTCCAGACCATTGGGATGATCACTGTGCTCCATGAGAAAGAGAGAGCAGCACGCATCTGTGGAACATGAAGCCCACTCTGGGTATTGTTGTGCTGCATAGCAATACAGTCACAGAACTGCCACTCTTAAGTGTTCAGAAATCAAAAATCAGGCCGCAAAAGTCATGAGATTTTTAAAAAATAAATAAATAAATCTGAGGTTGTTTTTATTTGCCTTCTGGTTTTTGAGCCTGTAGGGTGCACTTCAGTCACATTTTGAAGTTTTTCTCTGCAACCATGAGGTCTGGAAACTCACTTTTTAAATAAAATGAAAGCTGGGTTTCTCATGTAGTCATTTGTCTCCAGGAGCCGGGTTTTTACACAAAACAGTAAATAGCATGATACACAATACAACCGCAAGAGTTGGCAGCATTGCAATCAAATGCTGCAGTGTTCTGTTATCAAGGTGACAAATGTGCCGCAAATTACACAGGAATATGTTCAGTTTCCTGAACTGAGCTGGGACTACAGGTGGAACCCATATACCCCTTTCATGTGAGCCCCCATCAAGCAAAAATATAGAATAAAATAATATAGCATCAAATATAAAACAGTGGTATGGTGATGTAGCCTTTGGTGAATCTTGATGGCCAGTGGTTGAAGTAAACTGAAACAGGAGAGGGCGCTCTTGCCTCACTGGCCAAGGAGGAAGGGGCAGCTATGAGGGAGCCTTGCTTACCCTAGCAAAAAGGAAAGGGAACACCGCTCTGCTTTGAGCAGAGATGGGAAAGCTGCACTCACCTCAATTTTTTCTTTACTTTAACTCTTTCATGGCCAGTTCCCAAATGTTTACATAAAGTGGCCAGATAAAGTACATGATACTAATTTTTTTTTTTTTAAACTTTGGGCTTTTCACAGGCAGGCAGTGGAGCACACACTCCCGACTCCATTGTAGAGCTTGTCTCAGACCAAGCATAACCATTCGGCATTGGGGCTTTTAAAACTTTCCCTTGCTTGGCCACCATTTTGAATTCAGTCACGTAGCATGGCTTAGCCAACTGCTGTGCCTAGCTTGCTGGTTGGGTGAGGCGGTGGGAAGGATCCTATTACTTTTGCTACAGTAGATTTGGGAATGAGAGAAGGAGAGGGAGAAGAGGGAAATTTTCATTCACAGGAAGGCTGTGTCTGGTCTTTAAAAAACAATTGCAGTGACCATGCAGACCAGAAACCGGTCCCCAGGCTCAGAGTGTTCAGGCCATATCCACATCAGTAAAAATAACAAAAGACAGCAAGATGCTTTGAGTAGAACCTCTCATCTCCTGAGCTGTCATTCCCCTGAGCTTACTCAGCTCCGCTCTCCCTGCATCTGCCTCCAAGAACAGGTCTTAGGACACTCACATGAGCTCAGTAGCATTTTTGTCCATGTCTCAGTTTCATTACTGGCACCCAGCAATGGTGTTATCTTCTCCTGACTCCTGGTCTCTCAAGAGTCCAATCCAGGATGCCTAGGTGCTGTGCACAATCAAGTCCAGCTTGGTGGATACCCACATAACTGCCCAAATGCTCTAATAGCTCATAAAAAGGACAGGTTTTCTTCCCTGCAGCAGAATAGCTGTTTGCATCCAGGCCCTGTTGTACAGTACCTTGGGTAACTGGGGCAACCCTCACTGAAAATGCCAAGGACAGGGCAGGCTGCAAAAGGGAGTGCAGATACTCCCAAAACTGATGGTTAACACTGAAATTAAACTCACCAACCAGTCACAAATTGTGCTTCTGATCCCCTCACTAGTTAACAAGTAGCTAAAAAAAAGAAACCACACAGCCCCCTTTATTGCATTCCAGTTCTCTGGCTCCCAATCAGAACCTAGGTCCAGTATAGTGAGAAGTTATTTTTAAACTCTGCTCACTATAGAAAGTGTTCTTCTGACTTCAAAGGACCAGCCACGTTACCAGGTCAGTATTAGTTTGGATCTTACCCAAAATATCATGCTGCTAGACAATCCTTTAGTATCTAAAAAAAAAAAAAATGGTTACTCACCTTCTCATAATTGTTGTTCTTCAAGATGCATTGTTCATGTTGATTCCAATCAGGTGTACGCATGCTGCATGCACAATCGTAGGAAAGTTTTCCCTTAGCAACTCCCGTCGGGTCAGCTGTGGAGCCTCCTGGAGTTGTGCCTTCATGGTGCTCAATATATGACCCTGCTGACCCGGCCTCTCCTCAATTCCTTTTTGCTGGCTACTCTGACAGAAGGGTAGGAGGGTGGGTATTGGAATGGAAACGGACAACACATCTCGAAGAACAACAGTTACGAGAAGGTGAGTGACTGACTGTTTTTTCTTCTTAGAGTGATTGCTCATGTTGATTCCAATCAAGTGACTCCCAAGCTCTACCACGGAGGTGGGCTTGGAGTTAAGGAATCGCTGATTAGAGCACCACTCTGCCAAATGCTGCATCATGTGTGGTTTGTTGGGTGATTGCATAGTGAGAGGTAAACATATGCACGGAGGACCATGTTACTGCCCTGCAAATGTCTTGTATTGGGACTTGGGCCAGAAACGCCGCTGACGAGACCTATGCCCTTGTGGAATGTACTGTAAGTGCCGAGGCTGGGACCTTGGCCAGCTCGTAGCACATGCAGATGCAGGACGTGATCCAGGAAGATATTTTTGAGATGAGACTGGGAGTCCTTTCATCCAGTCTGCTACCGCTACGAACAGCTGGTTCAACTTCCTGAATGGCTTAGTGCGCTCCCTGTCGGCTTTTCTGTCCTGCTTGTACGGCACTGGTGAATGTGAGCAGTGCTGGGTTGTCTACACAGCCTGCGGTGCCAGAGAGCGCCAGTGCCGAGGGTCTCTTAGACTAGAGTCCTTCTCAACACTGTGTCATGTACCGATGCCAGGGCACTCCATACGGATGGGCTTGGTGCAGAGGTCCTGGTGGTCTGCAGCAGACTGGGATGAAGAGTGGATTCCATGAGCAACTGTTTCAATCAGAAATCTCACTCCTTTTTAGTTCTGTGGCGGAAAGCCCTGCAGATCTTGCACCTTTCTGTCTGGTGCGTCTCCCCCAGACACTTCAGACACTATCGCTCATCGACAAAGGAGATCGCTCATTGGCATAGGCTTGCTGCAGGTTCAGCAGGGTTTAAAGCCTTGGGCTCATGGCATGCCACAAAACCCAGGGGCGGAGGGTTGGGCTTGGGGAAACCTTGCTCCCAAACCTCACTATATACAATATATACACTAACAACTAAGACTAACTACAACTAAACTAGGGTAAGCTAACTATATGAAAGAACACTAAGGGAACCACTTGCTAAGCAAGCGACTGGAGTTTCAATGACCGTCACTGGTGATAAGAAGGAACTGAGGAGGGGCCTGGTCGGCAGGGTCATATATTAAGCACCATGCAGGCGTCATTCCAGGGTGCTCCACAGCCAACCCGACAGGAGCTGCAAACGGAAAACTTTCCAATGACTGTACATGCGGCGTTCACACACCTGATTGGAATTGACATGAACAAGCACTCAAAGAAGAACTAAAGGTTTATTATAAAGAAAGAACAAGAAGAGAGTTGTTAAATGATAAAGCACTCAGATACCTACAGAGACTTCAAAGTCCATATATCAGGTTCTTAGCATTATCGGTGAGTTTGCTTGCTTGAAAGTCCCTCTGGAACACATCCACAGCTTGGATGGGTCATTCAGTCCTTTGTTCAGAGCTTCATTTGTAGAAAAGTTACTCCAGAAGTAAGAAGCAGGATTGAAGACAAAATGGAGATGATGCAGCTGCGTTTTATATTATTTTTCCACGCAGCTTGTACTTCCTTTGTCCCAAACACAAGCTGCACAGCACATGGCATGGAAATGCCTTAGAGTTCTGCCTAGAAGCATGCTCCTACATGTCCCGCTGACTCTCAGGTATAGCCCTGGGCTCCTTTCAATGGGTTCATTGTACAACTGATGACCCTTGATGGGCCATGGACCAGGCTAGGCAGTGCTGATACCAATCTGTCTGGGGGTGTCATCCAGAAACACAGCATAAGTTTGGAAATACAGATTTACTCTACAGATCTATAACTCACCATACACAGGTGATACAAACATATAAACAAGATGATCATACTTGGCAAATCATAACATTTTCACAGAGACCTTACATGGCATATCTGGCACGACTCCTTGCAATTTTATAATATTGGTATCACTTATGGTCTCCCATATTCCATACAGAGTCACAGTGGGCATGTTGAAAGAGATGAAGCGGGGGTGCAATCCTTATCTGGTGGCTGGCCTCTGAGGGGCCTGTTATCAACCAGCATTAGAGAAAATAGCCCCGGAATTACAGGACAATAACTGGCTCCTTTGCAGCTCCCCATTTTAGCTCAAAAGCAGAGACTCTGGCCCATTGTTGGGAAAGTCAAGGGAAAGGCTGCACTGCTGATGCACATGTTGTTCCTATTCTGTGGGTAGATAGTCAATCCAGCATCCTTCAGCAACGCTAAATGCATTTTCAGAATATTTCATGAAGTCTAAAAGTGCCCATGTAAACCTGGATTATTTCATATTGATTTAATTGATTTATAAAGAATAATTCAAAACTCCCAGCTTCCATACTTAGCCTGATATTTTTGGTGTTACACTTAGACTGTGCCTGCCTTAGCAGGAGCAAAAGACACCCCCTAAGTGCAAACTGCAAGTTTTGCCTCCATTTCTCCATTCTGTCTAGACTGAGCAAACATTTTAGGTTCTATCAGTTTTTGTGGTCTGCAATTAGAAAAGCTAAAAAAAGATACAGGTTGGTCTAGTTCTTCTGCATAGTGATTTATTGCAGACACATAGGCCAGGCACTGAACACCGCACCAACATGTCTCACCCGCAGAGTAAGTACTTTCTAATATTAGCACTGGCCAATGTGAGCAATACAGAGATGCTGACATAATTACACCTTGTTTGAAAGGCCTTACAGTAACTATACATGTGTATAAAGTGTCTTTCATTTAAGGAACACAAAGTGTTTTGGGCCCTAGTCTCATTTACACTAAGGTTCGTCTTATGCTACCCTGGCAGTGACAATTAATTCACTAGGGTTTGGGCTGGGGTAAACCACAAATGTTTGTATCCTGGGGTATCTAGATTAGCTTTTACAGAGTTTTGCAATGAACTTAAGTTATAATAGGGCCACAAACTTTAGAATAAACATTCCCTTCGATCGTCAGCTCTTTGGGACAGGCACTGGTATTTACTGCTTGTACAGCACCCAGTGCAATGGGGCTTTGATCTGGTTTAGGCATCTAGGCATTACTGCAGCAGAAATAGTAAATAAATAAATAATGATGATATTATCCCCTTTCTTTCTTTGCATTTTTTGTTTGTTTAGCTGTTCTGAATATAAAACCCAGGCAGCTAGTATTGAACAAGAAGCACTAGCTCAGACCTCTGTACTGCAAGATGTCATATTTTGTATGAGGAGTCTCAGCTACTTTGGGTATGTCTACACTACGGGATTATTCCGATTTTACATAAACCGGGTTTTGTAAAACAGATTGTATAAAGTCAAGTGCATGTGGCCACACTAAGCACAGTAATTCGGCGGTGTGTGTCCATGTACCGAGGCTAGTGTCAATTTCTGGAGTGTTGCACTGTGGGTAGCTATCCCGTAGCTATCCCATAGTTCCCGCAATCTCCCCCACCCCTTGGAATTCTGGGTGGAGATCCCAGTGCCTGATGGGTCAAAAAACGTTGTCACGGGTGGTTCTGGGTACAGCCTCAACCCTCCCTCGTGAAAGCAGCAGACAACCGTTTCGCGCCTTTTTTCCTGGGTGAACTGTGCAAACGCCATAGCACAGCAAGCATGGACCCTGCTCAGATCAAGACCGCAATTGTCGACGTTGTAAACACCTCGCGCATTCGTATGCAGTCTATGCTGAACCAGGACCTGCAAAGCCAGGCGAGGAGGAGGTGGCTACGGCAGCGCGGCGACAAGAGTGATGAGGACATGGACACAGAATTCTCTCAAACCACGGGCCCCTGCGCTTTGGAGATCTTGCTGGTAATGGGGCAGGTTCTAGCCATTGAACGCTGATTTTGGGCCTGGGAAACAAGCACAGACTGATGAGACCACAGGTTTGGGACGATTCGCAGTGGCTGCGAAACTTTCGCA